>NC_082719.1:3370000-3694666 GCF_030144855.1 Hypanus sabinus | reverse complement strand
AATTTAAAACACCAGGAGAGAGAAGATCTCATGGAGTAGTGGTAATTGTGGTTAACAAGTCAGAAAGAAAAGAACTGAAATGTTGAAATCTGGAGATTAATTGCTATATGTAACAAGTAAAAGAGATGTTAAACAATATAGTTTAATATCCCCACAAACTTACTTCTGTTTACAATATCTGACACTATGATTAAGAGAAGAGGAACAGGTTATTAATAAGCAGTCTCTTGAGATGTCAGTGATGCTGCAGTTGTCATAAGAATGTCCTTCATTAATACCACCAAAAATTGATCATTGTCAGTTGTATATGCCTGAAAAAGGTGGTTCCTTCATTAAGGACCCCCTTCTTCCAGGTTACGCCTTGTTCTCATTGTTGCCATCAGGTTGGAGGTACAGAAGTGTGAAGGCACACATTCATTGATTCAGCAATAGCTTCTTCCCCTCTGTCATGCGATTTCTGAATGGAGTTTGAACCCCTGAACATTACCTCACTACTTTATTTCTATTTTTGCACTACTTAAGTAATTTAACTATTTAAAATGTATATTATAGTAGGTAGCCATTGATCCCAGGGAACCATGGGATTGCGCCTCCAGCAGATTGCGTCCACTGCAGGACGTAAACCTGGGCGGGAAGGTTTGAAGAACCAGCTGTTGCCCATGCAGCAGGTTCCCCCTCTCCACGTCAGCGCCGTACAGCTTGGCACCAGTGTCATCACAGAGGTTGCCAGAGTGAAGTTGTAACCAACCTCAAAATATATACTATAATATATAATTCACTATAATGAATTTTACTATAATGTATTGCATTGTACTGTTTCTGCAAAGTTAACAAATTTCATGACATTTGCCAGTGATATTAAACCTGATTCTGAATTCTGTTCATAATTTTTTACAATAAATAATTATGGTATTTGAATGTCTGACTCTTGAAGACTGAAAGAATCTGAATGATCTTGGGAGTACTTATAACTCCAAAAAGGAAGACTAATCATTGTACAGATCCCTGGAATATGTAACAAAATGTCTTATCAATCAATGGTAGACCTGGAAAACACTCATTATAGTTAAACTCATAAGTACTTAATTACCTGTCCTCACTTTACTGCTTTGAATTTAATACTAGAGCACACACTAATCAAACTAATTTTAGTTGATGGTGTTTTATCCATTAAATATAATATCTAATACAATATTTTAAAACTTGATTTTGTACGAATGAGTGTTAAGCGGTGCCTTTGGTGTATTGTGATGCAGTACAGTGCATATCATTTATTAGTGGCTCCAATTAAAAGAACTCTTATAGAAACATAGAAAATCTACAGCACAATACAGGCCCTTCAGCCCACAAAGCTGTGCCGAACATGTCCTTACCTTAGAACTACCTAGGCTTACCCATAGCCCTCTATTTTTCAAAGCTCCATGTACCTATCCAGGAGCCTCTTAAAGGACCCTATCATTTTCGCCTCCACCACCGTCGCCGGCAGCCCATTCCACGCACTCACCACTCTCTGCATAAAAAACTTACCCTGACATCTCCTCTGTACCTACTCCCAAGCACCATAAAACTGTGCCCACCCGTGCTAGCCATTTCAGCCCTGGGAAAAAGCCTTTGACTATCCACTCGATCAATGTCTCTCATCATCTTATACACCTCTATCAGGTCACCTCTCATCCTCCGTCACTCCAAGGGAAAAAGGCCGAGTTCACTCAACCTACTCTCATAAGGTATCCCAATCCAGGCAACATCCTTGTAAATCTCCGCTGCACCCTTTCTATGGCTTCCAAATCCTTCCTGTAGTGAGGCAACCAGAACTGAGCACAGTACTGCAAGTGGGGTCTGACCAGGGTCCTATGTAGCTGCAACATTACCTCTCAGCTCCTAAACTCAATCCCACGATTGATGAAGGCCAATGCACTGTATGCTTTCTTAACCACAGAGTCAACCTGCGTAGCAGGTTTGAGTGTCAGATGATCCACATTTACTTGATCCTCTGCCTTAAAATCACAATTAGCTTAACACAAACAAGGTAGGTGCTGGGGCTATTCTTAATTGTATTAATATTGAATATCTGAAAGGTGTTATGTCACCATCTTTGGACTCACTGATCTGAAATAGTATGATAAAGTAGATCTACCACTGAAATATTTCAATGCACTTTAACCTAATAGGTATTCAAAGTTTAAGATTAAAACTAAACCTTGTTGTATCTCTTTGGTGCATGCTGACTGCCTCAATTACTGAAATAATCTATTTTCCAAAATATAAGATGAGGTTTGGTCTAAAGTCATTCCAACTCCACTTCCAGTGACAAAGCAAGGTCTTGGGAATGTAACAAACATCATTTGAAGCAAGATAGATTTGAAAACTTTACCAAAAATCCAAGCCACCTACAAACAACCATCCAAAACACTGCCCTCCTGAACCAAGCCTCTGCATGAAGCACTAAGTGAAACAATTGAGTAGTCTGGCACTACAGAGCCACACCCATCCTGTGAATCCACTGCTGTCAATAGCACTGCTGCCCCCACCCCCCAACATCATAGTGCTCCTTCAACTACAACAATATTGGCATGGATAATTTTGAAATTTTAACAACTCTGCCCTTTATCCTGGAAAGTCTTAAAATTGATAGTTCTGATTGAGGAAATTGGAAGGAACATTTTGATATGCTTTCAAAAATAGGTCCTCTGAATATCACTGTTAATTATGACACTTCAAATGCTGATTCTTTTAAACTACATGTCTGCAAAAGGGAAACTTTTCCGTGACATACTAATGCATGGCTTTTTGTCTTGATGATATGGAGGATGTTCTAAACTTGATGAAATATCTATTGGTCCTCTGTCATGAGACCAATATTACCTGTGCCACTCCTGATAGATTTCATTAAGAGATATATCACCCATGTGAACAAATTCATCCACTTTAAACGTCACAGCAGTTTAATGGAGTTATTGTTTCCATAAACCTGCTGCCTATTAATTGCACAGTGGAAGAACAAGGTGGTGTTGCAGATTCTGTCTTAGCATCTGCATCACACACCATAGGCACAGACATCAGCTGATTCTACAAAGAAGAACCCCTAGGAAAGTGGGGTTCTGAGTCTATCCTTTGCTGTGAACTGTCTGCATGTTCAATTAATTTAATGTCTATAATTTTTTCTATGGTGAATTATATAATGGGTACAACTATAGCAATAAATTGTTTTTGTTTCTTAAAAACTATATTTCTACCATATCCATATTTAGTGCAGCAGAGCACATAGCATGTCCAGATGTCAATATTATACGTATCTGTCTAATTTGCAGTTGAATGCCATGCAGATAAAAATGCTTTGGCAATAGTCTTACCCAAAAGTAGCATTTTCTCTTTGAGATCTATTTCTATTTTTAGAGGCCACATAGTGAGAGTAATATAATAAGTAAAGGTGCAGACTGGAAGATAATGAGATTAGATTTGATTTTACTTAAAAGGATAAGACCAGGGACCAAACAATGCACAATAATTGTGACACACTTTTATTTTTATAATACCATTGCAATCAGGAAGAAAATCTCATGGGGCCTATACAGGGTCTAAGAATAAAAATCAACTCAAAAAAAAGGACTTCAGAGAATCAATTACATTACTGTATATTTAAACATAAAGCATAATGCAAAATGAACCACAGAGTTTGTATCGGGTGGCCGACAGTGCAATACTTATTCAACATAACTGCTTTTCTTCTTTGCTGCAAAGTTTAGTGTTATAGTGTATTTTTATTTGGGAATTCTCAGTGTCCATTTGCTTCCAACTAGCATCCAATTACACAAGCTATATTTCCTTATAGAGGCTACATTAAATATGTCAAAGGTTACAGAGAGAAGGACGGAGAATGGGGTTGTGAGGGAAAATAAATTGAATTGAATTGAATTGAATGGTGGAGCAGAATCAACAGATCATATAGCCTATTTCTGCTCTATGTCCTATGGTCATTGAAGTCAATCCATATGCTTGGGTAGAATATACTCTGCCTATGCATGAGCCAGTTTTTCTATCCCGCAAACCTGACACCACTGCTATTGGTTATTTTAATCTCCCATTAGAAAGTGGACAGACCACCTTCCAACTGTCCCATTGGCAATACTGCCATATCCCCAATGTGGTGCTGGGAGGTGGAATCTCCTGGTCACTGCGTCAGTGATCCTATGGAGTAATGTAATGGGTGACAGATTACATATATTGTTCATAATAGAAACTGTTCTACATAATTTACAGACACTGTCACTGAGTTGTTGTGTTCACTTTAAGAGAGTCTGTCTGACATAATGATGTCAGTGTAAGGGAACTGTTTTCGGTTTGTTAAGCACATAGAATGACTCTCGCATGTTTTATTCACAAAGTCCTACATTACTGACCCTGATGCACTTGGAGAGTATATTGAATGTTAGCATCGTGGCCTGGTATGGAAACACCATTGTCCTTGAACAAAGAAACATACAAAAGTAGTGGATACAGTCTAGTCCAGGCATGGGCAAACTACGGCCCGCGGGCCATATGCGGCCCGTTAAGCTTTTTAATCCGGCCCGCAGAACTTGATGAAATTATATTAATAAACCTTGTTAACGTTTTTTTTCCCCGCAATTCCAGTGTTTTTCCAATAGATGACGCACTCTATATACATTTGTGGCGACCCATTTCCTGGCACATCCGAACCGGCTCACAATTAGCCAGCGTTCCGGCTAAGGGAGATAGCCTGAGGGGATTTGCGAGCACAGATCTTTGGAGCCTCTGCACAGGGGGGCAGGTTGAGGGAGGCTTAAAAGTGAGGCTGGGGATTTCGAATAAAGTCTTTTTCTTCGACTGCAGTTACCGACTCCGTGTCGTAATTTTAGCGCTGCATGTAGCACACCGCTACACATTGACCTTTGTTGAGATGCAGCGTATTACTCCACATTTGCACTTTACTCTTTGTTCGGCTCGACCTATTTGTGTGAACAGGCATTCAGCATCATGAACATCAACAAAGCCAGCCACAGATCCAAGTTAACTGACCAACACCTCAGATCCATCCTGAGAATCGCCACAACAAAACTAAATCCAGACTTTGATGCGCTGGCTAAAAAGGGAGACCAACAACACTGCTCCCACTGAAATTAAAAATAAGTTTCTTCGTTGTGTTATATAAAAAATGCATTTGAAAATATTTTTTTCAATAAGCCTTACATGTTACATGTCATTTCTGTTAAGTGATGGACATGAGTAGTGCGCAGGTGCACGTACTTTCTCAAAATAAAAAATGCGCTCCAGATCAAATAACGCGCTCAGCATACTGGCCACTGTTCTGTCTTTGTGCTGGTTGTTGTTGAGTTTTGACACAGGGGACAATTGAATAAGAAGGAGCAGGACAAGTAGACCTGCATCTCCTACCGTTTTTGAAATAAAGACAGTCAGGAGGAGAGTGATGATGGTAATATCTTGAAGGATAACAGAATTTTCAGTGCGTTAAAATAATAACTGTTACTATTAAAAAAAGTTGTATTTTATTCATTTAATTTTCAGTGTTTTAAAAGTCATTTCAATAAATAGCTAAATACCATGGGACTTCAAAGACAGATATTTTGTTGTAATGCATTTGTTCATTTTCAATTGAAATTAAAGCACATGTTTTCTACATATCCCATGATATTTTATTTTCTCTTATGAGGTGTATTACCAAAACACTCTGTCCATCTGCTCCTGGTCCGGCCCCCCTGTCAAATTTTAGAACCCTTTGTGGCCCACAAGTCAAAAAGTTTGCCCACCCCTGGTCTAGTCCATCATGGGTAAAACCCTCCCCACCATTGAGCACACCTACACAAGCACTGTTACAGGAAAGCAGCATCATCATCAAGGACCCCCACCATCCAGGCCATGTTCACTTTTTGCTGCTGCCATCAGGAAGAAGGTACAGGAGCCTCACAACTCACACCGCCAGTTCAGGAACAGTTACTGCGCCTCAACCTTCAGGCTCTTCAACCAGAGAGGATGAATCCACTCTGCTTCACTTGTCCCATCACTGAATTGTTCCATCAATCTATGGACTCACTTTAAAGGACTCCTCCTCTCATGTTCCCAATATTTATTGCTTACTTATTATTGTTGTATTTGCACAGTTTGTTGTCTTTTCAACATTGGCTGTTTGTCCATCCTGTTGGTGCAGTCTTTTATTGAATCTATTGTGTTTCTTGTACTTACAGTGAAAGCCTGCAAGAAAATGAATCTCAGGATTGTATATGGTGATATATAAGTACTTTGATATGTTACGTATCCAGGCAACAATAAATATATGAGTTCGGCAAGGGTTTCTTATAACAAACAACACGTTTATTAAACACAGAAAACAAACCCCCCAAAAGTAAACAAACACTACCGTAACCGGAAACAGCTGCTGAGCGGCAGCCAAAACAGTTCTTAAAGTGATATTCCAAAAACAGTTCTTAAAAGTGGTATTGCCAAAAGTTCGATATGCTCACAGTCCATTTAAAAGGAGAGTCTTTATAAGACGATTTAGGTTCTCTTTCACGTCACTTGGCTTCGATCCCTGACGTCGAACTTCCCACGAAGAATTCACGAAACAGAACGGCTTAAAGGCACTGACCTTTCCTTCTCCACTACCTTCAATCCTTTCTAGTTAAACCTAGGGATTAACACGAAGATAGTCAACGAAATCCTTCCAAATAAGGATCAAACAAAGGTCGCCCCCGTTTCACCGTAGAAAGCGATTCTCCTCGATCTTTAACTTCCAACTTCCAATCTTCACTCTCCACTAATTTCGAACTAACAGAATCATAAAGAACCTGCTGGCAATGACCTTTTAAACTTTAGCATTAAATAAAAACTTCATCCTTCAGCTAAACTGCGTCATCACTTAAAACACGCAGTGGCATGAAGTCAACCTGGCAAATCCAGCCACGAACTGCCCCTCCTCACAGGGTGGGGTCTACCTTTTATAACCTGTAAAAAAAAACCCGTCACATGATCTCTACTGGCGGGAAAATGACGTCACCACCATCACAAGACCATCACCTCAAGTCCAGCACAGCTTCAACCCCAGTCACATGACAAGGGCTCCACTGTCATGTGTCACGAGTACGTAACAGATAATAGAATATACTTTGAACTTTTTCCTGCAATGCCTACAGAAAACTAATCTTAAGATTGTACTTTGAGTTACCACCAGCTTTTCTATAGAAATCATAACGAATTGATTAGGTACATAGTCAGTTCCATCAATTCTGAACCACAGTCAAATTATTTTTCTTAATTGTCACCTAGCAATTGTGTAAGGTAATGATTGGTGCTCGTGACCCATTATATCATGCGCTTCCAGGAAAACCTCATCTCATTGATATTATACCTAAGCTGGGGAGGGTAAATGTCAAATTTCACAATGCATATGAAGTAATTCATGGACTGATTGATGTTAAAACTTACAACTTTGCCAATGAGATAAATGCAATGAAAATTACACTGGCATTTAAATCTATCAAGGCAGCCTCAATCAGCTGAGATGGTTTTCTTAGCTTAAGTCTCATCTTCCTGTTCCCTAAACACATTGCAGTATAGACACTCCTCACCTGCTCTGTGATACCTGCAGTAGATGCGGTACACATAAATGGCAGCATCTCTTTTCCCTCAAATGAACCATTTCATGTATGTGTCAACTTTAAACAGTTGACAATTGGATAAAACCAAATGAAAACCAAATAAGACTTCATGTGCCTGCCTCAACAATATTTTGAAAATCTAGTTTTCATGTTTCCTAATAACTTTTGCCTATGTTTTATTACTTTCATATGTTCTCTCCCTGATGCAAGTTAAATTACTGTCTAACACTTGTGCTTGTGACTTCTGAGTTACTGCCTGAATATGAATGTTCTTGAAGTTTAAAAAAAGACTAAGGATATTGCTGTAAATTTTTTTGATCCTATGAGTTCTAATGATATAAGGTACTACTTCATAATAAAAGAGATGGTACAAAATAGATGCTGAGAATCATGCATACTATGAAATAAACATAAGGACAGCTTCTTCAAGTTGCTCGGCACCTGTAAATTGAGAGTTTAAAGTAATGTGATATTAATGATATACTCACTCAAATGGGAAAATTACCTGGTCCAGTTTAGCACTTTTTTTTATTCAGGAAGGGATTGGAAGAAATTGCAATGGCCTAAAATTGAGATGGCATAGAAATGGTATTAACTAACACTAACTGATGTGGATGAAGAGCTGAATGATCTCCTTTCATTCTGTAATCATCCTGTGTTTCTGTGAATGATGTAATGTTAAACCAATAAAATTGCAGCCATAGCATTCTTTGCCTGTTGAAAATCTGCAGAATAGATTTTTTCATGATTCCTAATTATTACTTTCCATTTACTGTTAATTTATGCTCTTGAGTGGTATTTAAGTTTATGTTACTGTTTTGAAATCCTCTGATAAGTTTTCACACTGTTAATCTGGGTTCACTGAGGCAGACAGAGGATGAGTAATGTCATCCATTATTTACACTGCCCGACTGGCACTGAATGTCAAAGATTCCTGAGTAACTATTTATGAGCACTCTGTAGGGAAATCCATTTAACCAACATTGCAATTTGTTGGCAAGATACAAAATCTGCATTAAAAAGCTAGAAAGGAGTACAGCTTAGAACGTTCTTCTGCTTTATTAATTTGTGATACAAGTTGTATTTTAACTAGAAAATTACACACTTCCTTTGTGCTTTTTTTCCCACTCAAGTTCTTTACAGGCTTGCCATGATCATCACCGGATACAAACCCAATGTCTTAACAGGAGAGAGTAGGATCCACTCTGTTATCTGTATAGAAACAGGAGTAGGATTACAATTAATTGACCTCTGAATCTTTGTAATAGGAAGGAATAAAATACTCATTCTTATTTCTTCATTCATATTAGAAGGCTAAATTGAGAGAGGCAATGGAACAAGAGTAGAGGCTTGTATGCATAAGTATGATTTGCAACCCTTGTGGACAAATTCAGCAACATCTGTGTTTGCAAAGCAATTTCCCAATGTTCCTGATCCTTGCTGCCGAATGGTGATGTCTTTTAGATATCGAACAAATGTTAATTTGAAAGTAGTCCTCTTCACCAATATTATGTGTGTCTTTGTCTTGCCATTCCGGTCAGGGATTGCCCCCCTGGGTTAATTAAATTAACTGCAGTCTTGAATATGGAAGTGTTGATCCCTGATCAAATGCAATCTATATTTACATTGAGCTGAGTTCTGCAGTAAAGGTAGAGAATGCAAAAATCTTAAGCCACTGGATGGATTTTGCAGGAGTTTTTTCTAAATAATAGATAAAAAATCTCTAAAATAAAAAATAGTTTGCATGTGCTACTGTAATTGAAAGTCAGATGATGGATTGGGAATAATTTTGTCAAATTTATAATTCTGTAGCGGTGTGCTACACACGGCACTGGAATAACGACACGCAGACAGTGAGTTGCAGTTGCATAAAAGATTTATTCAAACTTCGCGGCCTCGCTTTTAAGCCTTTCCATTTCTGCCCTCCCCAGGTGGGAATGCTGTAGGGGGCGCATATTCCCAGTCCCTTTCCACGCGCAGACTTTTCCCCTTGCTGGTGAAGAAGGCCTGGCGCCCTTTTTGGGGCCAGCCTCTCCGCCGGCGCACGCCATTTTGTGAGCTGGTTCGAGTGCGCTGGAAAGTGGGTTGCCACATAACCACCCCCCCCAGAACCGGCGATACACCCCCCAATGTCCACAGTCTGAGTTGGCCTCTGTTTGGGAGGTCTGCCTCTGCGCCGCGGTACCGGAACCTCGACCGGCTGTACCAAGTCCACATGGGCTGGTTTGAGTCGGTCCACCATGAAAACCTCCTCTTTCCCCCCAATGTCCAGCATGAACGTGGACCCGTTGTTCCTCATCACCTTAAACGGCCCCTCGTAGGGCTGCTGTAGCGGTGCCCAATGTCTGCCCCATCGTACAAAAACAAACGTACAGTGCTGCAGGTCTTTGGGTATGCAGGTTGGTCTCTGTCCATGCTGTGAAGTCGGTATGGCAGCCAGGTTACCAAGCCTCTGACGTAGTCTGTCCAGGACTGCTGCGGGTTCTTCCTCTTGCCCCCTTGGGGCTGGTATGAACTCTCCTGGGACGACCAGGGGTGCATGGTACACCAACTCGGCTGACAAGGTGTGCAGATCCTCTTTGGGCGCCGTGCAGATTCCGAGCAGGACCCAGGGAAGTTCATCCGCCAAGTTAGGCCCTTTCAGGCGGGCCATGAGAGCTGACTTCAGGTGACGGTGGAAACGCTCCACTAGTCCGTTCGATTGTGGGTGGTAGGTAGTTGTGTGGTGTAGCTGTGTTCCCAAAAGGCTGGCCATAGCTGACCACAGGCTGGAGGTGAACTGGGCGCCTCTGTCGGAGGTAATGTGGGCCGGTACACCAAAGCGAGATACCCAGGTTGCAATCAGTGCTCGGGCACAGGAGTCGGAGGTGGTGTCGGTGAGCAGGACTGCCTCTGGCCATCTAGTGAACCGGTCTACGATAGTCAGGGGGTGCTGCGCTCCTCGCGACACTGACAGGGGGCCCACGATATCCACATGAATGTGGTCGAAACGCCGGTGGGTGGGGTGGAACTTCTGCAGCAGGGCTTTGGTGTGCCGTTGCACCTTGGCTGTTTGGCAATGCATGCACATTTTGGCCCATTTACTGACCTTCCTGTAGAGTCCATGCCAAACGAACCTGTTGGATACCATCCGGACAGTTGTCCCCTGATGGAGGGGTGCGCTAAGTTGTGAATAGAATTAAAAACTTGCTGTTGCCAGGCTGCCGGGACAATGGGGTGAGGTTGTCCAGTAGCTACTTCACACAGTAGGATCCTCTCACCTGGGCCTACAGGGAAGTCTTGGAGCTGCAAACCGGAGACTGCAGTTCTGTAACTAGGGATCTCATTGTTTGCCTGCTGCGCCTCCGCCAGCACTGCATAGTCCACCCCCTAGGACAGGGCCTGGATGGTAAATCTGGATAGTTCATCTGCCACAACATTGTCCTTTCCCGAGACATGCTGGATGTCTGTCGTGTATTCGGAGATGCAGGACAGATGTCACTGCTGGCGAGACGACCAGGGGTCGGGATGCTTTCGTGAATGCAAAGGTAAGTGGTTTGTGGTCCGTGAACTCGGTGAAGGGCCTACCTTCTAAGAAGTACCTGAAGTGCCAGATTGCCAGGTATAGCGCCAACAGTTCCCAGTCGAAAGCACTGTATTTGAGCTCGGGTGGTCGCAGGTGTTTGCTGAAGAACGCCAGGGGTTACCAGCGACCCTCAATGAGTTGTTCCAGCACTGCACCGACTGCTGTGTTTGATGCGTCCACTGTGAGGGCGGTAGGGGCGTCCATTCTGGGGTGCACTAGCATCGCGGTGTTTGCGAAGGCTTCTTTGGTTTTAACGAAAGCGACTGCAGCCTCTTCATCCCAGGTAATGTCCTTGCCCTCACCTGGCATCAGGGTGAACAGGAAGCGCATGATTCAGGCTGCTGAGGGGAGGAAACGGTGGTAGAAATTCACCATATCTATGAACTCCTGCGGCCTTTGAGTGTGTTGGGTCGGGGAAAATGGCGGACTGCGTCGACCTTGGTGGGCAGAGGGGTGATCCTGTGGCCCAGGAAGTTGATGGTGTCGAGTCCGAACTGGCATTTGGCCTGGTTGATTGTTAGGCCATATTCACTCAGTCGGGCGTAGAGTTGACGGAGGTGGGACAGATGCTCCTGACAACTACTGCTGGCTATGAGGATGTCGTCCAAATAGATGAATGCAAAATCCAGGTCACGTCGCACTGCGTCCATGAGCCACTGGAACATCTGTGTGGCATTCTTTGGGCCGAATGGCATTCAGAGGAATTCAAAAAGGCCGAACAGAGTGATGAGTGCTGTTTTGGGGACGTCATCTGGATGCATCAGGATATGATGGTATCCCCAGATGAGGTCTACCTTGGAGACGATCCTTGCGCCGTGCAGGTTTGCTGCAAAGTCCTGAATGTGCGACACAGGGTAGCGGTCCAGTGTTGTAGCCTCGTTCAGCCTGCGGTAGTCGCCGCACGGTCTCCAGACCCCTGTTGCTTTGGGAACTATGTGCAGGGGGGAGGCCCATGGGCTGTCGGACCGCCGGATGGTCCCCAATTCCTCCATCCTCTTGAACTCCTCCTTCACCAGCTGGAGCTTGTCTGGGGGAAGCCTTCGAGCACGGGCGTGGGGGGGTGGTCCCTGGGTTGGGATGTGGTGCTGTACTCCGTGTTTGGGCATGGCTGCCATGAACTGCAGAGCCAGAACCGATGGGAAGTCCACCAGGACTTGGGTGAATTCATTGTCGGACAACTTGATGGAGTCCAGGTGTGGAGTCGGAAACTGGGCTTCACCCAGGGAGAGCGTCTGAAAGGTCTCGGCGTAGACTAGTCCCTTCCCTTGCAGGTCAACCAGCAGTCTGTGAGCTCACAAAAAATCCACCTCCAGGAGTGGTTGGGACACGGCGGCCAGTGTGAAGTCCCATGTGAACTGGCTGGAGCCGAACTGTAGCCGCACTGTATGGGTGCCATAGGTCCTTACTGTGCTGCCGTTCGCACAGGTGGGACCCTGTTCTCTGTTGCGGGTGTCGTAACTTGTCGCAGGTAAGATGTTGATCTCGGCTCTGGTGTCGACCAAAAAACGGCGCCTCGAATGTTTGTCCCAGACATACAGGAGGCTATCCTGATGGCCAGCTGCCATAGCCATCAACGGCAGCTGGCCCTGGCATTTCCCAGGAACTTGCAGGGCAGGCTACAGCGGTGGGCTTCAGTGCCCCACCGCTGGTGGTAGAAGCACCATTGTTCATTGGCCTCCGCACTCCTGCCTCTGGGTTTTGTGGGCTCTGCTGCCGGGCCTGGTCTGGTCTGCTGCTGTGAGCGTGGCCTGGTGATCTGTGCGACGGACACCCCTCTCTCCTTCTTGGTGTTCCACAGCAAGTCCACCCGGGCTGCCACCTTCCGGGGGTCGCTGAAATCCGCGTCAGACAGCAGCAGGCGTATGTCCTCGGGCAGCTGCTCCAGGAATGCCTGCTCAAACATGAGGCAGGGTTTGTGTCCTCCGGCCAGAGACAACATCTCATTCATTAAAGCCGATGGAGGTCTGTCTCCCAAACCATCCAGGTGCAGTAACCGGGCAGCCCACTCTCGCCATGAGAGTCCGAAAGTACTTATGAGCAGGGCTTTGAATTCCGTGTATTTGCTGTCCTCTGGGGACAACTGTATGAACTCCTCAACCTGGGCGGCTGTGTCCTGGTCGAGGGAGCTCACCACGTAGTAGTAATGTGTGGCATCCGAGGTTATCTGCCGAACATGGAATTGGGCTTCTGCTTGCTGGAACCATAGGTGAGGTCGCAGTGTCCAGAAGCTTGGCAGTTTTTACGAAACTGCATGAACAGATATGACATCGTTCATCTCCAGTCCAAATATTGTTTGGGCCATCGGGGTCAGCAATTGTAGCAGTGTGCTACACACAGCGCTGAAATAATGACACGCAGTCGGTGAGATGCAGTTGCGTAAAAGATTTATTCAATCTTAGTGGTCTCACTTTAAAGCCTTCCTGTTCCCGCCTTCCCCGGGCAGAAATGCTGTAGGGGTCACATATTCCCAGTCCCTTCCCGCATGCGGGCTTTTCCCCTTGTGGGTGAAGAAGGCCTGGCGCCCTTTTTGGGGCCGGCCTCCCTGCCGGCGCGCACCGTTTTGTGAGCCAGTTCGAGTGCACTGGGAAGTGGGTAGCCACAATTCCATCATTTTAAGTTGCTTGAGTAATCTAACCTCCCCAGTATGGGAATGTGGGCCTAATTCCGCAGTCACAAAATGACTACAGGCAAAGTTAATGCTTACACATTCTTCAATTTAAAAAGCAAAAATGGTGTATCAACAATGTTGACAAGAAGAAGCAGGTAAGTGTTTATATTTCAAGAAAAAATACCCTTAGAAGTGCTCTTTGGTCCAGGAAAATTTGTGTAGATGGATAAGCACAACTTGGGAAGTTTCCATCTCCTTAAATAGAGAATTTGTTGCTTCCGCTTTCCATCCCCAACTGAGTCCTCACCTTTTCATGGACATGCTTTGACCTCCAATGGATTTAGATTCTATCAAAAAACAGTGACAGCATGAAAGCATGCAACTCAGTCTAGAGAGTTAATATTCTTATATGTAGTCCATATTTCACTGAAAATTCATGAGTTAAAATTAGTGCTATTAAACATACAATTGTGTTTCAATGTATGAAACATTAAGAAGTAGAATACTAACTAGTAATAATTAATCCGGGGCTACCTGGTGACGCAAAGCATCAAGGTTCCATTCCGGAATATGAGCTATGAGGGAAGAAAACAGAGAGCAAGTCAATGTGAACCAACGTCACTCCTAGCATCCAAAATTACCAACAAGTGACAACCTCAGAGAAAGTGACCTTTTTACCAGAAAGTGTATGAAACAGAAAAAACAAGAATCATGTTGGAGAGTTAACAGTAAACAGAAATATGCCTGAAGTAATCCAATCCAGCCATGAATTCAGTCACTGAGGACCGGTTGCCCATAAACAGCTTTAGTTGGGGTTGTTTGAAAGTGACCATGAAAGAGAAATGGATAGAGAACAAGGGTTGAAGTGTACAAAACCAAAAGGATTATTTTTCATTCTATGCAACATGATTCTTAAAATATGTGCATCTAAATACTATGAGTAAACAATCAATTATTTTAGGTAACATATGGTTTAACATGACCACCTTCAATGAAGCAAGGAAATATATAGTTAATATACTATAGATGAGGGATTAGACTGTGCCCACTGATTTTTTCACCCTTCTGGGTCAGGCTGTACTGGAGGCCATAAAGCAGTGTGATGGTATAGGGTTATTGACCGCAAAGTTTTAGACTTAAATGAAGACCTTAAGCTCTATCTGATATAGATAACTACAGGTTCCCTCACTAAAGGGAGGTTATACTGTAACTACACAATCTTTAAAGATTAGTTCAATTCTCTGTTTATCCTTCATGGTGAGTTTAACTGTCAATACCCACTATTTGAGCAGTGGTCCCCCCTCCTACGAAGGAGGAGATATTTTCAGCTAACAAAGTAGTTTAAACAACACACACAAAATGCTGGTGGAACACAGCAGGCCAGGCAGCATCTATAAGGAGAAGCACTGTCGACATTTTGGGCCGAGACCCTCCGTCAGGACTAACTGAAAGGAAAGATAGTAAGAGATTTGGAAGTAGTGGGGGGAAGGGGAAATGGGAAATGATAGGAGAAGACTGGAGTGGGTGGGATGAAGCTAAGAGCTGGAAAGGTGATTGGCGAAAGTAATAAAGAGCTGGAGAAGGTAAAGGATCATGGGACAGGAGGCCTCGGGAGAAAGAAGGGGGGGAAGCATCAGAGGGAGATGGAGAACACAGTAGTTTAAACACAGTTCATTTACTTTTAGTGATACACACTTAAATTCAAATAACACCCTTAAATCACATTTAAATTCAGAGGATTTCTATCTTATAAAAGACATCCAAATTACAAACCATTTCTAAAATACTAAAGATTTTCAAAACACTGGTATAATTTCTATAAACTGAAAAGACATACCTAGGAGCCACAGACAAACCAGTTGTCCATCATATAAATCAAAGCCAGAGGAATGGATTCTGGTTCACCCCCTGCTTCTGTTATTCTTCTTTATGTTCCTGGACCATTCCTAAAGTACTGGCCAGCTCTCTTCAGTATACTATTTTTCTGCCATTTAGGTGACTTCACACATGATATTTTTCAGATATCATTTCACACAACTGATCTAAAAGTTTCTGGAGACAAAATTCCCAGGTACCCACAATTAATGCTGTGAAATCTGACTCTCTGAGCACACAGATCTTCCAACTTTAATCAATGTCTTTTGATATGGTAAATGATGAAAGCAATCTCGTCTGCAAGCATCTTGAACAAAATAATTTGGTCAGCGATGTCTTGTTTGAAACAAGGCCAATTAACACACTCCATTATATTACACTGCACCTCTTGAGCTGCTTGCTCAGGGGCTATGGGGCCAGCAAGCCTGCACTGTAAACAGAGTTTGTTTGCAAAATAGTCCTTTAAACATCAAACTGATTATTGCTTGCCATTTACATTAAGACTGGCTCCCGTTTACAACAAGCAATTAAAGAAGTTGGAAGATTAATTTATTCAAAAGCAACACTTTGATCTCTAGAAGAGTCAGCTGCTATGTTTAGAAAGCTGAGCTTGACAAAAAAATAAGAAAAGGTCTCTGGCTGAGGTCAGTGAATGTCCATCACACATTCCCCACACCCCCACCCCCACCACCAGAGGTCCTAGGATTATATTTCCATTTCTGAAGAAATTGCAATGAAATGTTACCAATGTTAAACAGTACAATGTGAAATCCAGATAGGTAAGTGAAAAATGTTTGTCGGCTCATCTTTTCATGGGGTTGTGCTATTAGACTGATTATTTGCACTAGACACATTTCAACCTTTCCTCAAGGTGAGGTGAGAAACATGCATACCCGTACACAATGTTGGTGATCCAGCCTAGGAAAAAGAGAGGAGCAAGGATAATGATTAGGGCAGAATGTACTTTTCACTCTTCCGATGTTGAGGATGAACCAGATGAATAGGTAAAAGGCAAGTACATTGAATAGCAAAGCAGGCATATAAGAGATAATGGGAGGTATTGCAGGTCAGCTACTGGAGTTAGCAGAGTTTCAGGAGTGAAACCATTATACAAAAGGCAGAGGTCATCAAACTCCAGTCCTTGCAGGTTTCAATGTTCCAACAGAAGGAGCAAAATAAAAATAAATAATTCCAATGGTTAGGGGATTTGTCCATTGCAAAACTCCAAAAAAAAACAATTTAAAGTTGTGCTAATCTACCAAGAAACTGCATTCACTGCTGCAGAAGTTAAATTTGCAACAGCTGGTAAAGTGTCAGCTATTGGTTCTACTAAAGCATTAAGCTAGTCAGGAGCTTGGTATGGGTCTGCAAAGGAAGCTTGTGAAAAGAGGTATCTTGCCCATTGATTGTGTCAGTTCAGTTACTTCAGTACATCTTTTATCAACCTTTTTACCCTGGAGGAACCCTTGAAATAATTTTCAGGTCTCAGGAATCCCTGTATAAAAATTATTATATCTACAGCTCATGGCTCATGAGTGTGATCAGTAAGTTGTAGATATGATAATCCAGAAATAATTGTCAATGCTCCTTTTAAGTAGAGAATGAAATTTTAGCCAAACTTTCTTGAAAAGAACAGGTAGTTAAGCTTTCTTGAAATTAATTTTCCTTTCATAAATTTTAAAAATTCGTAAGGCAAACACAATAAATTTCTGTTAAATAACTAGCTTAAGCCAAAATGGTGCTTAATTTTTCTAAAAGTTTAATTTTCTATTACACTGGTAGAGTTTGTTCGCTCCCATAAGTCAGTTGGTGGCGCCTGAAGGGAAGTTGAGGGAGCTAATTCGGGAGGGAGAGGCTGAAGTCACAGCCCAAATTGGATGATTCCATTCAATGTTCAGAAAACACACTTCATGCTCCTCATCAGCCTACCGTCCTCCCCTCCATACAATACAGTGCTCATCAATTATCAATGGCCTCCCCTTTCTCACGTCAAAATCTGAGAATGGACACAAGCAAATAAACACAGACCCTCTGCGCGCTGTCGCACTGGGCTGAGAGACCTCTAATGAGATTACTAATGGGGACACTCAGTCACTGCCCACCACTGTGAACGCTAGCATTGTGCTTTGCACCAAGTTCAAAAAAAATCATGTTTCTTTTTTTAATCACGATCTTTTGCAGAACTCTGGTTTAGAAAGACTGTTCTAGTATATACTGAGAAATGTTCTTCTAATTTGACTGAGTTTCTTCTGGCCATTGTTGATGAATATCAAGTCATTCTAGAATATTATTTGTTGCATTTATCACAAATTGTTCCTTAAAACTGGACTTCTATTTCTGTCTTGAGATACGCAACATAGATTGACTAATCTAATTACTCCAAGAGTCACTTCCTTTATAAACCTGAAAAAGTACGTGATCCTCTGATAGCAGTATGTCTGAACAACTTCTGTCATCAGAAATTTCTAGCTTCCGAGTGAACCATAGGATCACATCAGTGTATTATGAGAGTGAGCACCGTCAAGGCATGGTGTACAAGCAGTTTTACTCTATTATTTTTGAAAATATCATGAAAATTGTCAACACCTGAATTGTTTATTTTGTTGATAATAATAGCATGTGACTGAACTTCAACAGTAAAATTTGTTATAGGCTTGTTTCCTCATTTGTCAACTTGTAATTGACTACTATTGGAAATACAATTCTATGAAAATGGGCAGAAATAGACAGTTTAGAACATAAACCAGTAATGCAGTAAGTTCTCCTGTTGCCGTGATATTTAACAATAGAGTGGAATAGTGGCCATATCTGTCTAATGCAGAAGAGTCTCCATTTGAAAAAAAAACTGTTCTTCACACTGTTCTAATCTACGGTTTCATTCTCATTTTCCATGAGGAGGACCATTCAATGACATAAGGGACCAAGAGTAGGGCCACTCAATCACATACTTTCTTTCAGGTGTGCAGGTATCCATGTTCAGGGATTCCTCTAATAGTTTACCTTCAATTAAAGACAGTGAATCTGGTAGAAGACTAAAAGTCCAGAGGTAAAGGCCCAAGGGTCAAAACCCTAGAATTGGCTTGTCTGAAGGTCAGAGGCCTGACACTTGCAAGTTTGAAAGCCCAGGCCAGGAACAGGAGGTTGTAAGTCTGAGATTCCAGGGCCAAAGTCTGGAGACCCAGAGGAGAGCTGTCCTGGGGTTGGAGGACTGGCTGTGTGTCAGTGGGTGGGAAAAGGCATGTTTCGCTGTTGTTCTTTTATTGTTACTGTTCATGTTCTGCTGAATATTGTGGGCATACTATTTTGGCACTGGAATTTGGGGCAACTCTTGTGGGTTGTCCCAGCACATACTTGTGTGTGTTGTTAATTCAAATGGCATATTGCATTGTCTTTTTTGACATACATGTGATAAATAAATCTGAATAAATATATAAACCATTTCTTATTTAAGCTATAACACTGAAGATGCTTTTTGTATTTGATGTATGTTTTCCCTTGTATAGGAGGAATGAAATACGAGCAATACACATCTTGTTACCAAGTAATAGTGTCAGATTTCCATGACTCAAGCAGAACAAAGTTTACACTCAGGGCAGGTTACAGCAATATTATTAAACAACTCTAGATAATTTACATCCACATTATATGCATTAACTCAACCAGCTTGTACAGTCTTCTCTATTAATGTAAAATGCCTATAGTCTCTTTTAGCTTGGTACAAATCCTCTGGAAAAAGAAATACAACCAAGTTATTTTTTGTCACATTATTGTTAAAACAGATTCAATTTTTAAAAATATATTAAGCAATATCATTTGCAGTCTCTTGAGGTTCACTTCCAACATAACCTGCAAAATTCTTTAGACCAGCTGTGTGTTTAGTATGTACGACAGAAGAGAACCAATATGAAATTCGAAAGTGATTGGCAAAACACATAATGGGAAACTGAATTTTGTACTTTGTGTGTGATGCTCTTTCCAACACAGAGCCCTCAAACTGGCATTGGTGGCATCAACCACTGTGTAATGAAAATACTGAAGTTCTCAGCACATGAGGCAAGTCTCCAGGAGAGAAACGGGTTGAATAAATACAGGACAAATTAAATATCACTAAATATTCTGCAATAATATTACATAGGCGCCACAGTAGAGTAGCGGTTAGCACAATGCTATTACGAAGGGCAGCAGAGTTCAATATTGACAGATTCTGTAAGGAGTCTGTACGTCCTCCCTGTGGGTTTTCTCCAGGTCCTCTGGTTTCCTCCTACAGTCCAAAAGATGTACCAGCTGGCAGGTTAATTGGTCATTGTAAACTGTCCAGTGATTAGGCTAGGGTAAAATTGGGGGTTGCTGGGCGGTGAGGCTCAAAGGGTTGGAAGGGCCTAGTATGCACTGCAAGAAAAAATAAAATGCATTTTTGAAGCAAAAATGGATCTGATACATGGAAAAGGGGCTGTTTAAGTCTTGGGTTTTCAAAGCGACATCTCAAAGTTGTCACTTTTAGAATTTCATCCTGTTATTCTATTTTTAATTTGAATAGTGTATTGCTACTATCTACCTGGAGAGAAAAAACACTGTGTTATTAATTGTAAGCTATTTCTTTCTCCTTTAAATAAATTACTAAATCCTATTTAAAGACAGGTAAGAAATAAATAATATTAAGCAACAAACACAAATTGCTAGAGGAATTCAGCAGGGCAAACAGCATCTATCTCAGGCCAAGACCTTTCATAATGCTACCTGATCTGTTGAGTTCCTCCAGTGCTTTGTGCGTATTGCTCCAGATTTCTGGCATCTGTAGTATATCTTATGTTTCTGTGCATTTTATTAATGTGGAAGTCTATAAAGTATTTGATCATATTCCACAAAAGAGTTAATAGAGATCAATAAAGCTAAAAGAAAATTAATGTTGGTGCCTTGGGCTTAAAAGGGGTTCAGAGAGTGGGGATAATAAATAATACCTGTAATTAACAGTGTGAAAAGGGATCTGAACCAAGTTTTCACCATACTAATTAATGATGACTGAAGGAGTAGTGAGCTGTAGTTTCAAGTGGGTACACTTGTTTGGGACTAAATGGAGATAATTTGAGAACAATAACATTAATGGATAAAGAAAGAGAAAGTATGGAAAATGAGCAAACAGGAAATCAAAGATCAGAGTATTTTTTTATTTGTTAAGAGACTAGGAACTTGAAGGATCAGAGTAATCTAGATGTACATGTACAAAATAATGAAAGGCAATGAAAATGTTAGATATCAATCTACAAAGCTAATAAATGTTTCCATTTTATCTCAAGGTGATAGGATTGAAAAGTGGATGAAGTTACGTGTTTACAGGTACAAAGTTAGACTTTTGCAGAGTGGAGCATGCAAAGGTGTGCAATATTCTGAACTGATTGAATGGGCCACTTCATACTGCAAAAGAATACAAACAAAAAAAAGTGTTAACATATAGTCTGAACAATAAGAAATAGAAATATGACAGTCGCCTGCACAAATGAAAACTTATAATATTTCCAAAGAGATGCCAAAAAGATAAACCTGAAATAGCTGTATGTCACTGCAAACCCATTCATTAACTGGCGAATAAACTAAAAACATCAATGATTATATTTACAAAGATACAGTATGACTGCAAGATGACCAAGGTGAGAGGTGATAATCTAAGGATATATTTTCCACTCCATCCCTGTTCTCCATGTTTCTATATGCATTTACTTAGGCTAGACGTAGAGGAGTTCTTTTGTTGACCATGTACGTAGTTAAGTTGAGCAACACAATCTATACCAGCCTTCCTCAACCTTATTGCTCTGGAGGAACCCTTGAAATAATTTTCTGGTCTCGGGGAACCCCTATGTAAAAATTATTATATCTACAACATAAGGTACATTAGCATGATCGGTAAGTTGTAGATAAAATAATTGTCATTGCTCTTTTAAGTAGAGGGTAGGTTAATTGGACATTGTACATTGTCCTGTGATTAGGGTATGATGACATGGGGTTGTGGGGTTGCTGGGGTCGTGTGACTCAAAGGGCCAGAAGGGCCAAATCCACACTCTATGGCCAAATAAATAAATAAATAATGATTTTTTTTTTGGGTCAACCTTTCTTCAAAAAAAGGAGGTAGTTAAGCTTAGCTTACTTTTCTTGAAATTAATCTTCTTTCCCTTAAATTTTAAAAACTCATAAGACAAATATAATAAATTTCTGTTAAATAACTGGCTTAAGCCAAAATGGAATTTAATTTTTCTGAAAGAAGGCTCAGTAGATTTAATTTTCTACTACACCAGTAGCATTTGTTTGCTCCCACAAGTCAGTCAGCAGCGCCTGAGGGGAAGTTGGGGGAGGTAATTCAGGAGGAAGATGCTGACAACACAGCCCAAGTTGGGCGAGTCCATTTAGAACAGAAAACACACTTCATGCTCCTCATCAGCGTACTGTCCTCCCCTCCGTACAATACAGCACTCACCAATTATCAACCTACTGTCCTCCCCTCCGTACAATACAGCACTCACCAATTATCAACCTACTGTCCTCCCCTCCGTACAATACAGCACTCACCAATTATCAACCTACTGTCCTCCCCTCCGTACAATACAGCACTCAACAATTATCAACCTACTGTCCTCCCCTCCGTACAATACAGCACTCAACAATTATCAACCTACTGTCCTCCCCTCCGTACAATACAGCACTCACCAATTATTAGCCCACTGTCCTCCCCTCCGTACAATACAGCACTCACCAATTATCAACCTACTGTCCTCCCCTCCGTACAATACAGCACTCAACAATTATCAACCTACTGTCCTCCCCTCCGTACAATACAGCACTCACCAATTATTAGCCCACTGTCCTCCCCTCCGTACAATACAGCACTCACCAATTATCAACCTACTGTCCTCCCCTCCGTACAATACAGCACTCACCAATTAACAACCTACTGTCCTCCCCTCCGTACAATACAGCACTCACCAATTATCAACCTACTGTCCTCCCCTCCGTACAATACAGCACTCAACAATTATCAACCTACTGTCCTCCCCTCCGTACAATACAGCACTCAACAATTATCAACCTACTGTCCTCCCCTCTGTACAACACAGCACTCAGCAATTATCAGCCCACTATCCTCCCCTCTGTACAACACAGCACTCAGCAATTATCAGCCCACTGTCCTCCCCTCTGTACAACGCAGCACTCAGCAATTATCAGCCCACTGTCCTCCCCTCTGTACAACGCAGCACTCAGCAATTATCAGCCCACTGTCCTCCCCTCTGTACAACGCAGCACTCAGCAATTATCAGCCTACTGTCCTCCCCTCTGTACAACACAGCACTCAACAATTATCAACCTACTGTCCTCACCTCCGTACAATACAGTGCTCACCAATTATCAGCCTACCATTCTCCCCTCCATGCAATTCAACACTTATCAATGGCCTCCCCTATCTTGCATCAAGAATTAAGAATGGATTCAAGCAAATAAACACAGCCCTACTGTGCACTGCCACACTGAGCTGAGCTTCTAACGGGACTGCTCGTTCACTGCCCACCGCTGTGAGCACTAGCATCGCACTTTGCGCCAAGTTCCAAAAACAATGTTTATTTCTTTTAATCACAATCTCTCGCAGAACCCTGATTGAGAAACCCTGACCTATATCATCACAGATAACTTTGCACCAAAGCTCTGATTTGAAGCTGAGAAACTTTGTCAAAACTGCCATCAGCCTTAACATTCAGAGACAACAAAAAACAACTACAATGTTAAGTAAAACTGATAGCAAACATTTATGAAAGTAAGTCAAACTCATAAAAACAATTTATGCAATAAATGTAAATAAAATAATTCACGAAGAAGTTACACCTGCCCATTGTCTCCTAAAAGTTTGTCTGAAGCTCAAAGTAATGTATTTTTTTTAAATAAGCTTATTTTGTTGGTGTATTTAAGCAGTTTTCCTGAAAAGAAAAGAAAATATACTTGAATTATTCCATGGATTTTGTGGAAAAGCTCTACTGCACTTCACTAATCTGAGGAACAACAATGTTTAAATGTACGTTATTATGTTGTGCAGACCGAAACGTCTAATCTGATGCTAAAGAGTACGAGACCATTTCAGGCTGATACATCCTATTTTTGTGTTTTTAACTGGAGTAAGATATTGCCCTCATAAATGAACTGAAAAGGTTTAAATAACCAAGACTTGATAAAGATCCTAGTGATTCAAGCAATTGAAGCTCTAGGAATTAAATTTGAATATTTAATGTATCTCATCTATAATAATCTTTAAAACATGAATTTAGATGCTATTTAAAGCTAAAATAGAAGCGTCATTCCATCTGTCTGAACTGGATCCAATATCAGAAACTCACCTTGAGGTTAACCGATGCATTACAATGCACCAAGCCACACAGGCCAGGCAAGATGGCACCAACGACCACCATGAGTAACAGTGACGTTCTGCAGACAGTCCCTGAAACTACTTCTGCTTCTCCTTTTACATATACTCCTACTGTTAATCTATTAATTTCTGTACAATTGGAGCCTTAATTTACATTCTGATAATGTGTTTTTGGGCCAAGCGAGGGAATTCAGCATGGTTGAGAACAGAGAGTGTGGCCTAATGGCAGAGCGCAAACCATGCTTGGCTTGATTTCTTGTCGATGAAAACATTGGGCAAGATTGAAATTGACAAGGATGAGATGGAAGACAAGCAGGTGCTCAGTGCCATTTGCCTGTGATGAACAGTCTCCTTTTGCCTCTTACTTGCTGTTGCTGGAGGAAAATGCTAGAGTCGTGGGTCTTGGGGAAGGTCTGATCGTCGTAGTTTGTGGATGGGACTCATTTTTAGAGGACTCTGCAGTGTATGAAATGCATTATCAAAATGTTTTTTTCTGGTTGTTCATTGTTATTTCAAGCAATTTTGATTGGGACAGACTGGCTCTGTGGCCTACAGTCAATGAACAACAGCACTACTTTGAACTTAATTGTACAAAACTGAACATTCCCAGATTGTTTCAAGGACTCTGCAGTTTGATCTTTAATATTCTGCGTGTTGTTTGCTTACCTTCTGCTGTTTGCACAATTTGTCTTTTTATTTTTTGCACATTAGGTGTTCGATGTTTTCTTTGAACAGGTTCCATGGTGATTGCTTCATAGCTGTCTGTGGGAAGACAAATTTCAGGGTTGTATACTGCATACATACTATGATAATACATCTACTTTGAATCTTTGAATCTTTAATTTAATGGGTTTTTTTTGTTCCCAAACAATAGTGTTTTCTTGGATTCTAGGGAGCAATTTAGCTCAAATTTTATGCTCAAAGCAAGTACTGGGAAATTCAACATATTTATTAAAATATTTTGAAATGTTAAATGGAATTTTCCAAGATACCTTTTCTGTTTGCCTTCTGAGGAACTGCAATCACTTTATAAAGAATAAGTCCAGTGAGCTGTATACATTCTAACCTGACACAAGTACTTCAATCAATATCCAAAGTAGTATTGTTCAGTTTACTTGTGTTACAAATTTGCTCTCAATTAACACTGCAATTGCCTCTAATTCTAAGTAATGAAAGACCACATGACTATATATGATCTTCATTAACTCCACCTCAGTCTCATAATTACATTTAAAAAGTATCTCATTTCTAGCCTCAGCAGATGTTAGTCAAAGCACCACTTGACGTCAATTGAATGAAGCTACAGTGATGTCTTTCTTTTTGGAGAATTAATTCAAAATAGTTTCAAGAGAACTAAGCTTATAAGAAACAGCAGAAGTAGGCCAATCAACCCCCTGCTGTGTTCTGCCATTCAACAAAATTATAGTTGTTCCATTTCCTTCTACTTACCCATATCCCATGGCAGACTTAATATTTCACAGTCTATAATCTACCACATATAATATACCACATTTCTATAATCCCCTTCTCAATTATTCTGAATGCCTGAGCCTCCAGTCTCTACGATGGTAAATTCCAAAGACTCATTATTCTCTGGGTGAAAAAATGTCTTGCACTTCAGCCCTGAAAGGCCAGCCCTCCATTTTGAGATTGAGATTCTGAGGTTTGGACACTCCAGACAGGGTAAACAGCATCCTCTCCTCCAGTCTGTTAAGCCCTATATAAGAACACTGTATGATTCAAGAATGTCACTTCTCATTCTTAGAAGCTTCAGAGAACACAAGTACAATCTACTTAACCACTCTTCAAGACAAATTTTCCAGCCCAAGAATCATTGTTCTGAACCTTCATTGCATTCCCGTTTTAGAAATTTATTTTTCATTAAGTGTAGGAAAAAAGACTCTCATAATATTCAGATACAGTCTCACTCTGGCAATAACGGCAGTAATTCATCTTAACTTTGTATTTATATCATCCTGTAATTACGGCCAACACTCCATCATTCCTAATTATTGCTGTAGCTATTTGTTCACTTTCAGATCCTCATCTACAATAATATCTAGGTCGCAATGAACACCAGTGCTATGGTTTGTAACTTCAATACATTAAACTAATTCAAAGGAAGATGTAGGGAGTCTGAAAATGTGGGTGTAACTTCGTCTTCACTTTAAGTGAGGCAACTCAACAGAGAATGCATCTCAACAGTATATAATATAATGTAACTACTATATACAGACATCCACAGTATAGTAAATGTTAAATTGTTGCATTCAGACCTAAAGATCTAATCGCTGTGGAGGATTTTTTACTTCTGTGCGATAACATCTTTCTTGACTATTAGACAGGTATAAGAAAGAATTTAAAGTGGGGGGTTATATGGGAGGCAGGGTTTAAGGGTCAGCACAGCATTGTGGGCCGAAGAGCCTGTACTGCGCTGTATTGTTCTATGTTCTGTGTTTGATAGGGGTTGGGGCGGGGTTACTCTGCTTGGCAGGTGAGACTTGAGTCTGCAAAACTAGGTTCTGTAGCCTTCTCTGTGGTCGTTGTAGTTGAGACTGCAGGAAGTGGGTCAGACAGCTCTGATCACTCTTCTTCCTCCTTTTTCTTCTTCTAGTTTGTGCATATTAATCTTGTGGAAGTGCACTTAGTTAGAAGAGAACATAGAAATCTACAGGCCACTACTGGCTATTCAGCCCACAATGTTGTGCCTGCCGACCGTGTAACCTACTCTAGAAACTGCCTAGAATTCCCTGTCTGCATAGCCCTCTAGTTTTCTAAGCTCATAAGGCACAACCTTGACAAAACCATGCTGACTATCCCTAATCAGATTGCGTCTCTTCAAATGCTCATAAACCCTGCCTTTCAGGATCTTCTTGAACAATTTTCCCACCACTGAAGCAAGATTCACTGGTCATTAATTTCCTGGGTTATTTTTAATCCCTTTCTTGAACAACATTTGCAATCTTCTAATCCTCTGGTACTTTTCCCATCCCTATGGATGATGCAAAGATCATTGCCAGAGTCTCAGCAATCTCCTCCCTCACTTCCCACAGTAGCCTGGGGTATATCTCATCCAGACCCATGACTTATCCAACTTAATGCTTTTCAAAAGGTGCAGCACATCCTCTTCCTTAATGTCTATATGCTCAAGAGTTTCAGTTCACTGTAAAACATCCCCACAATTTCCTTTTCCCTGGTGTATACTGAAGCCAAGAATTCACTAAGTATTTCTGCTACCTCTTCCAACTGCATGCACATGTTTCCACTTTTGCACCTGATTGGTCCTATTCTCACAGGCTTGTCAAGTCAAGTCAAGTCACTTTTCATTGTCATTTCGACTATAACTGCTGGTACAGTACACAGTAAAAATCAGACAATGTTTTTCAGGACCATGGTGCTACATGAAACTGTACAAAAACTACACTGAACTATGTAAAAACAACACAGAAAAAAAATAAACTCGACTATAGACCTACCCAGGACTGCATTAAGTGCACAAAACAGTGCAGGCATAAACAAGACAAAATAATAGACAAGACAAAAGGCACAGTAGAGGGCAGTAAGTTGCTGTCAGTCCAGGCTCTGGGTATTGAGGAGTCTGATGGCTCGGGGGAAGAAATTGTTACATAGTCTGGTCGTGAGAGCCCGAATGCTTTGGTGCCTTTTCCCAGATGGCAGGAGGGAGAAGAGTTTGTATGAGGGGTGCGTGGGGTCCTTCATAATGCTGTTTGCTTTGCAGATACAGTGTGTAGTGTAAACGTCCGTGATGACTGGAAGAGAGACCCTGATGATCTTCTCAGCTGACCTCACGATCCGCTGCAGGGTCTTGTGATCCGAGATGGTGCAATTTCTGAACTAGGCAGTGATGCAGCTGCTCAGGATGCTCTCAATACAACCACTGCAGAATGTGATGAGGATTAGGGGAGGGCGTGGGAGATGGACTTTCCTCAGCCTTCACAGAAAGTAGAGACACTGCTGGGCTATGGAGCTGGTGTTGAGGGACCAGGTGAGATTCTCCGCCAGGTGAACACCAAGAAATTTGGTGCTCTTAACGATCTCTACCAAGGAGCCGTTGATGTTCAGCGAGGAGTGGTCGCTCCGTGCCCTCCTGAAGTCAACAACCATTTCTTTTGTTTTCTTCACATTCAAAGACACATTCATGTCTCTTGCTCTTCAAGAACTTGTAGAATGCCTTAGGGTTTTCCTTAATCCTGCTTGCCAAGGCCTTCTCATGCCTCCTTTTAGCTCTCCTAATTTTATTCTTAAGCTCCTTCCTGGTAACCTTGTAATTTTCTAAAGCTCTAACAGTACCTAGTTCTTTGAACCTTTAGTAAGCATTTCTTTCCTTCTTAACTAGATTTTCTACATACTTTGTACACCATGGTTCTTTAACTCTACCATCCTTCTTCTGCCTCAATGGAGCATACCTATGCAGAACACCATGCAAATATACCCTGAACATCTGCACATTTCTGTCATGTATTTCCCTGAAAGCATCTGCTCCCAAGTTACTGCCTCATAGCATCATATTTCCCCCTACCCCAATTAAATGTTTTCCCAAATTGTCTGCTGCTATTCCTCTCCAGATCTATGGTGAAGGAGACAAGAGTTATGCTCACTATCTCCAAAATGCACTACCACCAAGAGATCTGATACCTGGCCAGGTTCATTTCCCAATACCAAATTAAGTATAGCCTCTCTTCTAGTTGGCTAATCTACATATTGCATCAGAAAACCTTCCTGAACACACCGAACGAACTCCACTACATCCAAACCCCTTGCTGTAAAGAGGAAAATTAAAATCACCCATCACAATAACTCTTATTATTGCACCATTCCAGAATCTGCCTCCCTATCTGCTCCTCGATGTTTCTGTTGCTATAAGGGTATAATAACACCTAGTAGAGTTATTGCCCCCTTCCTGTTTCTGACTTCCACCCACACTGACTCAGTAGACAATCCCTCCATGACTTCCTCCTTTTCTGCAGCCGTGACACTATCCCTGATCAGCAATGCCATGCTCTTTTGCCTCCCTCTCTGTCCTTTATGAAATATCTAAAGCCCAGCACACACAGCAGCCATTCCTGGCACTGAGATATCCAAGCCTCTGTAACCGCCACAACATCATAGTTCCACGTATTGATCCACGCTCTCAGTTCACCTGCCTTGTTTATGATACTCCTTGCATTAAAATAGACTCATCTCAAACCATCAGGCTGAGTGAATCTTTGCTCTATCATCTGCCTCACAAACTCCCTACAAGTTGTCTCTACTTATGCATTAATTGCCCCATCTTCTGCCTCTTTACTTCAGTTCCCACTCCCCTGCAAATCTAGTTTAAACCCTCCCCAATAGCATTAGCAAACCTCCCTCCCAGGATATTGGGTCCCCTCCAGTTCAAGTGCAATCTGTCCGGCTTATACAGGTCACACCTTCCCTAGAAGAGGTTCCAATGATTCAAGAACTTGAATTCCTGCCCCATGCACCATCTCCTCAACCACTCATTCACCTGTACTATCTTCCTGTTTTGACCTTCCGCAGTTCGTGGGACCAGGAGTAATCCGGAGATTACCACCTTGGAGGTCCTGCTCTTCAGACTCCTTCCTAACTCCCTAAACTTACTGTGCAGGGCCTCTACCCCTCTCCTGCCTATGTCATTGGTACCAACATGTACCACGACCTCCAACTGCTCACCCTCCCCTTCAAGAATGTTCAGCAACCGCTCAGAGACATCCTGGACCTAGCACCTGGAAGCCAACACAGCATCCTGCTGCAGCAGAATCACCTATTTGTCCCCTAAACTATCGAGTTCCCTATGATAATGGCTCTGCCTGACTTCACCCTCCCCTTCTGAGGCTCAGAGCCAGCAACAGTGCTAGTGGTCTGGCTGCTGCTGCCTTGCCCAGATGGGGCATCCCCCTCAGCAGTATCCAAAGGGGTATTCCTGTTGCTGAGGAGAATGGCCAGTGGGGGACCCTGCACTGACTTCCTTCTCCCTTTACCTCTCTCAGTGTTCACCCATCTACTCCCTGAATTCTGCACTCTGGGTGTACACCCACTCAAAAGTCTTATCTATCAATTGCACATCCTCCTGGATGATCTTTAGTTCATCCAACTTCAGCTCCAGGTCCTTAATTCAGTCTTTCATGAGCTGGAGCTGGCTGCACTTCCCATGGGGGTAGACATTACTGAGACCATCTGGTTCCATGAATTCCCACATCCTACAGGAGAAGCATTCCACTGTCATATCTGCCATCCTGCCTGCAGTGTACTATGGGCAACCAAGACCGAATCAGCAACATTAAAAGGGAAAAACTACCCTTCTTACCGGTTTCTCTGGCCTCAGCCACTTCTTGGCGATGCCTTGAGTCAAAGTCTCTAAGTTCCCACTCCGACGATGGTTGCTGAATGCTTGCAACTTTCCTGAAGCTTCCTAAAATCCCTTCAAGCTTAAAACATAGTCACATTTTGCAAGTAAATGCCTGACTAACAAACCAGAAGCTTTCTCAAATATGTTGTCTACGAAACCTGTTGTCGTTGGACCCCTGCTTTTGTCACCTCCACATTTCCTCTGAGCAGAATGATCCATATTTGTTCCAATTTGTTTTCCTACCAGAGGCACAGGGGTTGGCACAAACACCTGCTTTCTGTTGGGCAACAGTTCATGGTGTTCGACATGGAGACAGTTGTGGTATGATCCAGTAATGTTCCTAATTTTCTTTCATTTGGCTTCATTGCAGGGGATGTGGCAGACAATCTGTGGAAGGATATCCTATCAAATTGTAGTTGTCTCAGTCAATCATGCCCCCACAGTGCCTGCCCTTCTGTTTTTACCACACACAAGCTCAAAGTGGCTTCTTAGTTGTTGCATTTCACTGTCACAAATGTCATTCCCACTGGAGTTATATTTTCTCTAGTGTAAGTTCTTAGTTGAATATCTGCAGGCTTCAGCTTAGTATGTTTGAAATGCCATTCAAACTCATTTTGTGGACTGACTGAAACAGCTGAGCCAGAGTCCAATTCCATTTTAATTAATTTGCCATTCACATCTGCCGTTAGCTATATTGTATGTCCGTTGCTAATTTTCACTCTGTGAACTTCAAGGCTATACAATCCTCTATCACTCTCACCATTTTCAGATTTTTCATCAACAGCATGCAGATTAGTGCTCTTTATGAAACTCCAACTTTTTAGCATTTTCTCTTCCCAGTGCAGACCATTTATTTTTGGCTGCCTGACATGTTCTTTGTATATGACCCACTTTGTTGAATTTTCCACATGTTTCACCTTTAACTCTACATTTGTTTGGTGTATGTTAGCCCTTGTCACAATGGTATCACAATTTTTTGGCCAAGCTGGTTTCTATTTAGACACTACAAATTAGTCCTCACTCACTTTCATTCCTGACTGCAACTCAATTGAGTCTCTGTCTGCAGTTTCCATTGAAACAGCAATTTCAACTGCTCATTTGAATTTAAGCTGTGGTTTAGTTAGGAGACATTTTTGAATGCTTTCTTTTGAGATTCCATAAACTAACTAATCTTTCAGTGTATCATTAAGACCATTACCAAACTGACAATGCTCAATCTCTTCAAATCAGTCACATATGCTGAAATAGACTCCCCCTCCTATTGATTCTACTTATGAAACCTAAAGCTTTCTGAAATCAACAATATTATTGGTTCTAAGTGTTCCTGCATCACTTTGACAATATCACCAAAGCTCCTTTCTACTGCTTTGGATGGAGCAATCAATCTTCGAAGCAAATTGTAAACCTTTAGATCCAATGCACTTAACTAAATTGACACTAGTTTCTCATTGGCTACTTCCTTTGCTTCAAAATACTGAAATCGTGTTCAGTGAGCATGACCAATTACCTGTTGTGCAATCAAACAAATCAAACTTTCTGATATTGCCGGCCTTTCCCATTCTGACATTTATCATTGATTATTATCACCTGGTACTCAATCTTTATGAATCCTTGAATTCTTCCATTTACTGCCTTTTTTTTAACTCGATATCTCTGCATGGGCCACTCTGTTTCACCGTTCCGCAAAGCATTTTCATTTTGTTCAAATGTTTTGCTCTGATTTAACAGGTCGGTAGGCATCATGGGTTCATTTTAAAAATACCTCATCACCAATGTTATGTTTTATAAGGTACCCCATGCAAGGCTTGTTGAGAAAGTAAGGCATGGGATCCAAGGGGACATTGCTTTGTGGATCCAGAACTGGCTTAAACACAGAAGGCAAAGAGTGGTTGTAGACGGGTCATATTCTGCATGGAGGTCAGTGACCAGTGGTGTGCCTCAGGAATCTGTTCTGGGATGGGTTAGTAAGTTTGCTGATGACACAAAGGTTGGAGGTGTTGTGGATAGTGTGGAGGGCTGTCAGAGGTTACAGCAGGATGTTGATAAGATGCAAACCTGGGCTGATAAGTAGCAGATGGAGTTCAACCCAGATAAGCGTAAAGCGGTTCATTTTGGCAGGTCAAATATGATGGCAGAATATAGTATTAATGGATCAGAGGAATCTTGGGGTCTGAGCCCATTGGACGCTCAAAGCAGCTGCGCAGGTTGACTCTGTGGTTAAGAAGGCGTATGGTGTATTGACCTTCATCAGTTGTGGAATTGAATTTAGGAGCCGAGAGGTAATGTTGCAGCTATATAGGACCCTGGTCAGACCCCACTTGGAGTACTGTGCTCAGTTCTGGTTGCCTCACTACAGGAAGGATGTGGAAACCATAGAAAGTGTGCAAGGAGATTTACAAGGATGGTGCCTGGATTGGGGAGCATGCGTTATGAGAATAGGTTGAGTGAACTTGGCATTTTCTCCTTGGAGCAACAGAGGATAAGAGGTGACCTGATAGAGGTGTATAAGATGGTGAGACACATTGATCGTGTGGATAGTCAGAGGCTTTTTCCCAGGGCTGAAATGATTGCCACAAGAGGACACAGGTTTAAGGTGCTGGGGAGTAGGTACAGAGGAGATGTCAGGGGTAAGTTTTTTATGCGGAGAGTGGTGAGTGCGTGGAATGGGCTGCCAGCAACGGTGGTGGAGACAGATATGATAGGGTCTTTTAAGAGGCTTTTACGTAGGTACATGGAGCTTAGAAAAATGGAGGGCTATGGGGAAGTCTTGTAATTTCTAAGGTAGGGACATGTTCAACACAATTTTGTGGGCCAAGGGGCCTGTACTGTGCTGTTGGTTTTCTATGTTTCTATAACATTGTGCATCTGGCTGCAGCTCCTTGAAGACAGTATTAGGGATCTGGAGCAGCAACTGGATGACTATTGGCTTGTACTGAAGAGTGAGGAGATAACTGAGCAAAATTACAGGGAAGTAGTCACCCCAAAGTTGCGTGGGGCAAGTAGCTGGGTGACGGTCAGAAGAAATGTTAGAGCAGAGCACCACTGTGGCCATTCCTCTCAAAAATAAGTATGCCGTTTTGGATACTTTTGTGAGGGAGACCTCCCGGGAGAATGTTACAGGCACTGAGCATGGGTCCATGCTGCAGAAGGGAAAGAGAAGGAAGAGGGAAGCGGTAGTGATAGATGACTCAATAGTGAGAGGAACCGACAGGAGATTCTAAGGTTCTTGGATAATTGGGATCTCTTCTGAGGGAGGTACAACCTATTCAACAGTGACGTATTGCACCTAAACCTGAGCGGGACCAGTATTCTCATGGGTAGGTTTGTTAGAGCTGTTGGGGAGGGTTTAAACTAAATTGGCAATGGGGTGGAGACCAGAGTGAAGGGACTCAGGATAGGATGGATGGTAAAAAAGTAAAGATAGCGTGCAGCCAGACTGTCAGAAAGGGCAGGCAGGTGATGGGAGTTAGTTGCAGCCAACAGGCTGAGAATCAAATCATTAGTGATGCAGAATCAGAAAGGATAGCAAACACGGTACTCAAGGTGTTGTATCTCAGTGAACAGAGTATAAGAAATAAGGTGGATGGTCTTGTTGCAATATTACAGATTGTCAGGTATGATGTTGTGGCCATCACTGTCTCATGGCTAATGGATGGTTGTAGTTGGGAGCTGAATGTCCAAGGTTACACGTTATATCGGAGGGATAGGAAGGTAGGCAGAAGGGGTGGTGTGGCTCTACTGGTAAAGAATGGCATCAAATCAGTAGAACAATGTGACATAGAATCGGAAGATGTTGAATACTTATGGATTGAGTTAAGAAACTATAAGGGTAAAAGGACAGTGTGTGTGTGTGTGTGTGTGTGTGAGAGAGAGAGAGAGAGAGAGAGACCTCCGTCGGCCGTGGTCGACCATGGGTACTGCGCCTCTGGTAGTTCACTGGGAAGTGGCCTCTCCAGGGTGCAAGCCAGGGCAGAGTTGATAAGGAGATCTGTCTGTTTCCCATGCAGTGGGTCCCCTCTCCATGCTGACGACAGGTCCAAAGGAATGACGGAAGTCGGTACAGTTTGGTGCCAGCAACATCACGGGAGTTGCCGTGCCGGCGCTGGGTACAGCAGTCAGCCACCTTCGGGACCCTGACTCCGGATTTTTCCTTAGGGTTTACTCTCAAAGCCTTTCCCATGAGCGGGTATAGCCCCAAGGCAGTGGAGGGTTGAAATCGGAGTTTTCCCTCACCTAAATGAGCTACCATCCGTGGTTAACAAGTTCCATCTGCCTGGAGCAACTGGTTTTAAGGCGCCAGTGGTCCGCCTTTGCCCCTTATCCTGTCAGTGAGAACAGCTCCGCCAGGCATAAGAACTATGCCACTCGTGAAGGCCAGGAGTTGGACTTGGTTGTCAGAGGCTGTTTGAGACACACGCCATGAAGAGCATTTGTTTAGCAGTGGGAGCTCTCTCCGCTACCACCCTTTGGCTGTGACTACTCTTGGAGCCACAAAACATTGATGGCAGTTACTGTATATACAGGCCTCCCAACAGTGGCTGGGAGGTGGACCACAAGTTACAACAGGAAATAGAAAAGGCGAGTCAAAAGGACAATGTTATAGTAGTCATGGAGATTTTAAAATGCAGGTCGACTGGGAAAATCGGGTTGGTAATGGATCTCAAGAGAGTGAGTATTGAATGCCAAAGAGAGCTTTTTAGATTGGTTTGTCATTGAGCCTACAAGGAGATCAGCTATACTGGATTGGGTGTTATGTAATGAACCGGAGGCAGTTAGGGAGCTGAAGGTAAAAGAACCCTTAGGAACCAGTAATCACAATATGATTGAGTGCAACTTGAAATTTGACAGGGAGAAAGTAAAGTCTGATGTAACAGTATTTCGATGGAGTAAGGGAAATGACAGTGGTATGAGACAGGAGTTGCTCAAAGTAAATTGGAAGGCACTGCTGGCAGGGATGTCAGCAGAGAAGCAATGGCTTGTGCTTCTGGGAAAAATGAGGAAGGTGCAGGGCATGTGTATTCCAAAAATGAAGAAATACTCAATTGGTAAAATAGTACAACTGTGGCTGACAAGGGAAGTTAAAGCTATCGTAACAGCAAAAGAGAGGGCATACAACAAAGCAAAAATTAGTGGGAAGATTTTAAAACCCTACAGAGGGCAACTAAAAAAATCATTAGAAGGGAAAAGACGAAATATGAAAACAAGCTAGCAAATAATATCGAAGTGGGTAGTATGTTTTTATCAAGTATGTTAAAAATAAAACAGAAAAGAGAGTGGATATGGGACCACCAGAAAATGAAGCAGGATAAATAATAACAGGGGATAATGAATGGTTGGGAAGATGTTAGAGTCAATTGTTAAGGATGAGAAGATGGAGTACTTAGTAATACAGGACAAGATAGTACAAAGGTAGCATGGCCTCCTTCAGAGAAAATCCTGCCTGACGAACCTGTTGGAATTCTTTGAGGAGATTACAAGTAGGATAGATAAAGGGGATGCAGAGGATGTTGTATATTTGGACTTTCAGAGGGCCTTTGACAAGGTGCCACACATGAGGCTCCTTACCAAGTTAGGAGCTCATCATATTACAGGGAAGTAATTAACATGGTTCGAGCATTTGCTGATCTGTAGGAGACAGTGAGTGGGAATAAAAGGATCCCTTTCTGGTTGGCTGCCAGAGACTAATGGTGTTCCGCAGGCGTCAGTGTTGGGACTGCTTCTTTCTATGCTGTATGTAAATGATATAGATGATGGAATAGATGGCTTTGTTGCCAAGTTTGTGGATGATATGAAGATTGGTAGAGGGACAGGTAGTGTTGAAAAAACAGGTAGGATGCAGAAGGACTTAGACAGATTAGGAGAATGGGCAAGAAAGTGCCAAATGAAATACAATGTTGGAAAATGCATGGTCATGTACTTTGGTAGTAGAAATAAATGTTAAGATTATTTTCTAAACAGGGAGAAAATCCAAAAAGGCCTTGGGAGTCCTTGTGCAGAACAACCTAAAGGTTAACTTGTAGGTTGAGTCAGTGGTGAGGAAGGCAAATGCCAGGTTAGCATTCATTTCCAGAATACAAGAGCAAGGATGTGATGCTGAGGCTTTATAAGGCACTGGTGAGGCCTCACCTTGAATATTGTGAACTGTTTTGGGCCCCTTATCTTAGAAAAGATGTGCTGGCATTGGAGAGGGTCCAGAGGAGGTTCACAAGGATGACTCCAGGAATGAAAGGGTTATCAAACGAGGAACATTTCAAAGTTCTAGATCTGTACTCGCTGGAGTTCAGAAGGATGAGGGGGGATGTCATTGAAACCTTTCAAATGTTGAAAGGCCTAGACAGAGTAGATGTGGAATGGATGTTTCCCATGGTGGGAGAGTCTAGGACAAGAGAGCATACCCTCAGGATAGAGGGGCATCCATTCAAAACAGAGATGCAGAGAAATTTCTTTAGCCAAAGGGCGGTGAATTTGTAGAATTTGTTGCCACATGTAGCTGTGGAGGCCAAGTCATTGGGTGTATCTTAGGCAGAGATTGATAGGCTCCTGATTGGACATGGCATCAAAGATTACAGGGAGAAGGCTGGGAACTGGGGTTGAGGAGGAGAGAGAAAAAAAGGATCAGCCTATGATTGAATAGCGGAGCAGACTCGATGGGCCAGATGGCCTAATCCTGCTCCTATGTCTTATGGTCTTATAACTTAATTAAACTAATTCAAGGGAAACGTGAGGAGTCAGAAAATGCAGGTGTAACTTTGTTCTTACTTTAATCGAGGCATGACCCTATCTCATGGAAGTGTGATGATGTATGCAATTAACGTATTTTTCCTATAACCCATAGTTAATTATTTAAATGAGCAAGAATGCTTAATCAATCAATATATGTACAAGATTACTCAAATATTATTGAAATATACAAGACACAACAACCAACACCTTTTCACTTCTCATGATTAGAAAGGGATTCTCTTTTTTTATTTTTTCTCTATCAAAGTAGGTGACTTCACATTTTTTCCACATTATTTTCCATCTGTCATTTACTTAGCTTGTTTACATCCCCCGAAGGCATTCTTTGTCAATCTCACAACCCATATTACCACCCACCTGTTGCGGGGAACAGATTTGCATATTCGATGAGTGGGACGGAAGACACTGACTCCCAAGTAAGCACATTAACTATTTATTTACAAGGCAAACAGTGCAACCACCTCACTAAACGTTCAATGACCTTTCAAGCTAAACTGGGTTACAGATTCTTATGTAAGCCGAGTGTCAGAAATAGCAGGACAAACAGATACTAAGTATACACACAGTGGTTAGCAACTAGAGTGTTAATGGTTACCATTTCCACAGCACCCTCGTCTACCTGGTCCACTGTGACCCAATAGCAAAACAGACTGCATGGTTACTGCATGCTAGGAGTAAGCCCCACTGGCAACATGAAATCATCAGCTAAACAGAAGCTAGTGAGAGGACCTGCAATGCTCCTTACACAGGCTTGTTCTCACATCCCACCAGAGAATGGCTTTCAACACCAACTTACTAAACTAATCCTTTTTTCCCAAAATTTTCTAAAATAAATTTCATTATGTAAATGTACACTTTATCTTAGGCCCATTTATAAAAGCTTCCTAATGATTAGTAGTCTAGTCAAAAACTCAAGTAACAATATTAACCTGCCAAGTAGTATCTATGAAAGTAATGTTCTACAGGGGCTCACCTCAATCTTTGCTGCAGACAAAGACTCGAGTCACAGTTATATGCAGTGCCTCATGCGCCCTTTGTTTTAGGAACATGTCAACCACAGCAGACTAACAACTTCCACATTTAAATGATTTTATTTTCAGATAAATGAAATAGGAAGGGTAAAGCCACGTCTTACTTAGATTTACTTAAATATGTATCCCACTTTGAATTAATAAATTATGAAATGTAAAATATTTCTTAACTTCTGAAAATTATTAGCTCACTGGCTTTTTAAAGAACTTGAGGACAGAGTTTAACTCACAGTGTGAAACAGTTTTAAAACCTTACATAATTTAACCTTGTGAATATGGTAGATGATAAAGGAGGTATTAAGGACATTTGTCCATTTTATGTTCTTTACAGGGAATAAAAGTACACAAAATTCTCTGACAATGTATTAGCCTTTCACCTAGGGTTATCAAGGTGCCTCCTGTACCTAATAAAGTGGCTACTGAGCATACATTCATGGCCTTCTGCTGCTGTATCCCATCCACTTCCAGTTTTGAAATGTTTTCCATTCAGGGATGCTCTTCTGCGCACCACTGTTTTAACACGTGATTATTTGAGTTACTGTTGTCTCCCTGTCAGCTGGAACTGGACTGGCCATTCTCTTCTGACCTCTCAATGAGGCATTCTTACCCACAGAACTGCTGCTTACTGAATGTTTTTTTTTTCACACTCTGTAATCTCCAGAAACGATTGCACATGAAAATCCAGGAGATCTGCAGTTTTGAGATACTTGAACCACCCATCTAGCACCAACAATCGTTCCACAGTCAGAGTCATTGACATCATGTTTCTTCTTCATTCTGATGTTTGGTCTGAACATCACCTGAACCTCTTGATCATGTTTGCATGTTTTTATGAATAGAGTTGCTGCCACATGATTGGCTGGTTGGATATTTGCATTAATGAGGTGGTGTACAGATATCCCTAATAAAATAGCCTAAGTATATATTTAGGAAAGACAGACTTTTGAAATACAGTTAAAACAATGGAGTTTGATTAGATCACTCATGCATTTATTGAATGTAGGATCAAACGCAAATGGGTGTGTGTTGCTCTTACATTTTGTGAGTATCATGTCATAGCATTAAATTGGTGAATACAATTTCACAATTCCCTTGGCCAGATGGTAGACAAATAAATATTATACTCTTACAAATATAAAATTATAGCACTCAAATCCAACCTATTTACAGGTAATAAATAAATTTAAAATTTACATATCAAACTTTGCCTTTTATGTAATGGAAAGACATAGGACATATAGTAATATATATTTTTAAAACATCAAGGTGGCGATACACTTTGGAAATGTAGCCTTTTAGAAATGTAGAAACATAGAAAACCTACAACACAATACAGGCCCTTTGGCCCACAAGATTGTGCCGAACATTAACTATTGATTCAACTTGTTGCTGTCCTGTTGTCAGAGTGGTACAACCAGAAATATCCCCAATACAACAATATTGTCAATAAAACTAAAATAAGATTCACATACATAATGTAACAGAGCAGAACGTTGCTTTGGTAGTTCCAATTACTGTTCTTTGTGGTGACAAGAGTGGAAGCAATTCAGAAACTATCAAATATAATCGCTAGTGTCCATCTTCCACACAGCACTACTGATTAAAAAAAATTATTCAGCTATACAATCCTGATACCACGAAGTGGAAACGAAGGAAGTCAGAAATGAGTTTGACAGGTTATAAATCTGTGGTCCATAATTTTGGTTTCTTTCTCTGATATTGAGATTTAATTTTACTTCACTTCCACATTATATTAATTACAAATTTGTGTATCTATATGAGCAATGTAAAGAAGATAATTGCCTAAGAAATCAGTTTCCCTCAGAGTAACTGGGAAAATCCTTATTGTCCTTTTCTAACTGATACATGCAGGATGGTGGTTTTCTAGAGATGAAGGCAAGACAGAAAAATGGAAATAAAAGCATCTGAAATATGGATCAAATCATTGAACTTTGCATTGGCTGTTTGAAATGAGAATTCTTAAGCTTTATGAAACTACTGCAAAATAGTTCTTCTATTTCCATGCAAAAAGGGGTGCAAGTCATCTTCTAGTCTTTATTATACTTCAAAATGCATAAAAGAACTTTGAAGATTGAAAATTAAAACCAGAGTTATGTATAGTAAATGATCAAAATCTAAATTTAGTTGCTTAAATTAATGAATAGTTAATGAATCTCAGACTTAATTTACTATAGAAATATAGATGAAATGAAGTGCTCTAAGACAGCTATATGCCATGAATAAAACATTAATATAGCGATGTTCTATAGATCAGAAGGTGGTCAAAACATCATTAGGCCTACATGTAGCATTTTATCTAAATCAGGATATTTGAAAACTGTTTTACTATTCATGGAAGGGGCTACAGTCATTAAAAGATAAAAAGTTATGTTAAAAATTGAGAGTTTTCAATTTGCTTCATACTATTTGACCTTTATAATAAGAAAAATAATTACTTTCACAAGAACATAAATAGAATCTGAACTAAAATTTCTTCAATTTTGAACTGCTGAACCAGAAATCCTATAAATGCTTGTAAAATGTTGAAATAATTTGTTAAGAGATTAATGCAACTAAAGATTGACTCACTAGAAATATTGCTAATAAACACTGGAAAAGGTTTAAACTAGACCGATTTCATGGACAGTTTTCATTCCTTTAAGTTCAAGAGGCTAACTCGGGCATTCAAATTGATTAATTATATCAGGTAAGCACAGATTAACTATCTCCCTGTGGAAAAAACCTGGAACTCCTCCAAAAAAAAGCTTTAGGTGCTGAGTCAACTGGACTCTTCATGACTCAAGATTCACAGATTATTTTATCTTGCAAGGTAAAAATATACAGATTTTTTAGCATACAACGAAGTTGAGATATTGGAATTGAAATCGAGTTTGCTGTAATCAATGACAAGTAAACAAGTAGTTGCATTGCCCATTCTTGTTTTTAGATTTACAACACCTTTCAAACATCTTTACTACATCTGAAGATGAGAAGAGCATTGACTACACTGGTGCATATCATCTATATTTGATGAATTGGATATATTAGCACTGTGTATGTGTAATATTGTGTCATATCTAAAGATTAATTATTTCTTTGGACAAATGTCAGATAACTGATCAGCAGGACAAATTGATCAGCTATTCAACAGTAAAAGACAAACTGCTGAAGTAGCTCAGTGTGTCACGCAGAATCTGCGGAGAGCAATGGTCAGCAGATGTTTGGGTCAAGACCCTGCATATGGACTAAACAAAATTGCAGGAGGAACTCAGAGGACCTCCAGCTGAAGGGTCTTGACACCAAACCTCATTTCCCTCCTCAGATGCTGTCTGACTTGCTAAGTTCCACTTTTGCTCCAAATTCTAGCATCTGCAGTGTCAGATGCTCAATAGCATTGGACGAACTCTTGAATTTGACTGTATAGCTGGCTTTGAACAATATTTCAGAATCAAATCAATTTCCCAAAGAAAGTGCATACTACCTATGGGCCATCCAGCAATCTGAACTCCAGTCAGAGAAAGGCACATTGAGAAACACTTGGAAGCCCAAGTAAATGCAGTCCAGGATGATTGTAGCCCCAAAGAGAGATTTAAGCTTTTTCTAAGATCAAAAGTGATACACTACTGAATCCCTCTCTGGCCAAGTTACCAGATATTGCTGGTCATATAAGATGAGAAGTATATAGTTCAGGTGCCATTCCTAGAGAGGACTTTCAATTACTTGAAAAGTATGGCCATTATATTGATGTAAAAAATCAATCAAACCAAAAATAACATCCTTAGAATTATAGGTACAGTACATTAGCCACATTAAGTACAGCATACATTGTGATTAGCTCCCAGCTTTTATAGCCAGTAATATTAAGAAATGCCATCAAACTGGGGTAGGAGAACCTCACGCACAGAGATGCGTGAGGGAGGCTTTGTCTAGGAACAAAGTGCTCCAGCACTTTGTTCTTGCCAACATGTCAACATGTTATCATAACAAAAGGCATTTCCAACTTTGTGCTTATTCAACAAACTTTCAACCCATCTTTCTTTACATGAGCATTATTTGGCTCAGGAAATATTATGTATTTTTGGTACTATTGCAAATGATGCATTAGCAACACAAATCTGCTTCCGGACTTCACACAATACAGAATTATATTATTCTCTGCTTCTTGTCATGCAGCCATGCAATTCCAGATCCCGTATCCACACTTTGAACTGGATCCTCCTACTGGGTTACAGATCTGCCTTCATACAAGTGAGATGGAGATGGAGGGGCAGATATAATGATAAGTCCCAGAGATATATAACAGGAAAAGGATGATGGTATTAGGGGATTTTACCTTCCTAAATTTTGGTGATTTTTTAAAAAACTGCAGATACTGGAAATCTGAAAGAAAAACAGATAATGCTGGAAAAACAAGGCAGATCAAGCATCACTTGTGGAAAAAAAAATAGTTAATTTTTCATGACCTAAAAGGTTAACTGAAACTTGGTCAATAGATGTGTCTAACCTGTTGAGATTTTCCAGTATTCCCATTGCATTGCTTTGTTGTGAAAGGCTGTAAACTTTAAAGCACATCTGGGACAGCTTGATCCATCACACAGATTGTCCTACAGGAGAAGGGGCTTCCCCACATAAATTTGAAAATGTAGCCAGGTAAATAGTTAAAGTGCCAGTGGGAGGGTATTTTGGAGAAAATGAACAAAACTGAAGAAATAAACATAACAGAACAGAAGGACCTATAAGTACAGAAGTATGATTTGATGAAAGTGGGGTTTTATGTAAACAGGGTGTTGAAAAAAGCTATTGGCACACTGGCCTTCATCAGTCATCACACAGCAGATCAGGTAGCATCTATGGAAATGAAGAAATAGTTGATGTTTCAGACCAAGACTCCTCTTCAGCACAGAAGGAAGATGCCAGAATAAAATGGTAGGGAGAGGGGAAGGAAGCTAGAAGGTCATAGGTGAAGCCAAGTGGGTGGGAAAGGTAAAGGACTGGAGAAAAAGGGATCTGACAGGAGAGGAGAGTGGACCATGGGGGGAAAGAGAAAAAGGGGAGGTGAAGAGAAGCAGTAAGAGGTCAGATTGGGGAATAGAATAAGAGAGAAGGGGATGGAAAAAAATTACCAGAAGGAGAAAACAATCTTCGTGCCTTCAGGTTGGAGGCTACCTAGATGAAATATGATATGTTGTTCCTCTACCCCGAGAGTGGCCTCATTGTTGCTGAAGAGGAGGCCATCTCTTACATGTCAGAACGGGAATGAGGATAAGATCAATATGACAGAATGGAAATGGGGGTAGGAGACAAATATATCAGAAGGGGAACGGGGGACTAGTGTGGATGGAAAACTCAGTTGGTATGGATCATTTGGGCTGAAAAGCCTGCTTCCATGTGGTATAACACTATAACTGAGTTTCAAGGGTGTTGAGGAAGGAGATAAGTATGTTTCATAATTAGGGTTATGATTTGGGAAAGGCCATTGGCCAACTTCAATAGCATAATGACTGTATCCAACAAAAATAGATTGACACCAGCTGCTTGCAGGTAAAAGTACTTCAAAGTGAAATAATTGGAGTGTGACACTATGCTTTCATAAGTGTTAAAGTTAAGGACTTAGAAATAGTAGTGTCAAAGAATACCAAGAGGACTGTAAAAAAAAAAGAAAGCATATAGCAGATATAAAGAAATTAAAAGGGGATTGCCCTTCAGGAATGTAGAAAGTGTAGGACAGATATTTAAAAGACACTAGGATGGTCTGAAAAATCACCAGCAGATAAAATTAAAGAAAATCTGAAAGCATTTCCTTTGTATATTAGAGGCAATTGGATAACTTGGAAAAGTGGGATGATTAGAGAGCAAAGTAGCAATCTGTGTGTGGAGTCAGAAGTTGTAGACGAGGTCTTAAGTGAATATTTCTCACTTAAACTCACTAAGGAGAAGGTCATTGCAGTTTGAGAATTCAGGGAGGGGATCCATAAAGTCTTAGAATATGTTATTAAAAAGGAGGTATGAGCTGCTGAATGGTCCTAAAGGTTACTAAATCACCAGGGGAGGAAGAAATATAATCCAGAAAGAGAAAGAGAGAGGGATTTGCTGAAACTCTGACAGAGATTTTTAGAACTTTAATGACCTCAGGTGAGGTGCTTGATACTTGGAGGACAGAAAATGAGGAACCTTTGTTCAATAACAGGGGCAATGAGCCAGTTTATTTCAGGCCTGTGAGTCTCATTAATTTTGCCAATGACTCATCAACCATAGACATTGGATTTATAACATTTACTCGAGACAAGCATTTGATTCACGAAGTCATAGAAATGTAGTGACTGGGTTAGTATAGAAGAGTACTTGATGACTACTAGGGGCACCATAGGCTGAAGAGTCTGTTACCGTGTTGTATGATTACTAATCACAGTGAAACATGTTACATGATTAATGCCATATCTGACTGCTTATTCACATTTTGTCTGTTTTCTTCCACCCACTTTACTATTTCCTTAATCATTTTCTGTTCTTATGTTCACCAACTAAAATAATTCAATTACTGCTTTAACTGATTAAAGGTGATGGGCAAAAAAGGCTAATTCTATTTCTCTCTCCACAGTTGTTCCCTGACCTGCTGAGAATTTCCAGCATTTTTTGATTTTTTTTAGCTGTTTAACACTTAGTTTCCTAACATAGAATAGCCATCTCTCTCCCACTCCCACTCCCACTCCCACATACACAACTGTGCTTGGCTGTCTCTCAATTCTGACAGTGAGATTTCTAAAATGTTTACTGTCACCGTTTGCCAGAGTAATCTATCCAGCTGTCACAGAACCCAGAGTCAGGTGACAGCTACAATACCCAAATGACCAAGCAGGGATTCAAGGTGAAAACCATTACCATTGCTTTGTACTTCGACTAAACAATCTTCAATTGTTCACATTCAATGTCCTACACAGCATCTGGTGATCAAAAGCAAAAGTCTCTCAGAACCAGGGTTGAAGGATTTCAAGACCTCTAGTCATTTTAAGTTTGTAGCATAAATCAATATTAAACTATAAATTGTATTTGACTTTGTGTTAAGTGCTGATGTGGCATCTTTTATCAGACTTCATCAAACATAATTAAATATGCCTGTTACACAACTTTCAAAAATAATTAATTATACCTATATTTATTTATTTATTTATTTATTTATTTGCACCTATATATGCATAACACCGTCAACTTTTGATTTACCTGGTCTAAGTTACTATATGACGTAGTTACTAATAGATAGTGTTTTGTTAACAGACTCCAGGTGTGTTTTCTTGCTGCTGATACCCTTACAGGGTTGCGTGCACATGACACCCTACTTTTTTGAAGAATGCAATTGGTCATGCACAGGTCACCACCAATTGTTACATTATCCAAATGGCCATTAGGCTCAGAGATTGATTGCTTTGACGTGCATTTTAGCCATAGAGGCATCAATGCTGAGCATGACCCCATTTTCTCCAACATCTGTTCATACAGTATGTTTTTCAGCAGGACTACATTGCAACAATGATTTTCTTTGTCATTCTATAAACAGAGCCTAATTACTGTATACCTTCAGAGACACTGGTCATTTTCATTAGTCCATAGAAAAGGAAAAGGAAGCACCAGTATTCAGTTCCCCAACTGGTCCTTCCAGGTAAGGCTAAATTCCACCTAGAGTCTGCTGGGGTAACTTATTATATCTGGTGCTCCCAATGTGACCTCCTCTACTCCCAGTGAAATCCAATGCAGATTAGTGGACCTCTTCATTGAGCATCTTCACTAGGTCCACTACAAAAGGCAGGTCTTCAAGGTAGCTACCCAGTTCAATTCAACTTCCCATTCTTACATGTCCATCTATGTCTCCAATACCACAATGAGGCCAAACAGGTTGAAGGAGCACCACCTCATTCCATTTGGTTAGCCTCCAACCTGATGTCATGAACATTAATTTCTCTAATTTCTGGTAATTACTCTCCTACCCCTCCCTTCCCCTTCTCCCTTTTTCACCCCATTCTCTATTCTGGTTATTATCCCACCCCTTCTCTTCTCCTCAGCTGCCCATCATCTCGCTCATTCCCCTCCTCATTCTCTTCATTTTACAGTCCCTTGTCCTCTCCTATTAGATCCCTTCTTTTTCAGCTCTTTGCCTCTTGCACCCATCACTTCCCAGTTTCTTACCTCACCAACTCCATTCACCCTCCCCCACCTCACCTTAACTATCACCTACCAGCTGCACTCCTCCACCTCCCCTGCCATCTTAATCAGCTTTCTGCCCTTTTTCCTTTTCAGTCTTGGCTCAAAACCTTGACAGCTTATTCTCCTCTGTAGATGCAGCCTGACGTGTTGAGTTCCTCCAGCATTTCGTATAGGTTATTCGCTGATGCTGCTCTTGACTAACTACACTTCTAACTCTACAATCACCCAAAAATTCACCCAAACATCTAACCAAGCATGCAAAAATGCAAAAATAAAAGACATTTTCCTGCTTTTTCTGCAATAAATCATAGAAGCCATGATAAATATCATTAAATAATACCAATAATATATTTGTGTATACCATGGGCAATTTTTTTCCAGGACACCTTACAGAAGGGGAGAAAAATGTCTTGAGAGTATTGAGTATATAGAGTGCATTTTGATATAATTAAAAGAAATCTATATTATTAGATTGGTAATATTTCAAGTAAACTTAAAATGCTGCATTTAAAAAGTGAGAGTGGATAAATGTTAAGAATGTTCTAGGTATGTTTAAGTTGTGAATAGTGTGGAGGAGTGGGATATAGTTCTGAACTGCATTATTATTTCCAAAGGTACTGCAGTTCGAACGGGGCACAACTGCGCAAACGCGTAAAGGTCAGCCAATGAGAACAGCGAGAAGAGTTTAAAAAGAAGTCAGCTTTACAGAGCAGGCGACAGAGGAGTGGGTGGCATGGTAGAGGGAGACAGAGTAGGAAGGCTTTGGCTCAATGGGGCTTCAGTGATAATGGGCGGAGGCGAGGTAGGTTATCTGTTTAGAATACAGACAGAACGAATGTGTGTGTGGCCAGTTTTCTGTGCTTGGTGTCGAATATGGGAGGTCCTGGAGACTCCCAGCCTCCTGGATGGCCACATCTGCACCAGGTGCGCCGAGCTGCAGCTCCTTAGGGACCGCATTATGGAACTGGAGATGCAGCTCAATAACCTTAGTCTGGTCAGGGAGAGTGAGGAGGTGATAGAGAGGACCTATAGGCAGGTAGTCACTCCGGGGCCATGGGAGATAGATAGATTGGTAACAGTCAGCAGAGGGAATGGCAAGAAGCATGTTTTAGAAAGTACCCCAATGGCTGTTCCCCTTAACAATAAGTTCTCCTGTTTGAGTACTATTGGGGGAGACGGCCTACCCGGGGGAAGCAACAGTTGTTGCATCTCTGGCACAGGGTCTTGCCCTGTGGCTGAGAAGGGTAAGGAAAGGAAGAGGATGGCAGTGATAGGGGACTCTATAGTTAGGGGGTCAGACAGGCGATTCTGAAGACACAGGAAAGAAACGCGGATGGTAGTTTGCCTCCCAGGTGCCAGGGTTCGGGATGTTTCTGATCATGTCCATGATATCCTGAAGTGGGAAGGAAAACAGTCAGGTGTCATGATACATATTGTACCAACGACATAGGTAGGAAATGGGAGGAGGTCCTGAAAACAGACTACAGGGAGTTAGGAAGGAAGTTGAGAAGCAGGACCTCAAAGGTAGTAATCTCAGGATTACTGCCTGTGCCACGTGACAGTGAGTATAGGAATAGAATGAGGCAGAGGATAAACGTGTGGTTGAGGGATTGGAGCAGGGGGCAGGGATTCAGATTTCTGGATCATTGGGACTTCTTCTGGGGCAGGTATGACCTGTACAAGAAGGATGGGTTGCACTTGAATCTGAGGGGGAACCAATATCCTGGTGGGGAGGCTTGCAAAGGCTATTGGGGAGAGGTTAAACTAGAATTGCTGGGGGGTGGGAACCGAACTGAAGTGACGGAGGAAAGGGAGGCTGGCTCACAAATAGATAAAACTTGGAGACAGTACGAAAGGGAGGACAGGCAGGTGATGGAGAAGGGATGCACTGAGACCGATGGTTTGAGATGTGTCTATTTTAATGCGAGGATTATTATGAAAAAAGCGGATGAGCATAGAGCGTGGATCAGTACTTAGAGCTATGAAGTTGTGGCCATTACAGAGACTTGGATGGTACAGGGCAGGAATGGCTTCTTCAAGTGCCAGGTTTTAGATGTTTTAGAAAGGACAGGGAGGGAGGCAAAAGAGGTGGGGGTGTGACACTGTTGGTCAGAGATAGTGTCACGGCTGCAGAAAAGAATGAAGTCATGGAGATGTTGTCTATGGAGTCTCTGTGGGTGGAAGTTAGGAATAGGAAGAGGTCAATAATGCTACTAGGTGTTTTTTATAGACCACCCAATAGTAACAGGGACGTCGAGGAGCAGATAGGGAGACAGATTCTGCAAAGGAGTAATAATAATAGGGTTGTTGTGGTGAGAGATTTTAATTTCCGAAATATTTATTGGCATCACCCTAGTGTGAGGGGTTTAGATGGGGTGGAGTTTGTTAGGTGTGTTCAGGAAGGTTTCCTGTCACAATATGTGGATAAGCCGACCAGAGGAGAGGCTGTACTTGATCTGGTATTTGGAAATGAACCTGGTCAGGTGTCAGGTCTCTCAGCGGGAGAGCATTTTGGAGAGAGTGATCACAATTCCATCTCCTTTACCATAGCACCGGTGAGGGATAGGAACAGACAATTTAGGGAAATATTTATTTGGAGTAAGGGGAAATATGAGGCTATCAGGCAGGAACTTGGAAGCATAAATTGGAAACAGATGTTCTCAGGGAAATGTACAGAAGAAATGTGGCAAATGTTCAGGGGATATTTGCGTGGCGTTCTGCATAAGTACATTCCAATGAGACAGGGAAAGGATGGTAGGGTACAGGAACCATGGTGTACAAAGGCTGTTGTAAATCTAGTCAAGAAGAAAAGCTTACAAAAGGCTCATAACACTAGGTAATGATAAAGATCTAGGATATTATAAAGCCAGCAGGAAGGAGCTTAAGAATGAAATTAGGAGAGCCAGAAGGGGCCATAAGAATGCCTTGGTGGACAGGATTAAAGAAAACCCTAAGGCATCCTACAAATATGTGAAGAGTAAGAGGATAAGACATGAGAGAATAGGACTAATCAAGTGTGACAGTTGAAAAGTGTGCATGGAACTGGAGGAGATGGCAGAGATACTTAATGAATACTTTGCTTCAGTATTCATTATGGAAAAGGATCTTGGCGATGGTAGGGTTGACTTGCAGTGGACTGAAAAGCTTGAGCAATTAGATTTTAAGGAAGAGGATGTGCTGAAGCTTTTGGAAAGCATCGAGTTGGATAAGTCACTGGGACCTGATGGGATGTACCCCAGGCTACTGTGGGAAGTGAGTGAGGAGACTGCTGAGTCTCTGATGATGATCTTTACATCATCAATGAGGACGGGAGAAGTTCCAGAGGATAGGAGGATTGCGGATGTTCTTCCCTTATTCAAGAAAGGGGGTAGGGATAGCCCAGGAAATTATAGACCAGAGAGTCTTACTTCAGTGGCTGGTAATGTTACATACCCCATGGGTCACTTGTGATTGTCTTATGATCATGATGTAATTGAGTATCTTGTGAGCATGATGTAATTGTCTTGTGATGGGGGGGGGTGATGTAATTTTCCTGCCGGTGTGAGGTCATGTGATGGCATGTTCCAACAGGTATATACGGGGAAACCCCCATTGTGACGCAGTTAGTTAGTTTTGCTGCGTATTCGTCTCATGGCACAGTTTTGTTTTAAAATGGAGTTTTACTTTTTATTTTAAGGTGGAAATGTTATTGCCAGCAGTTTTGCCATTCACTGCCAGTTTTTGTTTTACATGTTTGTTACCTCTACTGTCTGGTATTGGAGAGTGAAGACCTTACCAAAGTACGGGAACCCGAAGGATTGAGTAAAGTTGGTGTTGTTCGGCAGTTTTATAAAGGATCGACCTTCGTTCAGGATTAGTGACCTGCATCTGAGATAACCCTGGCAAGATCAGGAAGGTTTGTGCAGTGTTTGCCCTCCAGCGGAAAAAAGGTCAGTTCCTTTAAGCTGTTTTATTTCCTTCATTGTGAATTCTTTGGACAAGGCACCTCTCGGCTGGGATCAGCAGTAATGTCATGTCTTCGAAGAAATCAGTTTTCAGGGAAGTCTCTCCTTACTGACTGTATAAGCCACTTTAAGACTCTGTTCAACTTTACCACTTTAAGAACTATTCCAGAATTTGGCTGCTTGTTAAGTTCCCGTATAACAGTTAACTTCTGCTTAAGTTAGTCATTTGATTACTTTTCACTCTTGTTGAGCAGAGTTTAATAAATATTTAAGTTTGTTTATAAAACCTGACTCAATTTTATATTCATTGTTGCTGATCACATAATAGTAAGTTGATGGAGAAGATCCAGAGAAACAGGATTTATGAACATTTGAAGAGGCATAATATGATTAGGAATAATCAGCATGGCTTTGTCAAAGACAGGTCGTGCCTTATGAGCCTGATTGAATTTTTTGAGGATGTGACTAAACACATTGATGAAGGTAGAGCCATAGATGTAGTGTATATGGATTTTAGCAAGGCATGTGATAAGCTACCCCATGCAAGGTTTATTGAGAAAGTAAGGAGTCATGGGATCCAAGGGGATATTGCTTTGTGGATCCAGAAATGGCTTGCCACAGAAGGCAAAGAGTGGTTGTAGATGGGTCATATTCTGCATGGAGGCTGGTGACCAGTGGTGCGCCTCAGGGATCAGTTCTGGGAGCCCTTGTCTTCATGATTTTTATAAGTGACCTGGATGAGGAAGTGGAGGGATGGGTTAGTAAATTTGCTGATGACACAAAGGCAGAGGATGTTGTGGATAGTGTGGAGAGTGGTCAGAGGTTACAGCAGGACGTTGATAGGATGCAAAACTGGGCTGAGAAGTGGCAGATGGAGTTCAATCCAGATAAGTGTCAGGTGGTTCATTTTGGTAGGCCAAATATGATGGCCAAAAATTGCATTAATGGCAAGACTCTTGGCAGTGTGGAGGATCAGATGGATCTTGGGGTCCAAGTTCATACGACACTCAAAGGTGCTACAAAGGTTGACTCTGTAGTTAAGTAGGCATACGGTGCATTGGCCTTCATCAATTGTGGGATTGAGTTTGAGCCTAGATGTAATGTTGCAGCTATATAGGACCCTGGTCAGACACCACTTGGGGTACTGTGCTCAATTCTGGTTGCCTCACTGTAGGAAGAATGTGGAAAGCATAGAAAGGGTGCAGAGGAGATTTACAAGGATGTTGCCTGGATTGGGGAGCATGCCCTATGAGAATAGGTTGAGTGAACTCGGCCTTTTCTCCTTGGAGCGACAGAGGATGAGAGGTGACCTGATAGAGGTGTATAAGATGATGAGAGGCATTGATCATGTGGATAGTCAGAGGCTTCTTCCCAGGGCTGAAATGGCTAGCACGAGAGGGCACAGTTTTAAGGTGCTTGGTAGTGGATACAGAGGAGATGTCAGGGGTAAGTTTTTTTATGCAGAGAGTGGTGAGTGCGTGGAATGGGCTGCCGGCGACGGTGGTGGAGGCAGAAATGATAGGGTCTTTTAGAGACTCCTGGATGGGTACATGGAGCTTAGAAAAATAGAGGGCTATGGGTAAAGCCTAGGTAGTTCTACGGTCAGGACATGTTCGGCACAGCTTTGTGGGCCGAAGGGCCTGCATTGTGCACTAGGTTTTCTATGTTTCCTACATTTACACAGAAATAAAGGCTAAATGTAAAAGCTCTGTACTGACGAGGACTATTTTCATGAAATTATATCAAAGTCCATTCTAAATCTTTTTAAAATGTTTAACATACATTTTGTAATGTGTGATTAATTTTGTTTGATCAATAGTCTTATAAAATGTGAAGCTATTGATATCTGAAAAAAAATAAAGCTACGGTAGTTACCTATATCTCATAAACCCATCCCATGAAAGGCAATGAAGATAATGACAATTATATCTTTCCCAGACTCTCAGTGGAAACCACTTCATTATTTATATGGTTTCATGAGCTTGATGCTTAGACACCTGTCAACTTACCAAGTCATAGGCTGTTGTACTGTAACTAAGTGTAACATGCAAATTCCAAATTATAAGACATTGAATTTCGTCAACTTTTCAGCACATATCAAGGCCACTTAGTTTCATTCATCTACAAAAGAGTTTATGTTCCACACAAGCTTTCCTCTACCCTTCCTCATCTAACACTAACAGCATAAGTGTTATGCAGTAAGTTCTCTTTCATGCAGTAAGTTTCTGCGCACACCTGTACTAATTACCTGAACTGCTTCTTGTATTACAATATTAATTATTATTAATCTTATTAATTATTTTATATGTATGCCTCTATTTCTGCTTTCATCTATATTCAAACATTTTTTCATATTCATTTTCATAAATATTATCAAGTTGCCATGGTGTCTCATCTTTTGTAAAGAAATCAATAGGGTGTTCAATCTTGCTAAGGCTTTGTTTAGAAATATAACCTCTTAGTTCTGGTATCAGCCTCAGAAATTTTTATTAAATTCGCAAAAGTGATGAATATAAATTATTTAAAATATATGTAGAAATTACAATGTTCTACACAAATTTAACATTTCTCTTGTTTACAGCATGATTTTCCAACCATTCAGTTTCCTTTTAAATCCAAGAATCTTGTCATGTTAAGTCAAAACATTTTCTCCAGGGCCTTGTAGAGACTTTTTCAACTGTTTCATATGATGAAAAATGCCATTCTTCATCTTCAAAGCACTTTGCAAGTACTGGACTACTATCTTCGTGAAGGTCCTCCTGCAATTCACCTTTCAGCTCAAGCACCCTGTTGAGAACTCTTCCTTTGCTAAGCCACTAGATTTCTGTATGTAGCAGGAGAATGGTGTGCTCTTTGTCCAGGTTTTCAAACATTTTCAAGTGAACCGGTCTTAAAGCTACTAAGTAACTTGCTTCCTGACTCCTGTTCCTGACAGTGACTTACTTTCATAAGTTTTAATGTTTATTTTGAGATTCTAATAATCATTTGAAATAATCAGCACTTTTACATGTCATATGGCTGTTGTTTGTAGTTAAGTGTCTTCTCAGTTTTGCAGGAACCATTGCTACATTTGTAACTTGTTTGCTACAGACTAGGCACAATGGAATAGGACAACTTAGATCACCAGTCCATGTGAAATCCATGAATAAGGAGCTTTCATTGTAAAGATATGGTACCAGCCGATTACTTTAGTTCCACCCACTGCTTTTGCCTCCAGGACCAAGAAGAGGCTGGTGGACTTCTCCTGGGGCAACAGGAGGCATTGGGTCTCTGCTGCAGTTATGAGACTTCCGATCGCGGAGCATGTCAGTCATTGCTGTGTGCACACGCAGCTGGTGGCTCTCTGCCTCAGGACCCTGCAGAGGTACCTGTATACTGATCACCCTCCGAGATGGCATATACTGGCAATGCACTTTCTCCACTGGGGAGATTGCCTGCAGGAGGACACATGGCTTCCAGCAGACGGCATAGGCCGCACCAGTGAGAGGGAACTGCCTCATTTTTACTGAGAGCTTTTGAGGGGATAGGATCTAGTCTCATCCAAACAGTGTGCTCCTGCGCCAGAGGTGGACGGTGCTCTAGCTGGGAGAGGGACAGGTCCATGTGCTATCACGGTGGGTGTTGAGGAAGTGGAGGGGTTCCGGCTGCACCACCCCCAATAGGCCAGAATTGCCTGCGGATCCAGTCCTCAGGATACCACACAGGGGAGGGTCCCACACAACATGAGCCATCCCAGTGGAATGCCCACTGTCCTCTTTCATGATGCTCCAAGGTGCTTCTTGTACGAGCTGCCTCTTGCACACCTTTCACTCCTTGCCTTCATCTGCTGACCTGACTCGCCAAGGCAGTCTGTGTTACCATCCGACAGCAAAGGAGGCCCCCGGTGGAAATCTCTTTATGGAGGGGTCCTTCTGCTGTACGCTGGGGACCTGGGGTGGAACGTGTTGCATGGGGCAGTACTGTGCAACAGGTACTGACACCCCATCCGTCCACCTGTACATTTTGTGTCCGGCAGGAGTCAGTGTACCATGCTCACCTGGAGTGTGACAGGTTGCAGCCCCTGTTTGAGTATCTGAAGGGACTGTTGCTCAGGTTCCTGTCGCACTTCAGCCCCACACTCCTCACATATGGGCACCCAGTATGGAAGGAGGCTAGTAGGGAGGAAGATCTACTGGTGAGCTTGCTCCTGGGCCTGGCCAAGATGGCCACTCACAGATCCAGGTGGCAGAAAATTGAAGGCTCTGCCAGGGATGACTTTCTGCCCCTCTTCGGAGGATACGTTCGTGTGCTGTTGTCCTTGGAGAGGGAGCATGCAGTCACAATTGGTACAGAGGGAGATTTCCGAGAGTGGTGGGCCCACCAGGGAATTGACTGTTTCATGGACAGTAGTAATATTTTAATTTACATTAATTCACTACCTTGTAAATACTTAATGGTTGTATTTGTGTGTTTTTATGTAAGTAAATGTTTATAGTTTTACGAACTTTTATGTCCATTGTTGCACAAGTGCAGTGAAATGACTCAGAAGATTGTAATTTTTCATCATTAACCTTGTCAGAATTGTCTGTAGGCCTAGGCCTAGAGTCCTCCTCTTCAAAAATCACCACTGAAATATATTTAGAATGAAAATTTCCCTCCAATTTTCTACTACACCGGTAGTTTGTTCACTCCCATAAGTCAGTCAGCGGCATGCAAGAGGAAGCTGGAGGGGCGTGTAATTTGAGAGGGAGAGACTGACATCACAGTCCACTCAATGCTTAGAAAATGCACTTCATGCTCCTCGTCAGCCCACCATCCTCTCCTCCGTGTAACACAGCACTCACCAATTATCAGCCTCATCCTCCCCCCGTGCAATACAGCACTCACCAATTATCAGCCTCATCCTCCCCCCGTGTAACACAGCACTCATCAATTATCAGCCTCATCCTCCCCCCGTGCAATACAGCACTCACCAATTATCAGCCTCATCCTCCCCCCGTGTAACACAGCACTCACCAATTATCAGCCTCATCCTCCCCCCGTGTAACACAGCACTCACCAATTATCAGCCTCATCCTCCCCCCGTGTAACACAGCACTCACCAATTATCAGCCTCATCCTCCCCCCGTGTAACACAGCACTCACCAATTATCAGCCTCATCCTCCCCCGTGCAATACAGCACTCACCAATTATCAGCCTCATCCTCCCCCCGTGTAACACAGCACTCACCAATTATCAGCCTCATCCTCCCCCCGTGTAACACAGCACTCACCAATTATCAGCCTCATCCTCCCCCCGTGCAATACAGCACTCACCAATTATCAGCCTCATCCTCCCCCCGTGTAACACAGCACTCACCAATTATCAGCCTCATCCTCCCCCCGTGTAACACAGCACTCACCAATTATCAGCCTCATCCTCCCCCCGTGTAACACAGCACTCACCAATTATCAGCCTCATCCTCCCCCCGTGTAACACAGCACTCACCAATTATCAGCCTCATCCTCCCCCCGTGTAATACAGCACTCACCAATTATCAGCCTCATCCTCCCCCCGTGTAACACAGCACTCACCAATTATCAGCCTCATCCTCCCCCCGTGTAACACAGCACTCACCAATTATCAGCCTCATCCTCCCCCCGTGTAACACAGCACTCACCAATTATCAGCCTCATCCTCCCCCCGTGTAACACAGCACTCACCAATTATCAGCCTCATCCTCCCCCCGTGTAACACAGCACTCACCAATTATCAGCCTCATCCTCCCCCCGTGTAACACAGCACTCACCAATTATCAGCCTCATCCTCCCCCCGTGTAACACAGCACTCACCAATTATCAGCCTCATCCTCCCCCCGTGTAACACAGCACTCACCAATTATCAGCCTCATCCTCCCCCCGTGTAACACAGCACTCACCAATTATCAGCCTCATCCTCCCCCCGTGTAACACAGCACTCACCAATTATCAGCCTCATCCTCCCCCCGTGCAATACAGCACTCACCAATTATCAGCCTCATCCTCCCCCCGTGTAACACAGCACTCACCAATTATCAGCCTCATCCTCCCCCCGTGTAACACAGCACTCACCAATTATCAGCCTCATCCTCCCCCCGTGTAACACAGCACTCACCAATTATCAGCCTCATCCTCCCCCCGTGCAATACAGCACTCACCAATTATCAGCCTCATCCTCCCTCCGTGTAACACAGCACTCACCAATTATCAGCCTCATCCTCCCTCCGTGTAACACAGCACTCACCAATTATCAGCATCCTCCCCCCGTGTAACACAGCACTCACCAATTATCAGCCTCATCCTCCCCCCGTGTAACACAGCACTCACCAATTATCAGCCTCATCCTCCCCCCGTGCAATACAGCACTCACCAATTATCAGCCTCATCCTCCCCCCGTGTAACACAGCACTCACCAATTATCAGCCTCATCCTCCCCCCGTGTAACACAGCACTCACCAATTATCAGCCTCATCCTCCCCCCGTGTAACACAGCACTCACCAATTATCAGCCTCATCCTCCCCCCGTGCAATACAGCACTCACCAATTATCAGCCTCATCCTCCCCCCGTGTAACACAGCACTCACCAATTATCAGCCTCATCCTCCCCCCGTGTAACACAGCACTCACCAATTATCAGCCTCATCCTCCCCCCGTGTAACACAGCACTCACCAATTATCAGCCTCATCCTCCCCCCGTGTAACACAGCACTCACCAATTATCAGCCTCATCCTCCCCCCGTGTAACACAGCACTCACCAATTATCAGCCTCATCCTCCCCCCGTGTAACACAGCACTCACCAATTATCAGCCTCATCCTCCCCCCGTGCAATACAGCACTCACCAATTATCAGCCTCATCCTCCCCCCGTGTAACACAGCACTCACCAATTATCAGCCTCATCCTCCCCCCGTGTAACACAGCACTCACCAATTATCAGCCTCATCCTCCCCCCGTGTAACACAGCACTCACCAATTATCAGCCTCATCCTCCCCCCGTGCAATACAGCACTCACCAATTATCAACAGCTGTGATTTTTTTCTTCAAGTCCTCTCTCTTAACATTAACAAAGGATTCCAAGTACATTTATTATCAAAGTATGTATGCAGTATACAGCCCTGAGATTCATCCTCCCACAGACAGCCAGGAAGCATTTAACTACCTTCCTGACAATAAGCTTTCTCCAGGCTATTAATCGAAAAGAAAAGCATTTTCTTGCCAGTTCCTCCTTTTGCTGTATCTGCTATTTGGTATCATAATGACACACCTTGTCGGCTTCCACCAAGACTGATCTTGGAACAGCTGCGACCACTGCTCTGGCATAGCAGTGTTGACTCATTTTCAGGGGACAAATGCTGTAATGTTGCTGGTGCTCTTGGGCTTCATGCAGTTTCAAATCTTCATCAGAATACAGCACCCCAGCACCCCTAATATCTACACTCTATACTAAGATGTGAACCTGTAAGATATCCTAGGTCTACTGTGCTTTCAGGGATCTCCACAACCAACTCTGTGTACTGATTCTTCACAACTAACACCTTGTAATGAAGAGAGATTAAACGTCCAAGATACAAGATGCTTTCAAAGCAATGAAATCAATACAAGCTATGGGAACGGCATCTGCAAAATTAACTGGCTAATTGGATTCAAGCAACACACACAAAATGCTAGAGGAACCCAGCAGGCCAGGCAGCATCTATGGAAAAGAGTACAGTCGACATTGCGGGCCAAGACCATTCATCAGGACTCAAATTAAATTCAATTGTTTTGGTGATAGAAGCAATGGGTAGTAGTGATGACATTTTTCTTACTGGATGTCTGTGACTAGTGGCATACCACAGTGAACAGTGCTGGGACATTTGCTGCTTGTGATGTGTATTAATGAATGCACCAAGTATGATTAGTAAGTTGGCAGATGACACATAATGTTGTGGAGAGCGAGAAAGGTTATCTAAGGCCATAGCAGGATCTCAATCAGTTGGAAAGTTTTCCTTCCCTACAAACCAACAAAAAAATGAGAAGCACTAAATGCAATGCTTGCATTTGATATTCCTGAAATGTTTTTAGCATCTGTTGAAGGTAGAAGAAAGGGGCCCTCAGGCTATCCTGGAGCAAAATGCAAGTGCAAAGCAAATGGACATCTGTGGCAAAAAAAAACCTGCAGGTTGAGACAAGGAAACTGACACTATTAAAATAGTAGAGGGTATCAAAAATATTCTGGATAAATGTTCAGAACGGACCAGAGTAAATAATATATTATAGGTATGAAGAAAGGAGTTACGTGAGACAAGTTCAAATGGAAACAATGAGTCTACAGGAATAGAATGGCCTGCATATCTTAGGAACATAAGAAGGAAAGTGGAAAGCCGAGTGTAATTAATTTATTTTTAAACACGTACACAAAACAAACCTGTCTGGGACTACTTTCCATGCTAGAAATCTTCCTGCAGCTGCTCCTGCTATGTACCTCAAAGACTTTTACCATGATTACAGTGAAGTTTTGGCAACAACATGCAGAGGGAGAGTAGTTGCACTAAAAAAAGCATTTGGAAGAATTAACATAGAAGGCTTGAAGAATCTATCATTTGGCAGCCTGCTCTGAAATAGCTTCGGCTGCTTGAATTTCTTTCAGGCCTTGTACATCGTTGAGATGATTATTTCGATTATTTTCACTAAATGTTAAAACACCTTTCCATGTGAGACCAAACTTGATGGTACACAAGTGCAGGCACTGTAAAGTAGTGCAATTTGTACATGGAAGCCCAATGTTATACAACAAAGCTGTCCTATTTCTTCCATTTCCCCTTCTTAATCAGAGGAAATGATCACCCATGACTACCAGTAAAATATATCACACCTTTTAATAGTCTGTTCCATTATTTTTTTGAAGTTCAAGTACAAAACAAAGGCTTAAATAGATGGCAATATTACAGCACTTGTAATATTTCTGAAAAATAAAACAAAGCCAAGGAATAGATCCTCATTTTGCAAAACTGATCTCAGAGTCATTCTGTCAAGTCAGTTCCTAAGGTGTAAGCAGATGCTGATAAAACAAATTTTTAATGCTTGTTGTTATTAAAGAGAATTGAAATATCATGATACACCGATACAATTCAGGAATACAGTGGATTCCAGTTAGTTCAGGACCAGTTCATTTTGGCCCAATTAAGCAGCTGCCCCAATTAGCCAAAGTTTCATTAAACTAGTTAAAAAAGGTATAAAAAAAGACAAACAAATTATGGATTCAAATGAAATACAGAACAAATTAGAAAACTAGCAATAGTACTACATTACTATAAAACTGTGTATAGTTCCTGATCGTTATCAGCAGACAAATTCATCCAGTGCACACAATGAATTAAATCTACGCAGACACTCAGTGCAACTAATGGACTGCCTTCATAAAATCCTATCCTTTTCATTTTCATTGTAACATTCAAGATGGTTGTCGTTATCTTCAAATTTTCTGTAGTTTCTAAACTACTGAAGTAGAGAAACCATTTCACTTTCACTCTCAGCCATATCTGGCATCTCCAAGCCAGAATGCTTGAAATCGCAGTGAGCAAAACAGTTCGGAATTGTCTTACTGCTTATTTCTTGCCAACTATCAGAGACAAAAATTAATGCTCTTTAAACACAAACACATGCAACTGGCGCTATATAAAAACTGTTTGCTCTGAGCACTGTGTAGCAGGTAACAGCCACACAAGTGCGCATGAGCGACACTAGTTAGAAACTATTCTGCCAAGACTCCTGCCCCAGTTAGGTGGCACAGTAATACAAATAAACAAGGGAATCCTGACAATTTTCTCCATTCATTTCTGTGCTTTAAGAGTTGTCCCAAATAAGTGGCTGCCTGATTAACCAATGGCCCAATTAACTGGAATCCACTGTATTTGCATTGCAGATTATATTACTCAAGAAATTTAGTGAAGGCTTTGTGATGCATTTGTATTCTTTGACATAACCTCTATACATATATCAACAGTATTCTGTTTTGGACAGTGCATTTAACCAAGGAAAAGTATCAACCCTGCTCCAATTTATATGCCTAGTAATTGCTGTATTGAAAATTGTATTAATTTCCAAATATAGTACAAGAGAATGAAAATGTACTTGATCCATTTTTAGGTTCATGTATTTATAATCAAATTTCTATACATGTTTGTTAAATGATTAAAATGGGATAATGACTTAGAAATTAATTATTATTTGGAATTTGAAAGAGACTGTTAGTCAGAACAAACTTAAGAATGTACAGCAGGATTTCATCCTCTCAATAAAATTACCTTCTTAGAAATATATTAAATGAGAATGGTCAAAGATATTGTCATTTTCAGAACAACAGAAAAATGATTTAAAATTTGGCCTAAAGAACACTACCATTTAAAATTTTCTTTGTTAGATGCACATACTCGAGTTAATTGCTACTATATTTAGGTAAGCCAAGAAAATTTTGTAAGATATTCTGACCTTTCATTTTATTCAAGAAATGCAGTGAAGGTTTACTTGTCAAATAATTAAGCCTTAGAAGTGTTACTGTTAAAAAAAGCTCAGTGTTTAAGAATCATTATAATTTAATAATGTGCTTCGTTTCATGCATGGTGTCATAGACACCATCTGCTGCAATGAAATATTAACACCTGTCAGCATCCAAGATGTCTCAATAGATACACAGTCATCCGTCAATTGCCACAAATCCATTTCAGTCTTTATGAAATGCCACATCTGAAAGCACCTTCATCTCACTGTAGATGACATTCCCACCCATGGTAATTACTTTATTTAAAGCAGATATGATTTTTCTTCTGTATAAGACATTGCTGCAGGTGTGTCTCTACTGATAGAGAAGACACTGATGGTAATCAGATTGACTAATAAAACAGCTTTCAGTTACACTGCTTTCAGCTTATACCAGGCATATTGTTTTGGAGTCAATCATTTGCATCCAAAGCAATTGAGATTTAGATGTATTTTTGAAATATTTTGCAGAATTACCTCACTAATGTTAGACACAAGTAGAACCATTGTAGGGAACCAAGTATTCCTCAGTAGAACATGTAAAATTTTGCAATGGCATGTGTTCTATTCAGATCAGATTAGCAGGGGTTATAACATGGCTGACAATACATCACCTGTATCCTCTACAGCCATATAAGAAATTAAGTAAATGAATAAACAAAAATATACCAAAATTATTTTGGCAGTAAATGTAATAAAATTAAATCAGATGTAGAAATGAATAGTAGTGTAGTTGATGACATTCACTGCTGATAGTATCTTTAAAAATGCTAGGAGAATTGCAAGTGAAGAAAAGTATTCAGTGAGTATTGATAATTCACTTTTAATGAATTTTCATTCCTTCTCTGGTGAAGTCATTGATTCCCTGTGCAAATTACTCACCATTATAATTACCATGGTAATTAACTATAAGCCTGGACAATATTCACTGTTCAGCTAAAATCTTTTAATATCTAAGCCTCAACCCCTCTTCATACTTGCTCATAAAATGTCCTTTCTATACAAGTAGGGTAGTAATCAGTGGCAGTACTTGCTCATTATTCACCCCTAACCCAAAGATAATGTTACTGTCCTTATTCCCACTGTCCCATTGCAAATATCAGTTAATTTAGTTCAAAATGTACATGCAATCCAGACCACTTCGGGCTAAACACATTCCATCATTGAAAAAGCCCATTAGGCACAAGGAAAGTGTAACACATCAATATGAAAATGATTTGTCAAAATGCTATTTAAGGATTATACAGTGATCAAATTTAATTTTGATAGACGTACAGTGCTTTTTATAAAAGTATTCACTCTGTGTGCAAATTTTCATGTTTTATTGGTTTACAACATTGAATCACAGTGGATTTAATTTGGCTTTTTTGACACTGATTGACAGAAAAAGACTCTTCCATGTCAAAGTGCAAACAGATCTAAATTAATTACAGATATAAAACACAAAATAATTGACTGCATAAGTATTCAATATCAAATCATCACTAGTGCAGCCATTAGGTTTTAGAAGACACATAATTAGCTAAATGGAAATCTGTTTTTGGAGACCTGTGTGCAGTCAAGGTGTTCCAAATGATTGTAGTAAAAATACACCTGTATCTGGAAAGTCCAACTGCTGGTGAGTCAGTATCCTGGCAAAAACTACACCAGGAAGACAAAAGCAAAATATGAAAAGGTTATTGAAAAAGCACAAGTCAGGAGATGGATACAAGAAAGTTTCCAAGTCACTGAATCTCTTGGAGTGCAGTTAAGTCAATCATCAAGAAATGGAAAGAATATGGCACAGCAGTAAATATGCCCAGAGCAGGCCACCCTCAAAAACTGAGTGACCATGTAGGAAGGGTATAAGTGAGGGAGGCCATCAAGAGACCTATTACAACTCTGAAGGAGTTATAAGCTTCAGTGGTTGAGATGAGAGAGACTGCATATATAACAACTGTTACCCAGGTGCTTCACCAGCCGCAGCCTTATGGGAGAGTGGTGAAGAGAAAGCCACTGTTGAAAAAAATCTCACATGAAATCTCAGCTAGAGTTTGCCAGGAGGCATGTGGAAGACTCTGAATTCAGCTGGAATAAGGTTCTATAGTCTGATGAAACCAAAATTGTGCTTTTTGGCCATCAGACTAAATGCCATGTTTGGCGTAAGCCAAGCACCACACATCATCAAAAACACGGCATCCCTACCATAAAGCATGGTGGCGGCTGCATCATGCTGTGGGGATGCTTCACTGCAGCAGGCCCAGGAAGGCTTGTGAAAGTCAAGGGTAAAATGAATGCAGCAAAATACAGTGAAATCTTGGAGGAAAACCTGATGTAGTCTACAAGAGAACTGTGACTTGGGAAGCCAAAGCTATATAGAAATGGCTTAAAAGCAACAAAGTTAATGTCTGGGAGTGGCCATGTCAGAATCCAGACAATCCAATTGAGAATTTGTAGTTGCACTTGAAAAGGGCTGTTAAATTAAATTCACTGTGATTCAATGCTGTAAAACAATAAAACATGAAAACTTCCAAACAAGGGTGAATACTTTTCCTGGGCATTATATTTCAAGAATAATAAAGTAATACTTCATCCTACATACAATCCTGATTTCAAAAGAGATATTTTCTTAGAACATTCCAAAAATTAACCTTAATTTTAACCCTAACATTCTGAAACACGGTATTATAACAGTACATCCTGTCACCAATAAATTTTTCATTAATTCCCGATGTTGTATCCTAAACCTTATATTCTAGTTCCCAACGTGCACTAGAAAGCCTGAAACCAAAAGATGTAAAGCTTTACTGCTGACTGTCATCTCTCACTAACTACCATCCCATCTCTCTATTCTCCCCACTAGCCCACAAAGAAGGTCCAAAACTTAGTCCCTAGCATCTAACCTCATCTTTACACAAAATGCTCATAGGATATCCATCTTAATCTTAGGCATGATTTTTAAACTATATATAATGCACGCTCTTGTTGAAACGAGGTATTTAGTTTTAATCCAACGGGATCACTCCAGACTGGATTGAATATTAGCAAACAATGGTGGACAAATGGCAATGAAAAACATGAAGCAAATTAAAATGAATGCAAGAATCTTGAGATACAAGAATAACAAGCAGCTTGATTATCCTGCTGACTACAAACTCAAAACTAACTTAAGTCCACTTTTTGTCAGTCCTGTGTCCTAGGATGCCTTCCTGAGATGCAACACCTTCAATCTCATTTTTACTATCTCTGAAGGGCTCTAAAGAATGAGTGGCACAACGCTCATCAAGTGCTGGTGCTGTCTCACCACTCCAGAAAGCAGGGTTCAATCCTGACTTTGTGGCATCCTTAGAAGTTACAAATTCTCCTGTGACTGTGGGGTTTGTAGGATTGCCCCTATGAGATGTGGTTGATAGAAGGGCCGATAGGTTACAGGGAAATAAATGGAAGATTGTAATTGATTGATGGGATTTCTCTGAGATGCACAGACTTTGTGGGCTGAATGCTAGAGCATAGAACAGTACATTCCCTTCATCCCACAATATTGTGCTAATTTTTTAACCTATTCTAAGATTAATCTAACCATTCCTTCCTACAAAGGCCTCCATTTTTCTTTCATTCATGTGCCTATCTAAGTCTTTTAAATGCCCCCAATATATCTACCCCACCACCTCCCCTGGCAACAAATTCCATGCACCCACCAATCTTTACAAAACAAACTTATCTCTGATGTCCTCCCTATACTTTCCTGCAATCCAAGGTGTCTATGTGACAGAAGACGGTGGCAAGGATAGTGCTGGAGTATCCGAGGCTAGGATCAAGACAATACGAGACTAAAAAGAGAACTGAGCACTAAATTAAGATGCTAGATGATAACCCAAGTTGAGCTTACGATTGAGCACTGAACCTCCATTCAGGTGCTCCTTAAGTACTGAAATTCTGGTGGCAAAATTCTGGTAGCCAATTTTCAGGACAGTTCTGAATCCATAAAAAGGCCATGCCAGCTATTCACGCTCTGGAGAGTTGGAGCATCAGAAATCCAGAAGCTGGGGTGGTTGTGCGGATATTGTAACAGCTTAGAGGAAAGTATATGGAGAGTGGCAGAGGTAGGTTCATTTTCTCCAAAGAGAAAAGCCCAGCTCACTCAACCTATCCTCATTAGAAATGTTCACTAATCCTAGCAGCATTCTAATAAATTTCCTCTGCACACTCTCTAAAGCTTCCACAACCTTCCAGGTGACCAGAACTGAACACAATACTTCAAGTGTGGTCTAACCATCTTTATAGAGCTGCAACATTACCTTGTGGCTCTTGAACTCAATATCTAACTAATGAAGACCTACACGTCATATACCTTCTTACTATCCTATTAACTTGCATGCCTGCTTCAAGGTACCTTTAGACATGGACACCCTCTGACAGTTCCTCCACATTGCTAAGAATTCTGTCATTGACCCTGTACTCTGCCTTCAAGTTCGACAATCCAAAGAGTATCACTTCACACTTTTCTGGATTGAAATCTATCTGCCACTTCTCAGCCCAGCTCTGATTTTGATTAATGTCCTATTGTAAACTACAGCAACTTTTTACACTATCCACAACACCACCAACCTTTGTGTCATCGGCAAACTTACTAACACAGCCTTATATTTCCTCACTCAAGTCCTTTGTAAAAGTCACAATGAATAGAGTTCCAGAACGTATCCCTGTGGAACACCACTGGTCACCAAACTCCAGGCAGTGTACACTCCATTACGTCCACCCTCTGTTTTCCATGGGAAAGCCAAGTCTGAATCCATGCTGTCAAGTTTCCTTGGATACTGACTTTCTAAATGAGCCTATCATAGGGAACTTCCTCAAATATTCTCCTTCTTTGTTGTTCAAACATACGAGGAAAATATAAATATGTTATAAGAGAAATAATGTAAGAATTCCCAGTGGAACTAAGTGATTGGTTCTATTAGGTGTGTATTTTTCTTATGGTTCCTCCAGCGCTTGTCATCCTGCATTTATCAATTGGCTCCTTATTATCCTGTTACCAGCTGAATACTTACAATGATGTGCCTGATGACTGTACTAATGAGGTTTGCTCTAGTTGGACAAATACTCCTCTATCCTTGCCTGTTCCTTTAGGTACATCAGTTGCAGTGGAATAGCCAAATATATAACTATGTATAATAAGACTTAACATGATGAATTCCACTAGAACTGGCACTTGTAGTCACTATCCTTTATTTATTTTCATATTTCAAGTTCAATTGGACAGCATGGATTGAATTTTTTTCTTGTGAACTTATTGGCATATTGCTAGATGAATATAATTACAGCAAATGTGTAGGACTGAGCCTCCACTTTTGCTCATGAATCCCTGGAGTCACTTGGAGGGTTAGGTATCTAAAGGTCCCCAGAAGATTTGTAATACCTGCAGAAAAGATCCAAAGTTCTTTCAAAGGACAAGAGAGGTCCTAATAAAGATTCCGTGTCCTTTTGATTTTATCCCAAAGTTTCATGTATCTAGACCACAATTTCCAAATTCGATTTTATTGAGTTATATTGCTGAGTTGAGACTGCTGGCCAGCTTATGACATCCTGACATACTATTGGAACTTTGTTTCTACTTTATTTGCAGAATGCATTTTTTGTGGCAGGAATCTATTACCATATCCAAATTGCCTGAAGTCTAGGAAAATGGGCCTGTCTCAGAACAGATTTGGAAGGGCAGCTATATCCAAGCCTATTGGAATGTGGCCAGATAAGGAAAGACCAGCCTTACTGAAATATCTGACTTGGTAATGATTATCCTTTTTGTTCCCAGAATGGGAAATTTGCACTTGTTTTAAGTTCAATACATGACTCATCTGTTTAGAGATTAGAGTAATTTGATCTATTATATCTGACATTAATTTAAAGTGGGTGAGTTCAGGCCATTCCAAAAAGATTCATCAGTAACTAAGAATTGAATATGTTGATAGACTAGAATGATACAATGATTAGATGAGAGGATAATATTTGATTATCTTAAATTCCAGGTATATTTGCTGTTGTTGCAAAATTGAAAGGAATTATAATGGTATATGCCAATCACCAAAATACAGCTCTTTAGGTTTCTGTGCACCATCTAGTGGTGCAATCTCTCAGCTATAAAGCTGCAAAGGTGGATTTAGTTTAGTAAGTTGTTTCTATGTAATGGTTGTCCTATAATGGCGACAATAACATTCCCTATCCTAAATGTTTCAGTTTAAGAATACTATTGTTTTATTATATATTGTACTTCTGTTATGCTATTGTGGTACACATTTGCTTAACAAGCAGTCTTCAATCATACCAGGGCCCAAAAAGAGGGTGGTAACCTATGCTCCCTCTAAGCTGCGCACGTGTGCGTGCACACGCACTTTTTTCAACCAGTGCACAAAGGAAATGAATGTGCGCACTAAAGGTTAGTTACCAAAAATTATGTAGTAATTAATAATTATACTTATTGAAAATAATCTTTTAGCTAAATGTTTCTGGTAACTAGTTAGTCGGTTTTTCAAATACCACAATGCAAATCACCTCACCTGTCCTGTTCTAGTTTGTACAGCTGCATCATGGCGGCAGCCATCTTTGGCGGACAATGTTCATATCGTAAAGTTTACAAAGATCTGTTTCAAATCCTGTAGATAGCTTACTAAGTTTTTATTGAAAATATGTTGATTCACTATGTCAAATTCAAAAGAAGCGAAGGGCCTGAAGCGCAAAAGAACTGCAAATTTGTTTAAGGTTGAATGGCTTTGTAAAATAGTAGAAACTGCTACACCAAAAGCTCATGAGGTCATGAACGTTCAGCTACGAGAAATATTTATGTATGATTCGGATACTGGAGTTATCTGTTTGTATTGCCATGATGCAAAGGTTGTTGGAGAATTTACTAGTGGAAAGAAGTGGGATAATATTTGGAAACTTGACTTTTTGAAGTGTCATTTGGCAAGTAAATCGCATTTGAATGGTGTACAAAAGCTCAGGCAACAGAACCCGTCATTACTCGTTACAGGAGTGCTATGCCTAATGAATCAACTCAGAAACAAGCTGAGAAACTGTTTAGGTGAATGTCATTTGGGTATATTAATGAGAATCAAAAGCTATCAATTGGATGGAAGTTCCATTAGTCTAGATAGAGTTTACAAAGAATGGGTAAATGCCAAAGACAGGAGAGGGAAAAAATAATGGAGTGACTTAAATACGTATGTTATTTTGTTGTTATTCTGTGCAGTTTTATGTCAGATATTTAATAAACCAATATAAAACGTGCCATGTGTGCATTCAGTGCGCACATACTTTTGTCACAGGAAAAAAAAAATTGTACAAAATAAGAATTTTTGCACATACTGACTACTAAAAATTAGAGGGAACATTGGTGGTATCCCATCTCATTGACTATCACTCAGTGGCTCTTACATTCACAGTGATGAAGTGTTTTGAGAGACTGATATTGAAGCACATCAGCTCCTGTCTGAGTGGTGACTTGGAAGCACTCCAATTCGCCTACCGAAGCAACAGGTCTACAGCAGATGGTATCTCATTGGCTCATCACACAACCCTGGGAGATCTGGGCAGCAAAGATGCATACAGCAGGATGCTTTTTATCAATTACAACTCAGCATTTAGTACCATCATCCCCTCAAAACTAATCAGTAAACTCCAAGACCTGGACCTAAAACACCCTTGTGCTATTGGATTCTTGGTTTCCTCACTTGTAGACCCCAGTGGGCTCAGATTGGCCAAAACATCTCCTCCACAATCTCCATCAGCAAAGGAGCACCACAGGGATGTGTGCTTAGCACCCTGCTCTACTCACTTTATACCTATGACTCTGTGGCTAAGTACAAGATAGAAAATTTAGCTGAGTGGTGTCATAACAACCTCTCACCCTGATGTCAATAGAACCAAGGAAATGATTGTAGAATTTAGGAGAGGAAAACTAGAGGTCCATGAGCCAATAATCATCAGAGGATCTGAGGTGAAATCAGTAACTTTAAGTTCCTGGATGTCACTATCTCAGAGGACTTGTCCTGGACCCATTATATAAATATAATTGCAAAAAAAGCACAACAGTTCCTCTGCTTTCTCAGGAGTCTGCAGAGATTCAGCATGTCATCAAAAACCTTGACAAAGCTCTATAGAGGTTGGTCATGACTAGACTGAACTCCTGCCTCAGCAAGGACCTGGACCCATTGCAGTTTGCCTGTCACCACAATAGGTCAACAGCAGATGCAATCACAATGGCTCTTCACACGGCCTTAGACCACTTGAACAACACAAACACCTATATCAGGATGCTGATCATCGACTATAGCTCATAATTTAGTAACATCATTCCCACAATCCTGATTGAGAAATTACAGAACCTGGGTCTCTGTACCTCCCTCTGCAATTGGATCCTCGACTTCCTAACTGGAAGACCACAATCTGTACAAATTGGTGATAACATTTCCTCCTCACTGATGATCAACACTGGTACACCTCAAGGGAGTGTGCTTAGCCCACTGCTCTACTCTCTATACACATGACTGTGTGGCTAGGCATAGCTCAAATACTTATGTATAAATTTGCTGATGATACAACCATTGTTAGTAGAATCTCAGATGGAGATGAGAGGGCATACAGAAGTGAGACTTGCCAACTAGTGGAATGGTGCCAGAGCAATAGCCTGGTACTTAACGTCAGTAAGATGAAATAGCTGATTGTGGACCAGGAAGGGTAAGACAAGGGATCATATACCAATCCTCATAGAGGGATCAGAAGCAGAGAGAGTGAGGAGTTTCAAGTTCCTGGGTGTCAGGACCTCTGAGGATCTAACCTGGTCCCAACATATCAATGCAGTTATAAAGAAGGCAAGACAGTGACTATACTCCATTAGGAGTTTGAAGGGATTTGGTATGTCAACAAATACACTCACAAACTTTTACAGATGTACCATGGAGAGCATTCTGACAGGCTGCATCACTGTCTGATATAGAGGGGCTACTGCACAGGACCAGAAGAAGCTGTGGATGTTACACAGGGGCAACTGAGGAGAACCCAAGTGCAGGACACTGGCACATCAACTCAGTTGGGGAGGCTGGCGTAGACCTGAACGTAGAGCAGGAAACCAGAGGGATCTTGATAAGGAGATGGGATTCACAAGGATTCTCTAGAAACTAGAGTAGAACTAACAGTTCTAATCAGAACAGGGAACAAAGTATCACACAATAATTGACCAACAAACTGGCAACCTGTGATAGGATCATCCTCATATTTATTTCCCAGTCTCTGATGAAAGCCAGGTGTACAATTATTGGGTAACTAGCAACAATTGACTGAAATTGGGGCATGATCAGGGAGAAAGAAGTGTTAAAGGGGACTGCCAACTGGAACCATGACAGCGGAAGGTTGGAAATCTAGTCAGCTCCATCAGGTAAGAGATACAGAAGCATGAAGGCTCAGTGATTCAGGAACAGCTTCTTCCCCTCTGCCATTCCATTCCTATTTGAACATTGAACCTGTGAACACTACCTCACTTTTTAAAATATAAAATATTTCTGTTTTTGCACTATTTTTAATCTATTCAATATACATATACTGTAATTGATTTACTTATGTATTTATTATTATATTTTTCTTGTTCTCCTATATTATGTATTGCATTGAACTGCTGCTGCTAAGTTAACAAATTCCACGGCACATGCCGGTGATAATAAACCTGATTGATTCTGATGGATGCATGGTTGAAAGTGTGCTGACTGGCTGCATTACAGACTGATATGGGAACACCGATGCCTTTGAGTGGGAAATCCTACAGAAGGTAATGGATTCAGCTCAGAACATCACAGGTATAACACTCCTAACCACTGAGCAGATCTACATGAAACATTGCTGTAGAAAAGCAGCATCCATCATCAAAGGTCTTCCCCACCCAGGCCATGCTCTTTTCCCACTGCTACCATCAGGTACAAGTGCCTCAGGACTCACAACACCAGGTTCAGGAACAGTCAGTACCCCTCAACCATCATGCTCTTGAACAAAAAGGGGATAACTACACTTATTCTATTTTTGCTGTTCCCACAACCAATGGTCTCACTTTAAGGACTCTTCATCTTGTTATTTATTGCTACTTATTTCAATCTGCATTTGCAGTTTGTTGTTCATTGGTCCTGCTTACAGCTACTATTCTATAGAATTGCTAAGTGTGCCTGCAGAAAAGGAATCTCAGGGTTGTATGTGGTAACATGTATGTATTCTGACATGCAAACACAAGGAAATCTGTAGATGCTAGAAATTCACCAGCTTTTTGTGGGTGTTGCATGTATTCTGACAATACATTTTACTTTGAACTTTGAACTTTTTCCATTATATTTTCAAAAGATATGTAATTATCCCCATTCACTTGAGCTTGGAGAAGTTATTGTTTCTGAGCAGTTACAAATTCATGGCTCATTTGTTGGGCCAGAAATTTGTCTCATAAATCTAGTCCGGTGTTCATCCAATACTAGATTAATATCCTTCAGTAAATGTTGTATCCTGTTGTTCCTTGTACCTTATACAAATTTTCATGTACAGCAGGTATTTTAAATAACTCTGCCATGGATGGTCCCAAGCCCAGCTGCAAGAGGAGGAAGGTTGGGCATGAGGCTAGCAACCTCATCCCACATAAACCCAGAGCTACAAAGCTCCAAAGATCTCATCCCTGACAGAGAAATGACACACTAAGAAGATGGGCTATACCTGGGGACAAATTGAAGGACTGGCCCAAGACAGTGAACTTTGGCGAGATGTTGTCAGTGGTCTAAACCTCAGTAGGGTGACGGGCATAACTAACCAAATATTTTAAATAACAGTAAGACCACCAACTGAGAGGAGGATCTCAGATAAATGCTAACCTTCTACTGATAAGGCACAATTACAAAGTTAATTTAGTAAATTATCAAAGTACGTGCAGTACATGATGTAATATACTACCTTGAGATCCATTTTCTTCCAGGGAAAATAAAGAGTACATTAGAAATTACAAAAAAAAACTAAACAAAGACAAACAACTAATGTGCAAAATAAGCCAGATTTTGCAAATAAAAGAAATAGTACAGAGAAAACAAGTTGAAAAATTCCTTGGAAGCGAGTCAGTAGGCAAAGGAATCAGTTCAGGGTTGCGGTGATTAAAGTTATCCATGCTGGGTCAGTAGTCTGATATTGTAGGGCAATAACTGTTCCTGAACCTAGTGGTGTGGGATGAAAGGCTTCTGTACTTCCTGCCCAACGGTAGTAACAAGACAAGAGCATGGCCTGGATGGTGGGTGTCTTTGATGATAGATATTGCTTTCTTGTAGCAGCAATCCGTGTAAATGTGATCAATGGTGGGGAGGGGTTTGCCTGTAATGAACTGGGCTATATCCATCACTTCCCTTGGTATCTTCCATTCCTGGGCATTGTTTCCGTACCAGGCCATGATGCAAACAGTTAGATTGCTGTGCCTTCTTTGAGTTTCCATGTGTGCTGATCCCAGGATGGATCCTCTGTTATGATGATGTCAAGAAATTTAAAGCTACCGACCCTCTCCACACAAGATCCCCTAATAAGGTCTGAATCATGGTCCTCCAGCTTCTTCCTATAGTCGATAATCTTCGGGTTTGCTGACACTGAGTGAGAGGTTGTTGTCATGGCACCACCCTACCAGAAGTGAGTAGAGCAGGGAGCTAAGCGTATAACCTTGTGACACACCCATGCTGATGGTGAGTGTGGAGGAGCAGTTGTTGTCAAAAGTATTTGCTGAGTTCTGCCAATGAGAAAATAGAGGATCCAGGTACACAGGGATGTATCAAGGCCCAAGTATTGGAACATAGTGATGAGTTTTGAAGAGTTGATAGTGTTGAATGCTGAGCTATAATCAATAAAAATCATCATTCTCCAGGTGTTCCAGGACTGAGTAAAGTGCCAATGAAATGGCACCTTCTGTCAACCTGTTGTGATGATAAGCAAATTGGAGTGTATCCGGGTCACTCCTCATGCAAGAATTGATATGCTTCATGATCAATCCCTCGAAGCATTTCATCACAGTGGATGTAGGTGCTACTGGATGATAGTCATTTATTCCCCAAGTTAAAGAAAGCATCAAACAAACTACGTTTTTCTCTCTCCCATGAGCTGAAAACTATCATGACTAATTCTTTTCTGGTTGTCACCAGGACACTGTTAGCCCCCTGCTGATATTTCTTCCCTGATCCCACAAGGGAGATTCCCTTTTCCCCTCTAATAAACATACTCCCTGCAAGATATTCCACACGCAATCTCTACCCCCTGCTATCCAAAATCTTAAATATCACTAGGGATGCAGTGAGTCTCTAAGAGGTTTTAAAGGAGGGGATAGATAAGAATAGAAGACTAATCTTGTACATGTTCAAATTCAATTTCAATTATCTTTCAACCATACATGAATATAGCCAAACAAAAGGGCATTCTTCAAGGGCAAATGTATAAAACACATTACCAATAGCCCACAGCACAAAGCACTTATAGTTAAGATTTCAGAAAAAACATACAAAGAAAATAAATAATACAGGCGAAGTTCCTGAGTGGCATTACTATAGATTGATGGCAAGTTGTCCTTGTTCTTCAACCAAGCGGACACGGGAGGGCAACACTGATGGGAGTCAGCCCTAACCCAACCCAATCCAGGGCATCCACAGAGGCCCCTGCTCTCTCTTTTACACTACCTCAGTGTCTCCTCCCCTGGATGGCTCCAACAGGTGACAACACGGCAGGAGGGTCAAGTCCTTGCCTCAGTTGAAGCAATGCGGCTCACCTGCTGTCAATTTCACCAAATAACCAGTGAACTGGACTTGCAGTATTCTACATTACCAATGTCCAACAGGGTCTTGCGATCACAATAAAAATGTCCGATACAATCACTCACACTGCACTGCCCAGCAGTACACAACAAGCCCCAGAATTTCTCGGTATGAGAACTTGTCACACAAATCTCAGCTACTTCATGGGTCAATCCCAGATCAAATAAAAATTGAAGTTAAATGCAGTTGCATCTTGGATGAAAATGCATTTGCCACCATTTACTCAAGTACTCGCTGTCATGTTGTTAATTATTCAGCACTAAGTCATATAACATCAGTGATACTGGAAACTTCAAACTTGCAGGTCACTTTCTCAGAAACTTCTCTGCTCCTTGGATTTTCATGCACAACAGTCTCTACAGAGAATGGTAGGTAAAACAAAGAAACATCCAGTGAGCATAATACTCTTGAACCCTACCATGTGTATGTTTATTTTTTCACTTACAGGGTGTATTACTCCTTCCATAGTGCATCCCCTCTCACTCATCCATGCATAAATTCAATCTGCCACTGCTCACGACTCTTCTCCTCACAGTAACCATCATTATCAATTTGCATGTTGCCTGGAAACTTACTAATTCTACCTCTTATATTTACATCCAAAATATATTTGATAAGTAGTGTGGGTTCTACCACTGATCCCTATGGTACACAACTGGTCACATGCTTCCAAACATAAGATCAACTCTCCACCATCACTTGTGCTTCCTCCTATCAAACTAATTTTGGATCTAAGTTGCCAACTTGCAGTGTATCTCATGGGCTCCAAACTTCCGGAATAATCTCCATGTCCTTTCTACAATCATGGCGCGACTTAAACACAGCAACACTCACCAAATTCTGGAGGAACTCAGCAAGCCAGGTAGCATCTATGTTAAAGATTAAACAGTTGATGTTTCAGGCCGGGACCTTTCTTCAGGTGTGGAAGTCAGTGCAGAAGGTGGGGAGAAGGGAGGAAGAATTACAAGCTGGTAGGTGATAGGTGAAACCTGGAGGGGTGGAGGAGTGAAGTCAAAAGCTGGGAAATTGATTGGAGAAAGAGATAAAGGGATGGAGAAGGAGGAAATCTGACAGAAGAGGGTATAAGACCATGGAAGAAAGAAAAAGAGGAGAAGCGCCAAAGGGAGGTGATGAGCAGATAAGGAGATTAGGTGATAGGGAAATTGGAATGGTGAAGGGGGAGGGGGCAATAACCAGAAGTTTGAGATATTGATATTCGGAAGCAGAAACATTTCCTGCTTCCTTCGGAAGATTGCTGTAAGTGAATTAGGTTGTAGGTCCAAAAATAACTCTCCAAAAATTATTTAACTTTATACAAGACCAAAACATATGAGTTAAGGTAGCCACCTCAACATTACATTTATCACAGGTGGGATTTATATTAGAAAAAATATCCACTAGTTTATCCTTTGACATATGCGCCCTGTGCACTACCTTGAACTGAATCAAGGAGTGACGGGCGCAGATGGATGAATTGTTAACTAAATTTTATTCCACTGATCATCTGAAAGTGACTCCCAAAGTTCCAATTCCCAAGCATGTTTAACCTTATCATTAGACATCATTCGTAAATTCATAAGCCATTTATATATAATGGCTATCAATCCTTTTTGAGATGGTTTAAGCTGAAAAATAACATCTATCATATTTGGTAAATGAGCAAATGGATAATTCATTAATAAATCTCATAGAAAATTCCTAACTTGTAAATATCTAAAAAATTGTGCATTAGATATATCATATTTATCCACTAGCTGCAAAAAGGACATTAAACAATTCTCTAAAAACAAATCTAAAAAAGTTTTTATTCTCTTAGTTTTCCCTAACTTCTCCTCTGATTTGTATTTGTCTTTATACATTTTTTAAATCAATAAAAGAAGATTAAAATTGAAATGAGAAATTGATATTCATGCCATCAGGTTGGAAGTTACCAAGATGGAATATAAAGTGTTACTCCTCCAACCTGAGCATGGCCTCATCGCAGCAGTAGGTAAGGCCATGGACTGACAGGTTAGAATGGGAAGTAGAATTGAAATGGTTGGCCACCGGAAAATCTCGCTTTTTCGACTGTAGGTGCTCGGCAAAGCGGTCTCCCAATCTACATTAGGTATCACCAATATACAGGAGGCCACACCATAAGCACCGAATAGATAGTAGATGACTCCAACATACTCACCAGGAAGGACTGTTTGGGTCCTAAATGATAGTGAGGGAGGGAGTGAAGGGGCCCATGTGGCATTTGTTCTGCTTGCAAGGATAAGTACCAAGAGGGAGATCAGTAGGGTGGGATGAAAGGACAAGGGAGTCGCGTAGGGAGAGACCCCTGTTGAGAGTGAAAAGTGAGCTTAGTGGTGACATCCCAATAGAGGTGGTGGAAGTTATGGAGAATTATGTGCTAGACACAGAAGCTAATTGGGTAAAACACAAAATGCTGGAGGAACTCAGGGCCAAAACATCAACTGAACTTTGTTCCACGGATGCTGCCTGGCCTGCTGAGGTTCTCCAGTCCTACAGCTCAGATTTCCAGCATCTGCAGATTTTCTCTTGTTTGAGGTGAGTGGGGTGGCAGGTGAGGATGAAAGGAACCCTATCCCTGGTGGGGTGGCAGGAGGATGAGGTGAGAGCAGATATGCGTGAAATGGAAGAGATGTAGATGAGGGCAGTATTGATGGTGAAGGAAGGAAAGCACCTCTCTTTGAAAGAAGATATTTCATTAATCCTGAGAGCAGATGTGGTGGCAATGGAGGAACTGAAAGAAAGAGATGGTACTTTTACAAGGGACAGGATGGGAAGAAGTATAGTCCAGGTAGTTGTGGGTTTATAAAAGATATTTGCAGATAAACTGTCCCCAGAGACAGAGAGATTGAGAAGGCGGAGGGAGGTGTTGGAAATGGACCAGGTAGATTTGATGGCAGGGTGGAAGTTGGAGGCAAAGTTGATGACGTCAACAAGTTCAGTATGGGTGCAGGAAACAACGCCAATGCAGTCATCGATGTACAATTGAGAAAAGTTGGGAAGTGATATCGTGTAAGCTTGGAACATGGACTGTTCCACGTAGTTGACAAATAGGCAGACATAGCCGGGAACCATGCGAGTGCCCATGAACGTGGACTGTTCCACCTAGACAACAAATAGGCAGATATAGCTGGGAACCATGCGAGTGCCCATGAACGTGGACTGTTCCACGTAGACAACAAATAGGCAGATATAGCTGGGAACCATGCGAGTGCCCATGAACGTGGACTGTTCCACGTAGACAACAAATAGGCAGATATAGCTGGGAACCATGCGAGTGCCCATGAACGTGGACTGTTCCACGTAGACAACAAATAGGCAGATATAGCTGGGAACCATGCGAGTGCCCATGAACGTGGACTGTTCCACGTAGACAACAAATAGGCAGATATAGCTGGGAACCATGCGAGTGCCCATGAACGTGGACTGTTCCACGTAGACAACAAATAGGCAGATATAGCTGGGAACCATGCGAGTACCCATGGAAGTGGAAGGAGCTGAAGGAGCAATTATTGAGAGTGAGGACAAGTTCCACCAGATAAATAAGAGCGCTGATGGAGGGGAATGGGTTGGGTCTGTGTCTAAAAGAGATGGGAGAGCTTTAAGGCCCTCCTGATGGGGTGGTGCGGGGTGGAGGTGTGTAGGGACTGGACATCGATAATGAAAATGAGACAATCAGGGCCAGGGATAGTTTACATTTCTGTCTGAGGTACAAATTTCAGAACTCTATCATCCTCAATTCTGTGGTACAAATGTACCTTCTATTATATCATTTCACAAAAATATATATATTGCGTCAATTGTAAAATGGATATAAATCACAAATTCCATATACTATTTAATAAACCCTAGCAATATTTGGTGAAATATTTGAAACTTATGTGGAGGAATTGCAGAGCAGATTCAATGGGTCAAATAGCCTAATTCTGCTCCTATGTCTTATGGTGGAGAATGTCAAAGAGTCTTAACATTTCTCATTCTCCAATCCAATCTTTTCTAATATCTCATGAATTAAAGGTAACATTTGACTGATAAGATCATATTTAATATAGGGAAGAGAACAGGCATAGATCTGAAAGTTATGGTTGTGTACCAACTATTTTCTTATTTATTGTTACAGGCAAGGTGATAGTTAACCCTGATAGTAATAGGATATAGATTGTTTATACTACCATACAAATTAGGGGAGATGGAAGCCACTTGGATCCTTTTCTCCTTAGCCAATTATTACCTCAACTGCTCTCAACACACACAAAGTGCTGGAGGAACGCAGCAGGCAATGTTTTGGGCAAGACCCTTCTTCAGCAATGGACTGGAAAGAAAGGGAGAAGACAGACTAGCAAGGAGGTGATGGGTGAAGCCAGGTGATGTGAAGGGTAAAGGACTGGAGAAGAAGGAATGGATAGGAGCAGAGCATGCACCATGGGAGAAAGGAAGGAGGAGGAGAACCAGTGAAAGGTGAGGAGAAGAGGTAAGGGGCTAGAGTGGGGAATAGAAAAAAGGGGAAGGGTAGGGGAAGAAAATGACTGGAAGGAGAAATCGATGCTCATGTCATCAGGTTGATTACCTAGACAGAATATGAGGTGTTGCTCCTCCACCCTGAGAGTGGTCTCATTGTAGCAAAAGAGGAGCCCATGGATCAACATGTTGGAATAGGAACGGTGATAGAAATTGAAAATGCTTGAACACCAGGAAATTTGGCTTTTGGCGGATACTGTGAGGATCTCGACGGAGTGATCCCCCAATTTACTTTGGGTTTCACCAGTGTAGAGGAGGCTGCAGTGTAGAGAGGGAGCACTGGATTCAATAGATGACCCCAACAGACTTGCAGGTGAGGTATTGCCTCACCTGGAAGGTCTGTTTGGGTCCCTGAATAGAGGTAAACAAGGAGGTGAATGGGCAGGTGTGGCCTTTCTGTTGCTTGCAGGGGTATGTGTCAGGAGGGAGATTAGTGGGGAGGGATGAATGACAGGGGAATCATGGAGGGGGTGATCCCTGTGTAAAGTGGAGTGGAGGTGAGTAAGAATGTGTTTGGTGGTAGGATCCCGTTGAAGATAACCCAGGCTGTGGAGAATGATATGTTGGATGTGAAGGTTCATGGGCTGTTAGGTGAGGACAAAAGGAATTTTATTACTATTAAGGTGGTGTGAAGATGTGATGAGCGCAGGTATCCAGGAGGAGATGCATCTGAGGAACCATCAATGGTGGAAGATGGGAAACCCCATTTTTTGAAGAAGGAGGACATCTCTGATGTCCTGGCAAGGAAAGCTTCATCCTTGGAACAGATGTGGTGGAGACAAAGGAACATCTTTACAGAAGACAGGGTGAGAAAAGGTATAATCAAGATAGCCATAGGTACCAGTAGGTTTATAAAAGATGTTAGTAGACAGTTTGTCTCCAGAGCTGACAGTTCCATGGGAAGATCACTTGGAAGAAACTTTTGAAAGGAAGCTCTCCAAGTACACAGGACTGGTCAGCAACTGCCAGCAGGCTGGATGGAGAGCAAGGTGTCTCCCAGTGGAGGCTGGATGTAGGGGACCTACAGCCCGTTCTTTAGCCGGAGCCTTCAGCAATTTGGGCATCAAGGGAGAGAGGAAGAGAGCCATCCGCAGTACCACCGGTGCGGCAGAGAGGGCCTCAAGATGGCTGTGGCTCAAAAGAGGGGAGCCATGGAGTCATAAGTAGCTAGCCATCTGGAAATCAGCTGGGGTCTGAACAGCCCCGGCTGGGTCACCTGGAGGAAGATGTATGATGTTGAAAGACCCAAAACACCCAATGATTCCAGGAACATCACTGAAGATGTGTCCAGAGGCATCCATAGATGTATGTACACAGATCGATGAACATGAAAATTTTCGGATGATTAGCAAGTTAATCAGACACTCAGTTAGTGACACAACTAAGTATTTAAAGAACAATAATTATTGTTTTATCAGATTAATCGGCTATTCTTATATAAATCATATCAAAATCCATTTCTCTTCAATCAATCCTTGTTTCTCTAAACCCAGTAGGCAAGAAAGACAAGGAAAAATGAAGTACAAAAATTACAATCAAAGAGCAACTTTGAAAAACTTGGAATGTAAATTTGCTGTTTTGTAGGAGAATTTGATTTGCATATGCTTCCTCGCAAGCATAAAAAGGGGAGACAGCTGGACTCATTGAAAGAGGCACTTGCTTCTCTTTTCCTGTCATAGATCACTCAGCTCTGTGTGAAGTAAGTAATGAGCACTGTACAAAAAGGACTTACTTTTTGACTTGATTAACTTGCATCTACACAGATTTACAAGAAATCTGCTACAATCACAGAAGTCTGGGAAAAACAGCAAGTTACTTCAGGACTACGACACTCATACAAGTTCTCATCAACATTCCCTACTCTGTATCAACAATTATTACTGACGTTTATAATTATTATGGAAACCACCTGTGTAGTAGACACACACACACACACACACACACACACACACAGAGGATGTAATTACAATGCAAAAGATACATAATTAAGTTATTAAATGCAAACACACAGAATGCTAGAGGAACTTGCAGAATCTCTTGTGTTTATTAAATACCAATTACCTTTAATTGAAATAGCCTCTGATTAATAGACTTGTTATCCACAACTAAGGTTCAGCAAATTGTAATTGAATGTTATAAATCTTTCCTGACTAAAGTTGTAATATGTACTTTTTCTCATTACTTTTCTCAGAGACTATCTGAAAATATGCTAAATGGTTCCACAATTTCCTCACCAACCTCTTTTAACACTCAGGAATGCAAGTTATCTGGACCATTTTAAGGTCTTCAAATTCAACATAATATTTTTTAAATAAATTCTTTTTGGTTTTGTCATTTCTTTTCCCAGGTATTGTAATGATCACACTTCCACCTTCCTCTACAATAATTAAAGTAAAATTATACTTAATTAGCATTTCTGTCATGACCTTATTCACAAGTACACAAAGGTTTATTTCTCAAAGTGGCCCTGTCCATTCCTGAAATCTGTTTTGCAATGTATGTCAATATTTCCATTTATTAATGATGGCTAATTTAATTTAATCATCTTTTGCATTGTCAAAGGATATCTCATAGCAGGGTAACTTTGGAAACAATACATATAGTTATGAACATAGAACATAATAGCACACTACAGGCCCATCAACCCACAATTTTGAGCCAACTTATTAACCTGCTCTAAAATCAATCTAACCCTTTCTTTATATCTAGCCCTCCATTTTTCCTAACATCCATGTTCCTATCTGCCTCTATCACTAGCCCTGGAAGAACATTCTGTGCACCCATCACTCTGCGTAAAAACCTTACCATTGACATCCTCCCTACACTTTCCTTCAATCACCTTAAATTATGCCCCTTGTATTAGCAACTTCCACCCTGGGTTAATCTCTGGCTATTCACTCAATCTAAGCCTCTTGTACACCTCTAATCAAAGCACCTCTCCTCCTCCTTCACTCTAAATAAAAAAGCCCAAGCTCGCTCAACCTATCCTCATAATTCACGTTCTCTAGCCCAGGCAGCATCAAGGTAAATCTCATCTGCAATCTCTCTAAACCTTTCACATCCTTCTTATAATAAGGTAACCAGAGCTGAACATAATATTCCATTTGTGGTCTTACCAGGGTTTTATAGAGCTGCAACATTACCTTACAACTCTTAAACTAATAAAGGCAATACCCCATGCACCTTCTTAACAATCATAAAAACCAGCATGGCAACTTGGAGGGATCTAAGAACATGGACCTAGAGGTCCCTCTGTTCCTCCACACTGCTAGAACTCCTAGCATTAACCCTGTATTCTGCCTTCAAATTCAACCTTGCAAAGTGAATCACTTCACACATTTCCGGGTTGAACTTCATTTACCACTTTGCAAAATACAATGAGATCAGACAGAGCCAGCATTTATTTTTTGCAGTTCTATTGATGAATCTAAAGACCCTTTTGGAAGAACAACTGAAGTTACCAAACATCTATGAATGGACTTCCAGAAGGCGTTCACCAAATTTTTATTTAAGAGACTGTCAGCTAAAGTTAAAACCTGGAGATACATATCTACATTAATGAATTAGATATTATAAGGAAGTACAGTAATAGGTAGTATTGGTAAACTGGACATAAATGGTGTCATAGGACGAGCTTGTTGGTCATTCATCACAGGTGTAATCAAAATGGCAGGTAATTCCATTGAAAACCATTTATACGGATCAGCCGGGATCCATCATATAGCTTCAATTTAGGTCAATATGGCCAGAAATAGCTATTACGTGTTACATAAAAATTGTGGGGCATACATAGGGAAACATCAGGCACACTGATGGATTTTATGACCAAGGAGTCTCCAATGCAATCTCACAATGGGTACAATTACACCTGTAATTGGATCCAAAAAATTTCATAAGTGAAAGCACACTGCTGAAATGAAAATCACAATCTTATTTAGCACTTTAAGTATATTAATAAAATTGTAAGGTGGGTAAATATCATTCCTCCAATTATTTTCTTGTGGACTCACTCTAATCATTCTGTGGAACACTTCAAACAAAATGGTCTCCACCTTGTCCAGCCGAATGTTCTCCTAGACAAGTTATTAAAGGCATACTGTAAATAAATAGTTAAAGTCATAGTGAGTGACAAACTCTCGAAAGCCACCAGGGAGATCATGGGTTTTGGCCTTAAGAGATTGCTGCTTAAGAACTGGTTAACACAAATGGCCTGCACCACTTTAAGGGACCACATGGTATCCTGACCTCCAGGCTAATCCAATTCATACATCTGAGAATGATCTAGGTGGTTAGAGGATCTAGCCCAAATGCTCACACTCAACAGGACTTTTTAAGAACTTATCTACCAGATCATCAAGAATTTATAGTCACAAGGTTAACAGAGGGGTTCATGTAAGGCTCTACTCGTGTCCCTATTTCTTATATTCTTATGTCATCTGAAGCAGGCCTCACAACTGCATTAAATACTTTTCTCTGTGAGAAGTCCATGAACTAGAGGGACTGGATGTACATTAATGAAAGTATCAGGAGATGCTTACAGATGTGATAACATGTTGAATACTGTTCTACATGCCTAGCCTCCTGTGTGTAGCATGTCAACCAGAAATGCACTAGAAGAAACAAAAAATTTGCAAAACTGTTACCATTTTCATCAAGTCCTTGATTTTCAGTTTTGATTTTGATTTATTTTTCATTTAAAATGAATCAGTTAATGCATAGAATTATGTCACTGGGTTCAATTAAGTCCTTCAGTTTGTCTGCAATTCCAGGCTCATGTTGTAAGGTGGCACTCTGAACCTCTGAATCCCAATTCTCTTTCTTAATGTACATTAACTATTATTTAATCATATTTTAACATGAAAATTACATTTAGACCTTAAGTTAACTAGACCTTAACTAGGGAACAACTTAATTGTGAAATTAATTGTTTGTTTTCTCTCTGTGAGGGCAACTCCTTACCTTTGTTGCTAGCATGTCAGAATATTGGCAAATTCAAATCCCTCATCTCCCCATTATCCAGTATATCCCTTCTCCATCATCCCTTACTGCCTTTTTCATCTTGTACAATTCCCCCATTACCAACAGTCTGCTAGGTTGCTCATACATTTCTTTTGTTCCAGAGTCTTTACACCAATCTGCACTTTCCTGTTCACCATAATCTGCACTTTCTTCTTCACCCTTCTCTCCACCACCTTTTCACATACTCCACTTCCCTCTCTCCAATACTTAGTGGGTCTAGTTATTGCATCTGGCTTCCAATCTTGTTTTAAAAATACTCCACTAAATCTTGTACCATATCACAGGCAATTGATCAGTATCTTACTAAAACTGACATGACCTGCCAAAATGCATTATGGAGATTTCATTATATGTACATCTGTACCGATTCACCTTCATAATGGTCTATATCACTATTATTTTTTTCATTTAGTGAGAAAATACTTTCCCGTCACATTATCAATTCAGACATATCATTTGCTTAGCCTCCAAATGGGCAAGCATGGGCAACCTCACAACACATGTTACCTGGACAGCAGTCTGTACTAGTTAGCTTTGATATTTGTTTCTGAGATTGACTACTGAATGGCATTGCCTATCACAAAAGCCCAGGTCAGTGACTCTGGTCCACAATCAATGCATACAAGGGCAAGATGCAAAAATGAAAGTTATGCAGCTGTATAAAGGAGTGCTGGAGTCATACTATGACTCCCTGGTCTGCACTAGAGTGAATTTGCACAAGTTCACTGTGGTAAACTATGCATACCTGTCTGGACACGCCCCTCTACTGACTGCTCCTGTGGCTCCTCCCACAGACCCCTGGATAAAGGCGATTGGAGTCACTGCTCCCCCCTCAGTCCCTGAGATGCTGTGCTCCATTTTGCTGCTAATAAAAGCCTATTGTTTGCCACCTGTCTCCGAGCGTTATTGATGGTGCATCATTCACCTTCATGAGCTCTTGTCACTGACTATATGATGACCATCAAGAAGAGAAACAGGAAGCTCAAGAGGCAACAACTTTGGTAACCCAAATAACCTACCAACTCATCATTCCAGTCAACACAACTTTAATTCACCAATGATCAATGGTCCCACACTTTACATCTTATCGTACAAGAGCTCCATTCAAGAGTCTGATAACAGCATGATAGAAGCTGCCCTTGAACCTAGGTACATTATCTTCTACCCAATGAGAGAGGGGAGAATACAGAATTCCTGGGGCAAGTGGAGAGGTCTTTGGTTTTATTGGCTGCTTTATCTGTCTCACAGCTCTACCAACTCTACCAGCTCTACAAGTGGTTCAATCCTGACCACTGGTAATATCTGTGTTGAGGTTACATATTTTTCTTGTGACTGTATGAGTTTTATTAGGGTTCTTTGGTTTCCTCACAAGTCCAAAGACATACAGCTTTGGAGGTTAACTTGCCATTGTAAATTGTCCAGGGTATGTAGATGAGTGGTAGAATCAGCAGGCAGTTAATAGTAATGTAAGGGAGTGAAATGGCTTTAGCATAGGTAATCTCACATCACTATCAGGTGTGGGTCAGTGTGCCCAATGAGGGTCGCCACTTGGGAAAAAATAGATGGTAAGCCACAACAGTTCATTAGTGCAAGTGGTTTCATTTAGTGCAAGGCAAAGAAAAAGTGCAAAAGGTGCCCAAAAGTTGTGAAGATGAAAAAAGTATTTACAAATAGATAAAGAAAAACAAACCAGGATGCACAAAACTCTACAAACATACAGAGGCTTTCTCCACAACATATTTTTGTCTTTAACTTTCCAATATAACTATTCACCAACCATCAAATCCAACCTCCACCCCTCTCCAGCAAAGCCAGGCAGAGGGTTTAAATCTGCCTCCCCCTGGCAGAAAAGGACCAGGAAATTCTACTGCTAGTCTGAGGGAAGGCTGGGGGAGATACTCACTTGACCAGAACATAATAATTATTTCACATGCAGAATTGAAACATTTTAAACAGGGATTTTAACATCCTGCAGTTTTATCCCACAACAAAGGTCCTAGTTAAACCCATAGATCAATGTCCACAAGCTCAGATGCATATAAAAGAATATGATGTTTTTTGTGTAGGGTGTGGTCTGCCTGCTCCCACTAACCCAGGCATTATTTTAGGACACCCAAACTATCCCTTGGGTCTTTTGTGGTCATTCTGCTGTCTATAAACTGATGTAATGGGGTGAGTGAAAATAAATGAAACTGTTTGGAATGCTTGTGTCTAGAATCCTTATTTTATGAATTATAAACTAGTAGAGCACATTAACTGAAGAGACTGTTAAGATTAGCCAAACTAGTGATTGTTTTACTGTTGGGGTGTGTAAATGGTGAACTCCCAAGAGCTACAGGACAGGAGGGCAAAGAGTGTGAACTACTGGGGAAACTAGACCAGGGACAGAACGAGGAGGAGTGACTAACTGGGCAAAGGGGCAAGGTTAGCGGGAGAATTAGCGTTCCCAACCTGCTCTGTCACAGTAGGAATAGTGAAAATTGATATTTTTTATCTTTTTCATTGGACAGGTGTGTAAAATCCACACCTGTCCAATGGCTCCCAACAATGAGCAGAATAGCACCCCAGAAATCTGTAGAAGAGCAGCTTAAGCAAAATTCTACAAGCGTTTCCAAAATATGACCAACAACATTCCAGTTCATAAAATCATCGAAAATGCTCCTCCAACTTCCCAATTCAAATCCCGAAAACCCTTCTGTAGGTTGAAAAGCCTTGACTCCTATGACAAACACACTGAATGCCACCAGTACTGGCACACTAGCACGCTTCCCGGCGGAGATCCAATCAATGACCCCGCCGCGCTCCTCCCGGGCTTTACCCTTTACCACACTACCAGAATAAACTGGACTGCCAGAATTCGACATGCTAGAACAGCATAAACACTACACCGATGGGGCACCCGACAAACCCCAGCTTGCCCCGTGGTGTCCCGGCCCAGGAGGTCCTCCCCCTGGTCCAAACATGCCCTCTCAGCAAGATCCGAGACAGCTTTGCTGCAGTCCATCGATGCAGCCACGAGCTGGAGGAGTGATTTGAGAAAAAATCAATTAAAAGTGTGAAGAGAAAAACACTTGACACAAAACAACAAAGTGAGCGTTGATATTTCGTAGTCAGTGCAAACTTGATGAGCCACATGGTCTGTTTCTATTGCTGACTGACAATAGCTATACTATACAATTGAAGATGAGGTTTTGGAAAATAATGTAAATATTGAACATTTTTATAATATTTGAAACCTTTTAGAATTACATAATGAAGCTTTGTTTGTCTGGTTAAGCTTAAATATAACTAAGCTGCAATGACAGAAGGTGAAGATGTAATTCAGTTTTCTATTATAGCATATAAATAACTAACATGTTGTTATGCATATGGGAATTTCCCTCTTATAAATGATTCAGTTAGGTATGTAAGGGTAGCAATTTCAAAGGTGTAGTTATTTCATCAGGATCAACCTGATGCTGCCAGCTGCAATGTTGAATAATTTTGTTCATAAAAATATGAAATTTGCTCAGAATGTCATGCTGTATGATATCCACAGATAGACTAAACAAGGCAAAAATATAAAATTTCCTTCCTTCGTGTAGAATATGAAATTAGAAAAGTGTTATTTAAAACTCATCTTGTTTATTAATTTTCTTCAGAAATGGAACTCTACCATCTTTATTTTAGAGTTGTGTAATTATATGAATTTTTAACTTTCCAGGATGGAATTCGAATCATACCTAGCACTATCTCAGAAACTTAATCCCTGCCACCATATAAAGGCTCATATTATTCACTCTGTGTTTGTTGTAAGTGTTTTCTATTTAACTTGCATCTAGGCTTAGGCAAAGTTTTAAAAAGCATTTGTTTTAAGAGTTCATTCCATTTTTCTTCATTATTATAACATTCAATGTTGTTTCAAGCTTAATTAAGATTTAAGACACTATTCCTACCACTTCCAATCAATAACGCTATGTAAAATACATTGATGGAATGATAATAAAAAATCAAGCAAATTCAGGGCATCCTCCAACCTCATCTCCTTCATTCGGTGTTCCCAATGAGGCCTATGAAACAAATTGAAGGCCTGATTTTCTGGACTTGGTACCAATTGTCCTTGCTGCCCTCACTTATTCCACTTGTAGAGGGCTAGATGATAAGCTAGACACATGTATAACTACATAAAATAGTTTAAGAAGGACAAATAGAGTTTGTTGGTATCAAACTTTTATGTTTTTTTATGTTTCTTACATAAGTGATTTCTAAATTTAGAAAGGGTTTAAAAAAAAGGATAATGCAGGAGGTAAGTGTCATCTGAAACTGGAAAAATTCTATCTTTATGCTGTTAGGTTGGGTTAATATGAGATGTTCTTCTAATTTGTATTGGGTCTCACTCTGGCAGTGGAGAAGACTGAAGATAAGCAAGTTGGTATTAGAATGTGAAGAAGAGTTGAAATGGCATGTGCCAGAATGCAGTATGCTTCAAATTGGTTATCAAATTTGGCACTATAAAGTGGAGTACCAAAAGTATCAAACTAGGTTCACCGAGGTGCCTGTGAATCTCTGCCTCACTTGGAAAGGGCTATACAGGTCCCTGGATGGTGATGAGGTAGGAGGTATAGGAACAAGTGATGTGCCTCATACGTTGCAGGGGATTTATTTCAGGGGTCAGGAGGGTTGCATGGGTTGGGATGAGCAGACCAGAGTGTCATAAAGAGAGTGTGGAAAGGGGCAGGGTTCCTGTTACAGCTGACAGAAATGGCAAAGGATGATGTGCTGGATATGGAGGCAGGTAGGGTGGAAGGTGTGGTCTAGGGGCAAACTACCTCTGTTCTGATTGTAAACAGAGAGGTTAAGCAGACATTTGGGAAATAGAAGAAATCCAAGAGAGAGTTCCATCAACTACAGTAAAAAAAAAGAAGAGCCTAAAAAGGAGGACAGAGAACACCACACACTTCTCCCACCAGATGCTCTTCCTCACATGGTTCCATCAGCCCTTCGCTCCTCTTAATATTCCCACTATCACCTTACATACTTATCAGATTCCAGACTTACAGCCTTTGTGTTATTGCTTATTACCCTCCAGCCTCTTGTCTCCAGATTTACTCTCCCTTCCCTCAAACTAGTTTAATTTCCCTTTTTTTAATTTCCTTGTCTGCTTCTGTCTCCTAACTCCACCACTTCCCCCTCCCACACTTAGCACTTCCTGCCCATCTGTTACCCTTCTTCATTCCATCTATCATGCACCTCACAGCCCCACTACCCCTCTCTTTATAACAACTATATTCCCCCTCCACTTTCAGACAATGAATGGGGCTGACCTATAGCATTTGATTACTCCTTTCCCCCATGGCACTGTTGGACTCACTGATTCCTCCAACTGTTTAATTTAAATTCTAACCAATTTAAATATATTTACAAGCACTTTAATCACTTACAACATTCAAAAGTGCAATTCTATGTCATATTTAGAGCATCAGACAAATTAAAATTGTGTTATATACTTTTGCTACAGATTTCTAAATTCAGGTTTATTTATATTGGTTTTAGCTAACTAAAAAAGATGCAGATCAGTGAAATATGGCTTCAAGGCTTTCTTTAATGACAAGAATGTGCTTTTAATGGTATACAGCAAGAAAATTTCAACACCCTTTTCAGTAAGTTTTGTTTAATAAAGTTAGTCAGAAATTGTTAAGCTCTTTCAAATATTAGTTAATGTCACAACTTTTAAAAAAATTCACTGAACTAAACAGCTAAATGGGGAAGGATCATCCCACATTCTTCAATAAGTTCTAATAATCCTTCATGTGTGAAATAAAGCTACAATGACAGTAAATGATGAAATACTGACATCCTGTGCAGTTTAGTTTTTGCCTTAACGTTAGTTGTATTGACCTAGATAAATTTATAAGTTGTTAGGTTATCAGGGCTTTTAATGAGTTATTAAATCATTTATCAATATCACAACAAAACCAAGTAGTTGATGTAAAATTGAAACGATGTAGTGACATCCAATTTCGTATTACTTAAAAATATCCCAAATTGTGTCAGGATAGTTAACTAACAGTTGTATTGTGGGACCTTTAACAAATAAAATGGTGGAATGAAAACTAAAAATGCCAGAATTAGATAATGTAGATAATAAGGGATCCAAAAACAAATGGTAAATGAGTGGGTAGGAAAATCACTAAATGATTTGTAGGCATTAATGCATTAAGCAAAATGGCAGAAGTGGATAATTCAATACTTCTATGTATGATTATAAAGAAGGAGAAGGATAAAGCAATAAAATCAGCGGTGAGAACTTTAAAACTCCATTTTAAATAGGTCAATTTTGGTCAGTACACACATAGGTAAAGTTGAACAAGACTGGGCAAGCTAGAAAGAATTTGATGGTCTGAAATACTTCAGTTACAAAGGTTGCAAAAGGAAGCAAAATGGACGTAATTGCTTGCCATAGATGAACAGATTTTAGGGACTTGGGACAAAAACAGGCACCCTGCCAGGCCACCATTGATAAAGGTGACTTGCATTGCACCTCAGAGATAACATCAAATACATCCGTTTCAGTCTGCCACAGCTAAGAACTACAACTGCATCCAAGATCTGTAGTTAGTAACAAGATTTTAATGTGATTGAACAGTCTATTGCTACTCAAAATCGACAGAAATAGATCAGATTCTTGGCAGGCACACTTCCCCTTTAAGATGTCAGCAGAAGAGAGTCTATTGAGCTCAACTAAAGGAGCATTTTTTAAAAAACGAGGCTTTTGACTCCCAATATCGACCATCTTGCTGCCAAATGTATAGTCTCCGGTATATAAAACAACGAGGGTGCTGTATCAGAGGGATATTAGGACCAGTTGCATCTTTTGTTTCATGGAACCTGGGTTAACCCCTTCACTTCTGGACACAGCGGTTCAGATTGACAGGTTCACAATACACCACCAAATTAGGATGTGCAAGTTTTCAAAGCCAGAGGAGGTGGAGTGTGCTTCATGATCAACTCCTTCTGCTGTACATAGGTGGCAATACTGTCTCAGCCCTGTTCACCTGGCCTGGAACAACTTGCAATCAAGTGCCATCCATTTTACCTTCTAAAGGAGATACCAGCAATTATTTTGGTAGTGGTGTACATCCCACCACAGGCCAATGTCAAGCAGGCACTAGATGAACAGGCATGAAACAGTACATCCTAATGCATTCCCTATCATTTTGGGGATTTGAAGCAGACCAGCTTTAAAAAATCTCTAAATAATTATTACCAACAAATCACTTGTAGTACCAAAGGAGTCAACACACTGGAGCACTGTTACACCACCGTCAAGAGTACATGCTATCCCATGTCCACACTTTGGACTGTCTGATCACTTGGCTGTACTTCTACTCCCTGAGTTTAGGCAGAGTCTGATTTATGCAGCACCAGTAATGAAAACCAAGAAGATATGAACAATGAACACACACAAATTGTTGGAGGAACTCAGCAGGCCAGGCAGCATCTATGAAAAAGAGTAAACAGTTGATGTTTTGGGCTAAGACCCTTCATCAGGACCTGTGGCAGTCCTCCACCATCAGATTTCTAAATAGTCCATGAATCCTTGAACATCATCTGTCCCAGATGGTGAGCGTCCTTAGTGATGGATGTCACCTTCTTCAGGTAGTGCCAAAGGCAAATGTCAAGCTAGAATTCGATGTATTGAGTGCCATGATTAACAAACAAAAAAACATCCTACCCTGATGCAGTTCACATCCTTGCCAGAGACTTTAATCAGGCTGGCTTGAAGGAATCTCTTCCCAACTTCTATCAGCACATCATCTGCAGTAGCAAAGCACCCAACATACTCAATCACTGCTATACTGCCACCAAGAATGTCTGCCACTTCAACCCTCTGACCATCTGGTGCACATAGGCAGTTATTAAAGAGCAAGGAAGTAAGGAAAAGAAAGTCAGAGGAGTAGCTGCAGGATTGCTTCGAGCCAGTGGATGAAGCCATGCTCAAGGACTTGTCAGAGGACCTACATGAATAAGCCATAGTTGTCACAGACTTTAGAAAGATACTCATGCACAAGTAAGACTCTTTCAGAGTCTTCCTCAAACAGAAGCCCTGGATGAACCAAGAGCCTTGAAGTCTGACGAACACAAGATTTTGCAGATATTGAAATCCAGAATAATATATACAAAATGCTGGAGGATCTCAGCAGGTTAGGCAGCATCTATGAAATAAATAAATAGTAGCTATTTCAGGCTGAGACCCTTCATCAGGACGGGAAAGGAAAGGGGAAGAAGCCAGAATTAAGAAGGTTGGGGGAAGGAATGGAGTACAAGCTTGGTGCTGGGTGAAGCCAGGTAGGTGAGGGAGGGAGGATGATGTTAGAAACTGTGTGGTAATAAATAGAAAACTTAAAGGGTTGGAAATGAAGGAATCTGATAGGAGAGTTGATTGGACTATGGGTGTAAGGGGAGGAGGAGGGGCAACAGGGGGTGGTGATAGGCAGGTGAAGAGAAAAGAGGGGAACCAGTTTCACTGGCATTCTGGACATGAGATATTGGAAAGTACAAGCAGTCCAGATGTGACCTCCAGAAAGCCATCTCACATGCAAAGTCACAATTCTGGATTAAACCTGAATCACAGAGGGATGTTTGATTATTGTGGCAAGGCTTGAAAAGCATTACCTCCTATAAAGCAAAACAAAGTAAAATAAAGCAACAATGCTTCACACCCTGATGAGCTCAATGCCTTTTATGTTCACATTAACTGACAGAACATGGAAGCACCTTCACAAAAACCACATTCCCCAAATGACCCTGAGATCTCAGCCTTTGAAGCCAACATGAGATCATCCTTCAGGAGGGTGAATCCATGGAAAGCACCTGGTCCAGACAGTGTACCTGGCTGAGTACTGAAGACCTGTGCTAATCAACTGGTAGAGCTTTTACGGACGTCTTCAATCAGTTGCTTTGGCAGACTGAGGTACCCACCTGCTTCAGACAGGCTTCAATCATACCAATGCCCAAGAAGAACATGGTAACCAGCCTCAACAACTATTGTCTATTAGCACTTACATCCACTGTGATGAAGTGTTTTGAGAGGTTGGTCATGAAGCACAACTCCTTCCTGAGGAGTGGCCTAGATCCACTCCAGTTTGCCTACCATTACAACAGGTCAACAGATGTAATTTCATTGGCCCTTCACTCAGCTCTGCAACATCTGGACAAGACAGTGCAAATATCAGGAAGGTTCATTTTAATGTCAAAGTACGTATGTACAATATAACTGATATTTGTCTTCTCTAGATAAGTCATGGAATACAGAAAGATCATGCATTAACTCCCCCCACATGAAAAAGAAACAAAATTCAGAGACTCCAAAATCCTCCACCCCCTCCCCGCAGAAAAGAACAGTGACAATAGCAACAAATCTCCACCTCCTCCCCGCAGCCAAAACAACTGGAATAACAATCCCAGACACGCACACCTACAGAAAAAAGCTGTGACAATGCAATGCCTGACCCCTCAGTTGCAGAAGAAAAAGACAGCAGCCATAGCAATGTATCCCCAACCCCTCCCTGCAGATAAAAAACAGTGACAATAACAATCCCTGACACCCTCGCTGCAAAAAAAAGACAATGTAGCATCAAAAACCCCTGATACTCCCCACTCACACACAAAGAGCTAACAGTTCACCTACCCACCAATCAGCCACAGAAAAGAAAATGCTGAGAAACTGAAGGAGACCAATACAGTCCAATCTCGTAAATCTCAGAACGTCGAACTGCTCTTCATTGACTATAACTCACACCATCATCCCCTCAAATTTCATCACTAAGCTCAAGGATCTGGGCCTCAATACCTCCCTGTGCAACTGGATCCTCGATTTCCTCACTGGAAGACCCCAGTTCATATGGATCAGAAACAATATCTGCTCCACACTCACCATCAGCACAGCTGCACCACAAGGTTGTGTGCTTAGTCTACAGCCTTACCCAGTTTATACCTATGAACATTTGGCTAAGAACAGCTCCAATGCTATATTTCAGTTTTCTGATGATACCACTGTGGCTGGCTAGTCAAAAGTGGAGGCAAATCGGCATTTAGAAGGAAGATTGAAAACCTGGTTAAGTGGTGCCAAGACAATAACATCTACTCAACATCAGCAAAACCAAAGTCAATTCAGTTCAGTTCAGATTCAGTTTATTGTCATTTAGAAACCACAAATGCAATGCAGTTAAAAAATGAGACAACATTCTCCAGAACGATATCACAAAAACACATAACAAAACAGACTACACCAGAAGATCCACATAATGTTTGGTAATCCCCAAATCCAGAGTCCGGAGGGGCTGCTGCGTATTAAAATCGAGCTACCCTGTTAGCGACAGGATTAAGATGCCAGAAGTCTATGAGTCAATCCTTGGTACTAACAGATCAGAGGATCTGCCCTGGGATCAACACGTAAATGCTATCACAAAGAAGTCACAATGGTAACTCTACTTTCTTGAAGTTTGCTTAGATTCAGCATGTCACCAAACACTTTGACAAACTTCTGTAGATGCAGAGTAACCTAACAGGTTGCTTCACAGCCTAGGAATGGATAAGATTACAAAAAGTGAATCACCCAGTCCATCATAGGGAAAGTCGTCCCCACTATTGATCATATTTACATGGAATGCTGCTAGGAGAAATTAGCATCCACCATCGAAGACCCCAGCACTCAGGCCATACTCTATTCTCACTACCTCCATTGGTTAGGACGTAGAGAAACCTTAGGTTGCACAGCACTAGCTTCAGAAATAACCATCACACCCTTCAATCAGCATGGACAACTTCACTTACAACAACTCTGGACTGATTTTATAGCCTGCAGGCTCACTTTCAAGGGCTCTTTGCCACTCAAGTACTCAGTATTACTTTTTATTTGTTGAATTTCTCTTCTTCATTTTATCTTTTTTTGTCATTCTTTATGTGCAGTTTTTCATAAGTTCTATTGTATTTCTTTATTTTCCTGCAAGTACTTGCAAGAAAATTAATCTCAAGGTATTATATGGTGATTTAATACCAAAGAGCTGATTGTGGACTTCAGGAAGGGTAAGACAAAGGAACTCATACCAATCCTCAGAGGGATCAGAAGTGGAGAGAGTGAGCAGTTTCAAGTTCCTGGGTGTCAAGATCTCTGAGGATCTAACCTGGTCCCAACATATTGATGTAGTTATAAAGCAGGCAAAGCAGCAGCTATACTTCATTAGGAGTATTATATTTGGCATGTCAACAAGTACACTCCAAAACTCCTATAGTTGTACTGTAGAGAGCATTCTGACAGGCTGCATCACTGTCTGGTATGGACAGGCTAATGCAAAGGGCCAAAAGAAGCTACAGAGGGGTTGTAAATCTAGTCAGCTCCATCTTGGGTACTAGCCTACAAAATACCCAGGACATCTTCAGGGAGCAGTGTCCATTATTAAGGACCTCCAGCACCCAGGGCATGCCCCTTTCTCACTGTTACCATCAGGTAGGAGGTACAGAAGCCTGAAGGCACACACTCAGTGACATTGAACCCTTGGACGTTACCCCACTTTTTTTAAATATACAGTCGGCCCTCCTTATCCATGAGGGATTGGTTCCGGGACCTCCTGCAGATACCGAAAAACATGGATGCTCAAGTTCCTTATATAAAATGGTGTAATATTTGCATATAACCTACGCGCATCCTCCCATATTCTTTAAATCATCTCTAGATTACTTATAATACCTAATACAGTGTAAATGCTATGTAAATCATTGTTATACTGTAATGTTTAGGGAATATTGACAAGAAAAAATAACTGTACATGTTCCTCTTGCTCACAACACAAGCAGCAAATGAACGAGACACGAGGCGAACATGATCAAACAACGAGTAAAACTTTTAATCATGTCTAGATTACAGAACTTATAACACCTAATACAATGGAAATACTATGTAAATAGTTGTTACGCTGTCTTGTTTAGGGATTATTGACAAAAAAAAACTTCATGTTCCTCTCACTCACAACACAAGCAGCGAACGAACAAGACCCCGATTCTCCCATGATCTTTACGTTCTTGAGGCTGTAGCACTTTACATAGCCAGCCAGCCATCCCTTACTAGCCTTAAACTCTTTTCCCTCGCTCTCATCAACCCTGTCACAGTTGTGCTCAAAGAGACTAAGAGCTTTTTCACATATAATTTGGCCATCGACAGGGTTATGCTTCTGTGACATGACCTCAAGCCACACATTCAATGCTTTCTCAGTCTTTGCAAGCACTTTATCATGAACCAGAGAGACCATTTTTGCTGTTGTAGGGGCAGCACTAAGACTTCCACGAATTTCAGCTTCTTTCTGCTTTATTGTGCGAATGCTCGATTTGTTCTTACCAACCTCATGGCCCACTTCAGAAAGCGACATGCCACTTTTCAAAACATCTAATATTTCTACTTTCTCATAAGAGATAACAATTTACGTTCCCTCTTAGCCTTTGAAGAATTGCTTTGACCACTTAATTGCTTCTTAGGAGTCATTTTTTCACGGGATCAAAGTAGAAAACGAACGAGACGCGAGGCGAACAATGCTCAAGCAATGAGTGCTGGAAGAGCACTTCCAGGTTTTCTCACATTGTGGTTGGTTGAATTCGCACATACAGAACTTGTGGATAAGGAGGGTCGACTGTACAATATTTCTGTTTTTTGCAGGTTTTTAATCTATTCAATATACGTATACAGTAATTGATTTACTTGTTTATTATTATTATTATTATTTCTATTTTTTTCTCTTCTAGATTATGTATTGATTTGAACTGCTGCTACTAGGTTAACAAGTTTTATGCCACATGCTGGTGATAATAAACCTGATTCTGATATACATTCTTTGATAATAACTTAAGTTTAAAATTTGAGAAGAAAACTAGTAAATCAGCCATTTGCTAGAACTGAGTAAAAGAAGGAGGAAGTATGTGGTTTCCTTTACAGTGGTGAAACCAAACACAGATTGGATAACTGCATACAAATCCCTAAATTGAGTCTGCAGGAGAAACCCTGAGCTTCCTCTTTCTGGCTGTCTACCACTCTGACCTATTTGTTGTGGTGCCCTGCTCTGTTATCAGATCTTATGCAAACTTGGAAAATAGCACATTTTATTCATCTGTGCACATTATGGTTGTCATCACTAATTAACCAACTTCCAGAAGTCATGTTATCTGTATTAGAACTGACCATTTTTGCCTTACAACAAACCATCCGTGCAATGGGATCAGTTTCCTCTGTCCACTAGCCTTAATTCCTGGCACATCCTCTGCCCTCGAGTCCCCAAAGTATTATCCTCTTTTATCTGTTTCAGTAATCTCTAATTTCTACCAGTAACCCACAGACTACAATCACAAATTTTCCCTTTGCCTTAGCTATCCCTATCCCTGTCTTTTGTGCTACTTTAAACTGATTTCCTTTTCTTTTTTCTGATTTCTGATGAAAGACCTTCAACGTAAAATGTACAGATTTTGCCTGAACAGCATTTTCTACTTTATTTCAGGTCTCAACCTTTTAAATTCCAGAATGTATTAACACTTTAGTTCAAACTTTTGTCACAAAACAACTTCCTCAATCTGAGGTGAACTTCTGCTATACTAGCTCTGAACTATATATACCGTATTTCCTTAATTGACAAAATAAAAACTTTCTGCATTACACTAGTTAGACCTCACCAAATCCCTGGAGAGGTTCAGTAAGACTTTCTGATTTAGTATTCCATTCCTCTTGTAATTAAGACTCACATTCTATTTATCTTCTAAATTACGCACTGTTCCTATAGACTTCCTATATGTGTGCAGGAACACTCAGATTTCTTGAGATGCCAAAATTTAAGTGTCTCACGCTGTTTAATTAATATTAATTTTTTCTAATCTTCCTACCAAAGTGAATGCATTCACATTTGTTCATCTATTGCCCACTTAAATTCCTTTGCAGATCTTTTGTATTCCCATCAACTCTTACTTTACTATCTACTATTTTATAATGTACAAATAATACAATTTGTCCCTTTGTCTAGATATGTAACACATATTGCAAATAATTGAATCCTATTATCTTTGATCCCTGATCTACCCAATTAGTTACAACTGGTCTACATGAAAATGTTTCTGCCTATTAACCCTTTACTTGTCCTATGGTAATAATTTATACAACACAGTATTAAATATCTTCCAGAAATCCAAATGATATTCTTCTGTTTACAAAATGATGCATTCCCAAAAAACATCTTTTTAAAAATAAGAAATATAAGTTAAAAAGGTTGGGTAAAGTACTGAAGGACATAAATTTAAAGTAACACAGAGAAGTTTAAAGGAGATTTGTGAAATAAGATTTTTACACAATGAGTACCTAGAATATACTGCCAGAGGAGGTGGGGAATCAGGTACAATACATTTAAAAAGCACTTAGACATGCACATGAACAGGCAAGAGACAGAGAGATATAGACCACGTTCTGGAATGCCTCTGAAGAACTGGAATTTCGCAAATGTCACTCCACTGTTTAAGAAGGGTGGGGGGGCGGGGTTTGTGGCAAAAGACAGGAAATTATAGGCCAGTTAGCCTGACTTCAGTAGTTGCAGAGATATTGGGGTGATGCTGAGGCTTTATAAGGCATTGGTGAGGCTCACTTTGAGTATTGTGTACAGTTTTGGGCTTCTCATCTTAGAAGAGATGTGCTGGCATTGGAGAGGGTCCAGAGGAGGTTCACAAGAACAATTCCACAAATGGAAGGGTTATCATATGAGGAACGTTTTATGGCTCTGGGTCTGTACTCACTGGAATTTAGAAGGATGAGGAGACATCTCATTGAAAACTTTGGAACGTTGAAAGGTCTAGACAGAGTAGATGTGGAAAGGATGTTTCCCATGGTGGGAGAGTCTAGGACAAGGGGGCATAGCCTCAGGTTAGAGGGGCATCCATTCAAAACAGAGATGCAGAGAAATTTCTTTAGTCAGAGGGTGGTGAATTTGTGGAATGTGTTGCCACAGGCAGCTGTGGAGGCCAGATTGTTGGGTGTACTTAAGGCAGAGATTGATAGGTTCTTGATTGGACATGGAATCAAAGGTCATAGGGAGAAGGCTGGGAAATGGGGTTGAGGAGAGCAGACTCGATAGGCCTAATTCTGCTCCTATGTCTTATGGTCTTATTATTAAAGATGAGCTACTCGGAAGCACATGATAAAATAGGCCAAAGTCAGCATGGTTTCCTCAAGGGGAAATCTTTCCTGACAAATCTGTTGGAATTCTTTGAGGAAATACCAGGTAGGATGGACAAAGGGAAGTCATGCAGAAGGACTTGGACAGATTGGGAGAATGGGCAAAGAAGTAACAGATAAAATATAGTTTAGGGAAGTGTATGGTCATGCACATTGGTAGAAGGAAAAAAGGCTTAGACTATTTTCTAAACGGGGTGCAAATTCAGAAATCAGAGTTGCAAAAGGACTTGGGAGTCTCAGTGCAGGATTCCCTAAAGGTTAACTTGCAGATTGAGTTGGTAGCAAGGAAGGCAAATGCAATGTTAGCATCGATTTAGAGTTAAGTTCTAAGTTAAGTCCTAAATCTCCTAGGATGCAATTAGCAGAAGCCAATCCAAGTTTTTAACTGCCAAATGGTTTTGTTACAACCCTGTAACCTTCTATCATTGATCTGAAGAATAATTTAATATAGTAACAATTCTAGAAACAGGCACTTGACTACAATGAGAAATCTTTTATAATGATGATGATTATTTAAATACAAATTTTCACATTTAAAATGAAAGCTTAGGTTCAAAAGGAATATTTTTGTGATGGAGTGAAGATATATTCCATATTCAAGACATTGAACAAATCATTTCATTTGTAATTACTGATTATAGTCAAGTGCCTGTTCTTATATTAATTTATTCTTCAGAGCAATGACAGAAGGCTTCCTACTGAAGAAAGGGTTTTTTTTTTGAAATATGTCAAATGAATTTTCTTTGCAAATTTGTAACTTCCCTGCTGGCAAATTCAAGTCATAAATGTTAAGCACCCATGATCCTTGACAAATAGGGTCAGCAGGATGCAGATTCTAGAGAAATCTCACAGCCAAGCTACAGCCTGTATTTACCTTATTTTCATACCTTACCAGTTCCAACGGAAAATGTAACATACCATTCAGATACAAGTAAAATCTTCAAAAATACTTAAAATTAAATATTATGCAATCCTTTGACTATATGTTATTTTTCACTATTTTACTTGTGATATAAAATAATGCCACTCAGCCTACCAAGTCAACATGGCTCTCAGAACAACCCCAACAGTCCCATTCCCTCACTTAGATCTCTGAAATGTGTTCTTTCTTACATTCTGCTGCCATCCACCTCTACAAGGGGTAATTTTATAGTAGAAAATTAACCTTATAACATTGGGTAGCGGTAGGAAACCAGAATACCTGAGGCCATCCCATCTGATCAGCGGGAGAACATGCAGACTCCACACAGACCATAAATGACATCAAATCAAAAATAGGTAACCGGAGATCTGCAGTAGCAATACTACTGAAGTGTTGTTTATGTTGACAGCTTTTCATTGTTATAAATTGCTTGCATTTTCAAACTTGTTTTTTATCTTTGAAGAAGTATTGATAAACACTTAGTAATTTCCTAGACAGTACTATACTTGTCATGTACTTCAAAAACATTTAAAATACTGTCAAAAAGAAAAATGTGAATATGTCAAGCAGAAATTTAAAAGCTGTAACATAGTGTTAGAATTTTTTTAATAATTTAAACAAGAAACTATTTTAGCAAGAAACTATATTTGCAAATATCTGACTGAATATTTTGTGAATATTTCAAAATTAGTCTTGTAATACTTGAATGGTATATTTTTAGTAAAATTAATCATGCAACTAAAATCTGCAATTAAAAAGGGAACCATTCCCCAGAATCTGCATATAAGAAGCAAATCCTACTAGAAATCCCCAGCTAGGAAGCAGCTTGGCTCAGTGTTTACTTCAACAGAAAAGGTTCTATAATCGTAATGCATGGAGCCTCTGGTGCAAGACAGCACTACCTATCAAATATTGTAGAATAGCTCTTGAGAATCTGTCAACAATCGTTTTATCCAGATGCAAAGACAAGCTGATAATGAAACAGTAATTCTTGTTACAATTATTAATGTTAACAATTTTTTGACATTGTAATATCACTATGAGAGGAAACTTTCAAACCCTTTTAAAGCTGCTCCATCAGTCAACAGAAATTTACAAACCAACGTTTTTTCTCCCTTTGGCCTCTCTAAATGAAGAATAGATTTGTATGTATTTATTTAACAATTTATTCATATTTTTTAAGTTAGGATTCAGAATCTAATAGGAAAGATGTGTTGCATGTTTGGTACATCCTTAGAGAGAATACCAGTAAGTTGAACTGACTTTTTAGTTGAAAATAGCCAACAGAGACAATATAGAATATTAACTTAATGAACAAGTTCTTACTGATTCTTCTCTGCCTGTAAATTCTCACTCGAAGTCACTTGACAATAATGTAATCAGCTTATAACTGATATAAACTATGAAAACCAAAAGGAAGTTGATTTCCTCAACAACAGAAGCCATTAAGAAGCACAGCTGCAAAGGGAAATGCACATAACTTTTATGTGGAAGTAAGTTCTACTATCTCACTTTATAGATCTTCCAATTTTCCGGTGACCAATGTAACACATCAAAGAAAAACTTAAATCTGCACAAAAAAACAGATGGGTTGACCACTTCACCCAGTGCTGCATTTCTATAAGTAAAACATATAGTTGGCATTGCAGCCTCACAAATTTAATGCATGTAGTCTTATTGAAGCCATCTGACCTACAGATGAAGATTGACAAATTAATTGGAAAAACTTCAGTGTGCTTCTAATTACTCCATGGCCATAATTTCTTGTGGTACTTCACAAGACTTCATATTAAGTAAAATTGCAAACTACAAAAGTTGCACATTTAGTTGCATTAACACAAGAGATTCTTCAGCTGCTGGAAATATGCTGGAGAACTCAGCAGGTCAGCCAGTATCTACAAAGTGGAATAAAAAGTCAATGTTTCAGATTAAGGCCCTTTATCAAGACTCATGAAGACCTGATGAAAGGTCTTAGCTGAAATTTTGACTCTTTATTCCTCTCCATTGATGCTGCTAGACCTGCTGAGTTCCTCCACCGGTTTGTGTGTGTTATTCTACATTTAGTTGCAGGTACTTTTCTCTTAATCTTGTAATCATATCCACATACTAAGTTACTCCCTCTAAAACATCTTGACATCAACCCTGTCATACCCACAAAAGATTTTAAATATTCAATAAGATGCTATCATTCTTATAAGCTACGTATAACAGTAACATGTACAATTCAAACAACGCCTCTCTATTTATAAATTCTAATGTTCTTACAATAAAGGTCAATATGCCATTTCCTTCCTAGCCACTAGTTGTACCTGCTTGCTAACCTTTTATTCACACACAAGAACACCTATACCCCTCTGTGTAATCTGCAATTGTTTTTTTTATCATTTAGATAATAGCCTCCCTTTAGACTCCTCTTACTGAAGTGCTCAACCGCCAACTTTCTCAAAGTCCATATGTTAATTTTCAAAAATACATATTTTTGAACATCTTCTCAGATCCTCCACTAAAACATGTTTTTTATGTTCAGACCAGTAGGTTTTCTATGTGGGTCATGGCTGTGAGTTTGTTCTTCCTGTAACAAGTCAAACCAAGATGAGGAACTAATACACAAATTAGGATGCACAGGAAGTTAAAATTTCAAAATATACGAGGGTTATTTATACATAGCAGCTAACTCATGAAGCAGCAAGATGAAAACCTGGTGCAAGGAATTACTCTCTAAGTTACAGATTCTCACATTTACCTGCAGCTTTTTTCTCAGAGTCTTATTACTTTGCCTTTTATCTCTCCAGACTTATTGTCTGAAAGAAAGGTTGAATAGATTAGGACTTTATTCCTGGAGCATAGAAGAATGAGTGGTGATTTGATAGAGGTATATAAAATTATGATGGGTATAGATAGAGTGAATACAAGCAGGCTTTTTCCACTGAGGCTAGGGGAGAAAAAAACCAGAGGTCATGGGTTAAGGGTGAAGGGGGATAAGTTTAAAGGGAACATTAGGTGGGGCTTCTTCACGCAGAGAATAGTGGGAGTGTGGAATGAGCTGCCAGATGAAGTTGCAAACGTGGGCTCATTTTTAACATTTAAGAAAAACTTGGACAGGTACATGGATGAAAGGTGTTTGGAGGGATATGGGCCAGGTGCAAGTCAGTGGGACTAGGCAGAAAAATGGTTCAGCTCAGCCAAGAAGAGCCAAAAGGCCTGTTTCTGTGCTGTAATGTTCTATGGTTCTATGGTTCATAAATACTCTTAAAGTTGGATTGTAATTTGGAAAAGTACACTCAAATCTCCCCTTCTTCCATTATGCTCCATTATCTACCAGTTTTAGAAATAAGGTTCAAAAATGCACTGTTAACAACATATCAAAGTTGTCAAAAATTGTTGATCACAGGTAAAGTCCTTGCCATGCATTCTGAGATAACTACTGTATATACCTACAAATTAGATTGCAAGCCCAAGTACACTGTCATGCCAATGTACTTATTGCTTTCACATGAGTGGGTTTGTTTACAATACACTCAATTGATGCACTATCCACTCTAAACATCTTAATCATTTAATCTTACTTCTTGCCAGTTGCTGTAATTACACTTTGCACCATCATGTTGCTGGTGATGATTTTTCTTTGTTAAGAATTTCCTAGCTCAGTCTTTCATTGCACGTGCCTGACCACATCTCTAAACCAAATCACAATTCTGTGATTTTGGCTCTAATTCCTTATATCTACAGTCCTTTTCTTTGTCAAAATTTCCTTCTTACCTTTCATTTTTTAATTCCAGTATAAACCTTGATATCCACAATAAAATTCCACTGAATGCTTTCTTCTCTAATTGTCCATTCCCAGTTTCATCCTCAGTAACAATTTCTCCACGTAACTAATCATCAGACCTAGTGATAAGACTGGAGGTAATTTATTTCCAGAGAAAAATAATGGCCTTATAAGCAACTTAGACTGTGAGAGCCATGAAACCTCTCTTGTTAAGACAAATTTTTCTAATTACAGGAACGTATCATACCAGAAAGAGATTACAGATAAGTTAAATGCCGTATAAAGTACTTAGAAACTGACTTGCAAGAAACCAACCAGCATGAAATTGTGAATGGAATAAATCACAATTGTTAAACCTTAGTGCCAAGCAGAACTGTGACTCAGGCAACAATCATTCCTCCATTTATGCCATCAAACTGATTAGTTAGATTTCACCTGATTGCTCTCTTATCATAAGAGGTTTAGCTATAGGAGCAGAATTAGGCCATTTGGTTCATTGAGTCTGCTCCACCATTTCATTATGACTGATCCATTTCCCTCTCACTCCCAATCTCCTGCATTCTCCCTGCATCTCTTCATGCCCCAACTAATCAAGAAACTCTCAACCTCTCTCTTAAATATATCCAATTACTTGGCATACACAGATGCCTGTGGCAATGAATTCCCTGATTCACCACTTTCTGGCAAAAAAAATTCCTCATCATCTCAGTTCTAAAAGGTCTCCCTTCTATTCTGAGGCTGTGTCATACAGTCTTCGACTCTCCCAGCATAGGAAACAGCCTCTCCACATTCACTCTATCAGGGCCTTTTAACATTCAATAGGTTTCAATGAAATCCCTGGGGCTCATCTGAATTACAGAGTAAGGGGTTTGTTAATCAAAGTGGCTTATTTGTTATGTTAATCTTTTATGTTACTGCATATGTTAATTAAAATGGCTTCTTGGTTATGCTAAATGCTGAGAAGGCTCTCACGCTGCCGTTTGTTTGGGTTATCCTATTGAACCAATGGGTATCCATGTTATTCTTCTTTGAGGTGACATGCTGTCTCATATGGCTGGGAAACAGGGGTTTTTGGAGGGGAGATCGAGAGGAAGACAGACGTGCTGGGAGTGCTCTGGTCGATCACTTCGGGTGGTCCTGAGCTACGAGTCGTGGGGTCGGAGCAGATCGCAGGGGAAGAAGGAAGGTCCCGAGCTCCAACAATGTGTGCATGAAGAAACTCAACTTTGATAGGTCTGGTGCCTTTTTTTTGTTTCTATTCATTCCTTTTTGTATTGTATCTTTATTAATCTCATAGTCCAATTAAGATTTATAAAGTGTAATTTGTAAAATGTACCTTGTGTGCTGGCTGATGATTGGTGGCAGGTGGCATTGCACAGCAACTGACGTAACCGTGAGACAAGATTGGTCGGGGGACAGGGTCCCCCTAGATATGTACGAGCCAATATAGCTGAGTGTTACAACAGTGAATACAGGCCCTCATATAACAAGCCTTTCAATCCCAGAATCATTTTTATGAACCTCCTTTGAACTCGCTCCAATGTCAGGATATCCTTTCTTAGATAGGGCACCCAAAACTGCTCACAATACTCCAAGTGAGGCTTCACCAGTACCTTATAAAGCCTAACATTATATCCTTGTTTTTATATTCCAGTCCTCTCAAAATGAATCTTGTCTTGTCTTGTCCATACTGCACAAACCGCCGCCACTAGGCAATAAACGTGTAGGAGCATTGTGTGGTTAAGTGCCTCGCTCAAGGACACACACGCTGCCTCAGCTGAGGCTCGAACTAACAACCTTCAGATTGCCAGCCCAAAACTTTAACCACTTGGCCACGCACCAACACTAAAATCCTAGCATTGCATTTGCCTTCCCCAAAACCATATCCTTTACAATCAACTCCAACATCTTCCCCACCACCGAGGTCAGACTAACTGGCCTATAGTTTCCTTTCTTCTGTCTCTCTTCCTTCTTGAAGAGTGGAGTGACATATGCAATTCTCCAGTCATCCAGAACCATTCCAGAATCTAGTGATCCTTGAAAGATCATTATTAATGCCTCCACAGTCTCTTCACCCACCTCTTTCAGAACTCTGACGTGTAAACCATCTGGTCCAGGTGACTTATCTGCCATCAGATCTTTCAGTTTCCCAAAAACTATCTCCCTTCACTCACTTCTGCCCCACAACACTCTTGAACTTCTGGCACAGTGAAGACCGATACAAAATACATATTCAGTTTGTCCGACATTCCTTGTCTCCCATTCCTACTGCTTCAGCGTCATTTTCCAGCAGTCCAATATCTACCTCCATTCCCTTTTACACTTTATATATCTGAATAAAGTTTTGGTATCCTCTTTAACCTTATTGGATTGCTTACCTTTGAATTCCATCTTTTCCTTCTTTATGACTTCTTTGATTGCCTTCTGTTGGTTTTTAAAGCTTCCCAATCCTTTACCTTTCTTCTAATTTTTGTTCCATTATATGCTCTCCCTTACACTTTTATGCTGGCTTTGACTTTTCTTCTCAGTTATGGGTGCGTCATTCTGCTACAAGTTTATCTACATTATTCCACATACTGTGTGCATTCAAATATAACATCTTTAGTCCTGTATCCATCACACTATTTGATTTTGGCCCCCTGTTACATTGCAACTTATCCAATTAACTGCAATTTTGCCCTATCATCAGCTTCTCCTTGCTCGCAGTCTCACTACCCACTGCCTCTGTTTGTAAACCAACTACCACCCTCAATCTTATCACCCTGGTTCCCATCCCCCTGCCAAATTAGTTTAAACCCTCCCAAACAGCTCTAGTAAACCTACCTACAAGGATATTGGTCCCCTTTGGGTACAGGTGTAACCCATCCTTTGGTTGTCGAAACATTTCAATAATGGGGGCAAGTGAAGTTCAGTGAAGTTATCCCATTTGGTTCAAGAGCCGAACAGTTGAGAGGTAATAACTACTCCTGAACCTGGTGGTGTGAGACCTGAGGCTCCTGTACTTGATGGCAACAATGAGAAGAGAGGTCCCTGATGATGAATGCTGTTTTCCTGCAACAGCACTCCATATAGATATGCTCAATGGTAGGGAGGGCTTTACCCATGGTGAACTGGGATCCATCCACTATTTTTTGTAAGATTTTCTGCTCAAAGACATTGATGTTTCCATACCAGGCTGTAATGCAGCCAGTAAATTCACCCTCCACTATGCATCTATAAAAGTTTGTCTCATGAGTAGTAGCAGGTAACATTTTTAAATTCCTATTAACTTGTGATTTTGATTGTGCAGTCAAAATGGCAGTCAAGGACAGTGGAATGTTCCTTCTACAAGAAGTGGAAAGTCAGGGAAAGAAATAGTTTCCCTGATGACCACATCTGTGAGAAGTGCACCCATCTGCAACTTCACCAGACTAGGTGAAGGAATTGGAACTGGAGTTGATTAACTCAGGATTCTGAAAATACCACAGATGAGTTCGGTCCATATTGGCACCAGTAACATAGGTCAGGCTAGGGACAAGGTCCTGCAAAATGACTTTAAGCAACTAGGTAGGAAGTTAAGAAGCAGGATTTCCAGGGTTGTAATCGCAGGATTACTATCTGTGCCAGTTCAAACTGAGATGAGTTCAATATGTGATTAAAGAGCTGGGGCAGGAGGGCAGTGTTTAGAATGATGGATTATTGGGCTGTCTTCCAGAGCAGATTCAGTATGACCCATACAAACCAATATCCCCCTGGGAGCTTTACTCATGTTACTTGGGAGGGCAGATAGATGGGAACCACAGGTGATAGGCTTGACAGTAAGAAAGATAATACATAAAGTAAAATGGAAAAAAAGTACAACATGAAGCAGGCTAATAAACATTGTAGGACCACTAGATTGAGATGTTTATTTCAACGCATGGACTATAATGGATAAGGAGAATGAACTTAGAGCCTGGATAAGTAAATGGGTTGTGATGCATTAGAGACCTTGCTACCTGAGAGACAGGACTGGCAGCTCAGCATTTCTGGGTTTTGCTGTTTTAGATGTAATAGAGGGGACAAAAGAGATGGAGGGGTTTGCACTATTGATAAAGGAGAATGTCACAACAACAATAAAAGGACACATTGAGGCAATTTGGATGGAGCTCTAAATTAAGAAAGGTGCAATCACAATGATGGGATTATACAACAAACCACCTGTTAGCTAGCGAGACATGGTGGAACAGATATGTTAACAGACAGTGGAAAAGCACAGAAAACAACAAGATTATCATGGTGGGGACGTCAGCCTCCCCAGTATTAATTGGAACTTCCTAAAAAAAAATTAGCTGGGGTGAGGACTTCTTCGGTCCAGCTAAGAGGGGTTCTGGCAACAAGACATGGAGATAACATACTGGACTTTGTTCTGGGAAATGAGGCAGGCCAGGTGACAGACCTGATGGTGGGTGAACATTTTGGGAATGGTAACCACAACTCATTATGCTTTGAGATAGCTATGATTAAAGGTAATATGTGGGCAAGTACTAAATTGGGAGAGGCCAAATTATGACTGGATAAGACAGGAGCTAAGAGATGTTGTCTTGGAGCAGCTGCAGTCAGACAAGTCGATATCTGAGTGATTTAAAGACCAACTGATCAGAATTCGAGGTACGCATCTCTAGGAAAAGAGAAAGGACAAGGATGGTAAGGTGAAGGAACGTTAGATAACCTGAGGTCCAAAATTTAGTCAGAAAGGAAAAGAACACATGTGGAAGCTAAAATCAGACTAGACTCTTGTAGAATACAGATACAAGGCAATAGGTTTTGGAAAACATCTGGCATTTCTTCTTACATAACAACATCAATGTAAAGGTTAGTTGAGAGCAATCAGTAATTGAATAAGAGGACTTCCTCATCTTCACTTTATATCTATTAAGGATAGTTGTTGATTACTGTAATGGGTTATCATAATCTCTATTTGAGATCTTGTTCAAAGATTTCTAACTTGGTAGATTTCTCTCAGAGATCAAAGAGACTGCAGGTGCTGGAATCTAGAGCAACAAATAATCTGTTAGAGGACCTCAATAAGTCAAGCAGCATTTGTAGGAGGAAAGACTGTTGATGTTTTGGGTCAAAATGTTGCATTAGAGTTGAGAATGGAGAGCAGAAAGGACAGAATAAAGAGAGGAAGTGGTGAGACAGCAGTCTGAAGTCATTACTGGACTGAGCAGGGGTGAAAGAAGATGGACAGCTTGTGCTAGGTAGGGGAGAGGAATATTTTGATTTGAAATTGATAGACAGTGGCAGGTGGTTGATAGATGGAAGCAAAGAGAAGTAAAACAGATAGGCAGGTGGAGTGAGGCTGGGGGGAAGGTGACAGTGAAGATCTGAGAGAGCTACTGAAAGGTGATAAGCAGAAATACAAAGGGCTACCAGTGTCTGCCACTGCCATTATCTCTCAACTCCAACTCTCTCACTCCCCTCCCTGATCCTGATAGAACACTTCTTCTTTCACCACCCCTCAGTCAACCAATCACCTCAGTCTCCTGTCTCACCATTCACCCTCTCCTCTTCATACCTCTCTACTCTCAGTCTTCATGGAGGGTTTTGACCCAACACATTGGATTTCTCTCAGAACAGTGTTGATATGCAAGTTTAAATTATGAAATCAAACTCTGCAGTTAGATCAAAGCTGCAACTTTATTACCTTTTACAGTATGTACATTTCTTTCTCTATAGCTTTAAATACGTTTTTTCTTCTGTATATGTACTTTAAAAATAGCAATGAATTATCCTTCTTTTCATATATTTATTTTTCAAATTACCTAATTTTACACCGCTCCTGTGGAGCTGCCTGAAACGTGACTCCCAAAAAGGTATATCAATGGCACTCAGGATAGCACTGAGAACTTCCTGTCCATGTAGCAGAATTACACAGATGTCCTCTTTAATAATAGAAGGAAAAAGTGCTCTTCTTAAATATGTTGTCAGCTGTCTATGGCTTAAATCAAATGAGTCAGGTAAACCACCAGGATATCTACAGTGGGAATGAAGAGATTCATGTCATGCTGATTAATTTGAATAATGAGCATGAAAAGCTCCCAACTCTGAAGCATAGCCCAAAATATAAAATCTACCAGGGGTTGAGCATTAAGGAAATTACAATGATGCCAAATTCAGGTGCCTATTCTGCCTCATCTTGTCTGCTTAAAGTAAAAGGAAGTCACTTCTGGAATCCAGAGTATGAGTGAGCTTCCATGACAGGGATGGGGCTCCCATGCTGTTTGCCTCAGTTCTTGCTCATAATATCTTTTATTTTTGCACTCAAGCTTTACACCTTCTAAAAAAATAAAGTAGATATACCACAGATAGTAGTGATGATCAAACTGTAGTTTCAGAATGAGTAGACAATCCCCAGGTTTCTGAAACTGTGAATAAAGTATGAATATGGTTCCTAACCACACAGGGAGCTTTATAGAAATCTGGTTCATTTGTGAGCTATAGCAAAAGGCAAGTTTCATCCTTTGAGTCTAAAACCATGGGTCAGATAACAAATGATAATACTATACATGCTATTGCAGAAATGTATCAATTACAGAAACACAATTCATGCTGGAACATGTCCAGATGTATTTCCAGGGTGATATGAAACAAGCTGGAGACAGCTGCTATGAAGTTTAGAATTCACTGCACCACTATCTTCAATTACACAGTCTTCTTTGATACTCTTCGGACCTTAAGTACTAACAAGTGAACTACATAGCCTATCTTCTTGTCTCTGATCCATCAGGAAGGCTCAGTATACAAACTGAAACTTCTGCCCTTGTGGTTTCTATTATTAAATTTGCTCCTAATTTCCTTCCCTTCACTCTTGGTTCCAAATTGAGCCTCAGTTATGTTGTGAATTTTCAATGGAAGACATATCCACAGATGTATATTCTTTAGTGGATAGTGACAATGTGTTGCCTTTATGGCATTTGTTTAGTTTATTATATTTTCGCTTTACTAATTCGTTTGTTATCGTTTTCTAGTTAAAGTTAAGATTGTTTAAAGTAAATTCGTTGTCTGTGATATATCGCGGCATGTGATGACGTCACAGCCAGTTTTGCCGCGTCTTGTGGGAAAATACCGGTTTGGAGAAACAGGAAGGAGGGGGCTCACATGTGCAGGATCAGCGCGAGAAAAGTTTTCTTTCTAAGCACTAGAAACATCAGTGAAGCAACGCCGTAAGTTCATTAGATAATCGATATGTTGAATTAAAAATCTTAACGCTGATTCTGTTAAAAGTAATGACGGTTGATAAAGTTTATGTTTTTGTTATTTAAAGAGTTGCGGATAGTTTGTGTTGAAGTGTATTTAAAGCAGTCGATGGCGTAGGTAGATTCTGACTGTATGTTGCACTTTAATGTAATATAGTTGTTGTAGTTTTACTTTTGCAAGTATTTATGATGTAAATGTGATATCAAGAAGGAAACAAATACTGTATATATTTTGTATTGTTTTATCAACAGTTTTCACCATAAGTTAATGTGGAAGAGTGAACAGTAAATGGTTAATCTTACTGGGACTGCCTCATTGACTGGCTTAAGCTTGGTGTTTAGTTCAGAGGTCTTTTACACCTGTGCGAGAACACTACAGACGTTGTTTTAGAGTTCAGCAGAAATGCTAAAAAATTCATTTTTCATTATGATGTTCAATTGGCCTTCCATGATCTGTTTCTTCAATGTATCTTTTACATTCAAAATGACTTTTCCACTTCTTTGTTTGAACTTGGTGGCAAGGAGAAGTGAAATAGCTCTCATTAAAGTGTCCTTCATAAATTGTTCTGAAGCATGGATTATTCTCCAAACTGACTTCTTGAAAACAAAGCTTTTCAACCAGACACACATATTCCATTACAGACTCAAATGAGCCAGTACCTGGCTGAGTACCAAAGACCTGTGCTGATCAACTGGCTGAAGTGTTAACCTCTCACTTCAGCAGTCTGAGGTACCCACCTGCTTCAAGTTTCAATTGTACTGGTACCTAAGAAGAACATGGTAACCTGCTTCAAAGACTGTCTTCCAGTAGGATTTACATCCGCTGTGATGAAATGTTTTGAGAGATCGGTGATGAAACACATCGACACCTGCCTGCTATGCAAATTGGATCTGTTCCAATTTGCTTACCATCACAACAGGTCAACAGCAGATGCTTCACTCAACCCTGGAACATCTGGACAGTAAAGATGCATACGTTATGATGTTCTTCATTGACTACAGCTTGGCATTCAATACTATCCGTTGTGTATTTGATATCTCAGTAATATTTGAGTAATCTTGTATTTATATATTTGATTGTTGGTGCAGAGCCAACAACCTGCCTCTGAATGTGAACAAAACAAAAGAGATGGTTGTTGACTTCAGGACAGCACGGAGCGAACACTTCCCGCTGAACATCGACGGCTCCTCCATTGAGATTGTTAAGAGCACCAGGTGGAGAATCTAACCTGGTCCCTCAACACCAGCTCCATAGTAAAGAAAGTCAAGCAGCATCTCTACTTTCTGCAAAGGCTGAGAAAAGTCCATCTCTCACCACCCCCCCCCCCCCCATCCTCACCACATTCTACAGAGGATGTATCGAGAGCATCCTGAGCAGCTGCATCACTGCCTGGTTCAGGGATTGCATCATCTCAGATCGCAAGACTCTGCAGCAGGTAGTGAGGTCAGCAGAGAAGGTCATTGTGATCTCTCTTCCCACCATTACAGACATTTACACCACACGCTGCACCACAAAGCTAACAGCATTATGAAAGCATTGTGAGTCCACAAACCAGAATCAATTCTGCGTGCATTAAGGTTATTGCATGAACTTCAAGCACGAGACAAAAAGCTGGTTTTAAAAGTTGATGCAAACACCTAAGCCCTGCTAGATAAAAGGAAGGCCAAAAAGAAAGGAGTCAATGGAGATACATAAACAGAGGATTCATCAGATGATATCATGAATGAGGCAATCAGGAGGAGAGATCAAATTGTAAAGGGACCAATAGAAGGATTAATAAGAAAGTATTCGAGTGAGCTAAATGTACCTTCCCAAGATCAAAGTGCACAAACTAGAAGAAAAAGGAAGAAGATAGGTGGCTACTGCTGTCAGAGCCACTTCTTGCAGTGTAAGAGTCAACTCCTACAACCACCATGGAGAAGGCTCCAGTTCCTCAGATTGTTTCACGGCCACAAGTCTCACCTGCCAAGCAAAGTGATCCCCCTTGTCAGGAAAGATGCCATCCCACAAGAGTCGAAAATTCTCTACAGTGATTAAGTCTTTAGGCCTGAACAGAACCATTTAAATTTTACTAAGGGGGCGGGTGTGTGTGTGTGTGTGTGTGTGTGTGTGTGTGTGTGTGTGTGTGTGTGTGTGTGTGTGTGTGTGTGTGTGTGTGTGTGTGTGTGTGTGTGTGTGTGTGTGTGTGTGTGTGTGTGTGTGTGTGTATTTGTTTTAGCAATCTTGTTCCTTTAAATAGTATAGGTTCCAGGGTTGGTAATGGGGACAAGCTCCCATTATTAAATGTTCCCAATGGCATGCACCTCAAATAACCTCTGGCAACCAACCCCAGCTCCTGGCCTTCACATGTGGCTTAGGTACAAAGCCTGGTGAAACCATTTTGCTGGCAGGAGAGGGAGCAAAGGTGGGTTACTGGCACCTTAAAACCAGTTGCTTTGGACCGATAGTACTCATCAGCTGTCATTGGCAGCTCATCTAGGAGAACTCTAATCTCAAACCTCCACTGCCTTATAGCAATACCCACTCATGGGGAAGGCTTTGGGAGTAAACCCCAAAGGAAAAATCCAGAGCTGGTGTCCCTAAGGCAGTCCTACACTGAGTTCTATGCTGACTGGCAACTCCTGCAATGCAGCTGGTACCAAACTGTATCGGTCTCTGCTGTTTCTTTTGGTTCATCAGATGCTTGGAAAGGGGAGCTTGCTACATGGACAACAGCTTGCTGTCCATATCATACTGCACAGGCTTGCGTATCTAGACAGTTAGGATCCACTAACTGATTGGACGTGTGCTCAACGTGCTGCTTGCACCAACATGCCTTCCCCTTCCCTGTTGGCAGAGGGATTACTCTCCAAGTCAGGACCTTGGGATTAGACAAATCATAAATAGGGAAGTACCAGCCCTTAAAACACTTACTCCACCAGAGTTACTGAGACTCAAGTTCTTTAAGGTCTTTCCCATACGATGGGGTGAGGTTGGCTGGAGTGGACTACTCCCTCCCAGTTTTCCTCAAAACAGAATGCCCAAGCAGCTGAACAAGTTTCCCCAACAGTCTACTCTTCTCCATTAGAGGATCGGTATCAGTGGTACCCCTTCTGCAGCATGGGATAGCACTCTCATGCAGCCCCAACAGTCCAGAGAATTTGTGTGGCTTGCATACTTGTACACAATCATAGGAATGTAGTGTAGGGTCTCAAACCGACCACCGTTATCGGCACTGCTGTCAGCATTCACCACTTTGCCATTCTGTAATGTAGGGAGACACAAACTAACTTCCTTCTGGTTAGTCACTGGGTATTTAGACAGACTATCTCGTTCTCCTGGTAGCGACACCCATCGTGTTTTCCCCAGTCCACACCCCAGTATCTCCCTGTACTCTGGTGTCCTCTGTGCATGTTGCATGCAAACCTTCCTCCTCAAACTCCATTTCTTCCATTTTTGGAAGACCTGACACTGCCAAGGGCCAGTACATTGGGGATCTTCCCAGGCCCACTTGCTGGGTGTTTAGTTTGTCCACTGCCTGCCACAGCACACTGGGCCAACCCTGAAAGGTGTGGGTGTGGGTCATTACTAAATCTGTTGTTTCAGCAGTTCATTCATTTGCTCCATCAGCACTGCTGCTTGTGGGGATCTGGAACACCCACAGAATGCCGGACTCTGCAGCCAACTCCTGGACTTTAGCCCCTGCAGAATATGAGACATTGTCCAAGTGGGACATGTGGATGCCACCAACTGCCTGACACGTGCTGCCACTGAAGATCTGCCAGTGTGCAACCCTCCAGCAAGGGATGAGGAATCCTGAGTGGAATGCAAGGAATCCTGCAGATGGCAAAACGAGTACTCATCAGGAGAGGGCTTGTAGAATGAACATTCTCCCTAAATGGTCTCCTTGCCCCTTTTCTCCTGGCAGTGCTCCCTCCACAAGGTATAGATGGTAGGAATGGCAACTTACTCCTTCAGGACCTTAGCTCAGAGCAACACCAAAATCATTTCCTTACAGGTCACCCTTCACCCCCAGGCTGCTTGCCACATTTGTGCATATAACTACAGGAACCTTCCCCCAAGTACTCTAATTCTGTCAATAATCTGATGGCTTCTATATTAACCCCCCCCCCCCCTCCGTTGCAGGTTCCAATAAGGGCAGCACCACTCCCTTTAAAACTAAGTACCTCACCATGGTCGAGGTTAACCTATGAACCCCCAGTGCATTGTGTTAGGAGACCACAGGTTCATTTACTGTGAGTGTCGCTTTAAGCATCTGAGGGAGGCGGGACTATGACATCAGTCACAAGCTGCAGCCAACCGCTGCTGCTCAGTAAGAGGTGGTGGAGAGAGGGAAGAGGAGAGAGGAGAGAGGAGAGACTGTTGGAACTTCAGCTTGTCACTGCTATTGTTTGGAACTCTCCCATGCACAAAAGATTGGGTTGATCGTTGGCACACAGTGCACAACGGATGTGTGACAGTCATTTCGTATAATCCATATGTGTGGAGTTGGCCCTTGGTCGGTGCTGACTAGGCAACCTCCCTCAAAGTACACATCATTGGTTGAGCAATTCTACTTCACTACTCAAACTATTTATCTGAAACCCCAATTTTCTCGGACTGTGTAAGTCTAGAGAATACACACTCTGGTCCTGTCAAATCCGTGAGATTGGGATGTCTCTCCCACCCAAACCCTGGTTTGTGTGAATGTTGTGTAATTTGTTACCGTTACAACTCAATGCCAGGAAATAACAGACTGCACACTGCATACCATTAAAGAAATTATATTTATGAACATTACCTTAATGAAAAGAACGTAAAAAAACAAAAAGGGCCCATTATAATTGACCAGTCAAAGTGCACAAGTTGGAGCACAACTCTTCCCAAATTCATATTCCCTGATCCTCAGTAGACTTCCACACCTTATTTGATTGAATAACAGTCCCTGCCGGGTCAAATCCGATGACCGGCTCTCTCCAGCGTCTTCTCTCTTCATCTCCCACCGAACAAAGAGCCCAGCTCACACCGGTGTCAGGCACACAATAAAAACCCACTCCCCTGATTGGATGGCTTGCATTCCAAAGCACTTGTTATCCCTAACCATAACCCAAACACTGCTTCTACAGAAAGACCATTATTTTAGCAGTGAAACCTTTACCAGAGTGTCAAACTCGCCCCCCACCAAAAATAGTCATGTCCTCATGACTTTGAGATAATTTTTCACCCCTTCATGAATAACACAAATTCTCACAGAAATTTCATAGCATCAGGACCTCTAATCCAAGTGTAAATGTCAGTGACATATCTCACCAAGGGGATAGGCTCCACACTTTTTTTCCCTGGTATGATATAGGCCAGTCTATCTGGAGGTTTCCTGACTCTTTGAGACCTTCTTACCCCAACATCTACTTCTTCAGTTTCAGACACTCCCTGGCTCTTTCCTGTCTACATAGGGCAGCCCCTCCCTGTCCATTTCTCATGTCTCTTGACAACTCAGGTCCTCTTGTCACTTGGCTGAGCTCAGCTTTGTGCCCAGTTACTTTAGAGTCCAACCTCCCATCATTCACTAACTGCAAACCTGTCTGTCCATTACTCAAATCCTTTGTCACTTGGCTGAGCACACTCTCATGCCCAGTTTCTTTAAAGTCCAACCTCCTGTCATTGTCTTACTGCAAACTTACCTGTTCACTGCTAGTTCCCCCCCCCCACCATTTCACCTGCCTCAGCCTGAGGAGGGTTATGAATCTCTTCGTCAACTATTGGGAGTTTGCGAAGGGCAGCATATACCACATTTCTACATTCTCTGAGTCTGTATCACATTCAGATGTTAGGTTCAGTCCAGTCCTTTCCAGTGCTTGTCCGAAGGTTCTTCCACGTCACTGCAGAGTCCTCTTACCAAATGTAAAGCCCAGATCAGGTCTCTGGGTCAACACGTACCTCTTGCCCCAGAGGTAGAAGGTGGTTCCAATGGAGAATCTTGACAGGTCCATTCCCATCCTCTGGTTTCATCCAGAAAACTGGTATATTTGGCATCTGACTTATATAGGATGTAGCCACCCGGAGATCAACCAACTTATGTTTTTCCAGGTAGCCCCAAATTCTTTAAGAGGACTCAGCCTCAAGGCATCAGTTGGGAGAATCCAACCTTTTGATCATACCTCCTCTTATTTCTTTGATTTTGCTTAGTAGCCGAGACCTCGGCTAGTTCCTTTGCAGTTCCCTCCTCATGTCAGCCACATACTTCAAATCAGTCTTCTGATTTTTCCTCTCAGTCCCAAAACTGTCAACGGGCAACCTCGCTTTGTGACCAATCATCAGATAATACGGCCAGTACCCAGTAGCTTCATTCTGTGTACAATTGTAGCAGTGGACCAGATGCCCAATATGTTGACAAGACTTATGAATTGGCCAGAGATCAGTTCTACTGGTCTCGAGTGAAGTCGGAGGTCTAAGAGTACTGCAAGTCATGCATTTGATGTATACAGAGGAAGGCGCTGCCTATAAGGGCCACCCCTTTTTCAGAGAGAGTTTCTCCCTGGCTTGACTCACAGGGACATTAGACATTACTGTCACTGGAAAGAGGTGCACCATTCATACCCCCCACCTGAAAGTGACCTCCCTAACATGGTTCCAGTTGACTGTTGTCCGTTAACACTCCTTCCTCCCTGATTATGCCCTAATTTCAGTCATTAGATTTCCAATTGCTGCTAGTTTACTTAATTACAATACATCTGGTTTTCATCAGAGACTGTAAAATAAGTACGATGGTGTCATTATCACAGGTTGGCAGTTTGTTGGTCTATTCTTGTGTGATACTTTGTTCTCTTGTCTGATTAGAACCATTAGTTCTAAGCTCAGCTCCAGTTTCAAGTTAGTCCCTGTAAATCCTGTCTCCTTGTCAAGATTCCTCCGGTTTGCTGTTCTATGTTCAAGTCTATGCCAGCATCCCCAACTCAGTCGACGTGCCAGTGTCCTGCACTTGGGTTCTCCTCAGTCACCCCGTGCAACAGAACATAATGGCCACTGGTTTCACCCACAGACAAATGGACAAATGGAGCAGGTCAACCAGGAGTTGGCAGTGGCGTTACGTTGTATAACAGCCCACAACCCGTCCACCTGAAGCAACCATCTCATGGGTAGAATTTGCCCACAACTCTCTGGTCAGCACTGCCAATGGAAAATCTCCCTTTGAAAGCTCTCTTGGTTATCAACCCGCACTGTTTTCTGCCCAGGAAGAGGAGACTGCGGTACCGTCAGTCCAGGCCCATATACACAGGTGCCGAAAAATCTGGGAAGTCACACGCACGGTCCTGCTTCGCTCAGCCAACCGTAACTGAAAAATTGCTGACGGCCATCGTACCCCTGCTCCTGAGTATTGACCTGGGTAGAAGGTGTGGCTCTCATCTAGAGACATTCCTCTCAAGAACAAGCCCAAGAAGCTCACACCCCACTTCCTGGGACCTTTCGAGATTGAGAGCATTATCAATCCCACAGCAATCTGGCTCAAACTACCTACATCTGTGAAGATCCATCCTACATTTCATGTCTTCCAGTTAAAACCGGTTTCTGTCAGCTCCTTGTGCCGTTCGACCAAACCCCCTCCACCCCCCCCCCCCAACCCGGATCATCGACAACCATCCGGCATACACCATCTGGCGGTTATTGGATGCCCGCCATTGGGACAGGGGTCTCTAGTACCTGGTCGACGGGGAGGGGTACGGCCTGGAAGAACATTCCTGGATTCCCCGCTCCTTCATCCTGGACCCTTCTCTCATCCAGGATTTCAATCAGGACCATCCAGCCTGGAGGCTCCCGTTGAGGGAGGGGTACTGTCATGGTTCCGGTTGGCTGTTCCCCTTTAACGCTCCTTTCCCACTGATTATGCCCTAATTTCAGTCATTAGATTTCCAATTGCTGCTTGTTTACTTAATTACAGTACACCTGGTTTTCATCAGAGACTGTGAAATAAGTACAATGGCGTCACTATCACAGGTTAGCAGTTTGTTGGTCTATTCTTGTGTGATACTTCGTTCCTTTCTCTGATTAGAACTGTTAGTTCTAAGTTCAGCAGTTTCAAGATAGTCCCTGCAAATCCTGTCTCCTTGTCAAGATCCCTCCGGTTTGCTGTTCTACATTCACGTCTATGCCAGCATCCCCAACTCAGTCGACATGCTGGTGTCCCGCACTTGAGTTCTCCTCTCACCCTGTGCAACACTCCCTCTCAGAGGTGTTCCTGACAATGATTGTCATCCTGTTCACATGTACAACTGAGAGTTTCTGCAGTTCAGGCCTTGCTGGTGCCCAAACAGGTAAGCATGATTCCTCTTCCTGGTCTTCCAGAACATCCACCAAGACGGCCTCAGCATCAGGCATTCTGGCAAATTTGGGGTTTCCCATCACTCTAGCTACTTCCCCCAGGCAGTAAGTGATTGGTTTAGACTGGGTGAAGAACATAGTCCCTTGTTTATTTTCATCATCCAGCCTAGTGCAGCCACACACTTCCTCAAAAGCATCTCTGAACACAAGGTGAATGGACGTTTTCAGGAAGCTCTCCAACTTTCTCCTTGCAAGCTCCCACTAGCCTCTTCACAAGTGGAATATTTGTTCCCACAAGAATCGAAGCTTCCCCCTTCTTGACCAGGTCCAGAAAAACTAACACTGATCTATCAAGGATCTCAACTATTTCCACATCTGCCTCTGAAGACTCCAAGTAACCATCATATGGGTAATCATCCATACTAAGACCCCAAATCTCTAGCGTACTAAGTGGCATCAATGGAAAATGTGTCAAATACTGGTTGTAAAATGAACGGTACAGCAGAACATGAGAGTCTGTGTCAACTATGACTAGAGTATAACCCTTGATCTGAGCAATACACTGGATTTTGGCCCCTCTAAGCCTCCAGGAATAGGGTTTTTGGCTTTGGAGTGTTGCCTGATATTTTGATTGGAACATGTTCCCTCCAAGACACCAGGCTGTTTCCTCACTGGGTCTCTTTCAAGTTTCCACTTAGGTACCCGGGGCTCACTTTCTGAAGGCTTTCCCATCCTTCACACTCACGCCTGAAGTGTCCCTCTTCACCACAGTTATGGCAGACAAGTCTCCCCTTCTCAGAGGACCCCATTCACTAGCAGCCCTCTGCTTAGTCTACCCTCTCAGTGGGTCTGACCCCCTTTCGGCTTTGTCATGCAGGGTGGCCACACCCACCAATAACAACAAGGACATCTCAGTTCTAAACTCTGCCATGAACTCCTTTACCACTCCCGAAGGGTAAGCTACCAGGGGTCACATCAGCTACCTGGGCTGCTACCAAGGTCTGTACCCTGCTGACAGGCCTTCCACTCCTCCGTCGCATTCTCCTCCTCTCTTACTTCCCTGATCAGCTCAATAAATGAGAGAGAGGGGTGTGTCTTATGAGACATTCGGAGACCCCAAGCAATCGTGTCCTGTGACTCTGCACCTTTTGCCACTTGGTCCATCCTTAACTGATTCACCTCAGCCATTTGACTGGCACCTCTGTGCCACAAGCAACTCAGCTGTCTCTCTAGCTGAAAAATGTAGGCAGGAAGATTCTCCCTCTTCTCTTGATGCATGTTCTGAAACTCTGTCATAAGTTCCATCGGGTTTCCCATCCAGCAAAAAACATTTTCTAGCACTTGCATATAGCCGACTGAAGTAGCCAAAGGGTTCTGTATCTTTAAGGATCTCACTATGTCAGTAGCCAGACCACTCAGACTCTCTCCCATTGCTGTCTTTTCACATCATCAGAGCACTGCCACTCATCTAGCTTTTGAGAAGTCTGCTAAGACCAAGTCTCATATTCCTCTTCCCCTTTGGGGATGGGCTTTATCCCTGAAAACATTCTGAGCCTATGACAACTGAGATTCTCCACCTAGACACTTGACCATTTATTCACCTGGGAGGAAAGGGCCCCTACCAACTCAGAATGCTCACCCCTCATTAGAGGACTCATTAGACCTTCCAAATCAGACCACTGCTTCCCCTCATTCTGTAGAAACGAGAGTAATTTGTCTTCAAAGTCTCCACCCCAGCTACAGGAAACTCGGCTTCTGATTTGGCACCCTCACCTACACTCCCCTCCTCCCAGAAAGCATGGACAACCACGGCCCCCCACTCCTGGGCCCCAGTATTACGAGGCAGATCTGCTGCCATTACATCAGTGTTAATCTGAACTAAAACAGTCTTTGCCTGCCATTTTGTCAAGACTCCACTCCATAATCATAACTGTTTCCAATGTTTTAATGATACTCAGGAGTTCTAATCAACAATTCACTGGGGCTATGAATGTCCACCCCATTCAATACACATGCATTCATTACCAGTAATCCTGTTAATTCGCATCACTGCTCAACCCTGCAGCGTCCATAACCATGTAACTTAATCACTTTACCGGACAATAGTTTAAAACAAGCTTAAACACGCAACCCACTGGACCAATGCTCAGGGCAATCACACTGCACCCAATGAAATCAATCCAGGATGATACCCCCCACAATGAAACCCTAGTTTTCTTGGACACACTCCAGTCCTGCCAAATCCATGAGATTGGGACGTCTCTCCCACCCAAACCCCGGTTTGTGTGAATGCTGAGTAATTTACTACCGTTACAAGTTAGAAACATAGAAATGTAGAAACATAGAAAATAGGTGCAGGAGTAGGCCATTTGGCCCTTCGATCAGTACGCACCGCCATTCAGTACGATCATGACTGATCATCCAACTCAGAACCCTGTACCGCCATTCAGTATGATCATGACTGATCATCCAACTCAGAACCCTGTACCTGCTTTCTCTCCATACCCCCAGATCCCTTTAGCCACAAGGGCCATATCTAACTTCCTCTTAAATATAGCCAATGAACTGGCCTCAACTGTTTCCTGTGGCAGAGAATTCCACAGATTCACCACTCTTTGTGTGAAGAAGTTTTTCCTCATCTCGGTCCTAAAAGGCTTCCCCTTTATCCTTAAACTGTGACCCCTCATTCTGGGCTTCCCCAACATTGGAAACAATCTTCCTGCATCTAGCCTGTCCAATCCCTTTAGAATTTTATACGTTTCAATAAGGTCCCTCCTCAATCTTCTAAATTCCAGTGAGTATAAGCCTAGTTGATCCAGTCTTTCTTCATATGAAAGTCCTGCCATCCCAGGAATCAATCTGGTGAACCTTCTCTGTACTCCCTCTATGGCAAGAATGTCTTTCCTCAGATTAGGGGACCAAAACTGTACACAATACTCTAGGTGCGGTCTCACCAAGGCCTTCTACAACTACAGTAGAACCTCCCTGCTCCTGTACTCAAATCCTTTTGCTATGAATGCCAACATACCATTTGCCTTTTTCACCGCCTGCTGTACCTGCATGCCCACCTTCAATGACTGGTGTACAATGACACCCAGGTCTCGCTGCACCTCCCCTTTTCCTAATCGGCCACCGTTCAGATAATAATCTGTTTTCCTGTTCTGGGAACCAAAGTGGATAACCTCACATTTATCCACATTAAATTGCATCTGCCATGAATTTGCCCACTCACCTAACCTATCCAAGTCACCCTGAATCCTCTTAGCATCCTCCTCACAGCTAACACCACCGCCCAGCTTCGTGTCATCCGCAAACTTGGAGATGCTGCATTTAATTCCCTCGTCTAAATCATTAATATATATTGTAAACAACTGGGGTCCCAGCACTGAGCCTTGCAGTACCCCACTAGTCACTGCCTGCCATTCTGAAAAGGTCCCATTTACTCCCACTCTTTGCTTCCTGTCTGCCAACCAATTCTCTATCCACATCAATACCATACCCCCAATACCATGTGCTTTAAGTTTGCACACTAATCTCCTGTGTGGGACCTTGTCAAAAGCCTTTTGAAAATCTAAATATACCAAATATACCTATTATAGGGATATACTCATATACTCCTCTTTTAGGGAAGGACTGAATATGGAGGAACAAAAATGCATACCATATAGAAATAAGAGTAAACCTCAGCTATTTAAGCTTACTTCATCCTTCAAGTGATGAATATAAACAAAAGCTTTTATAAATAAATGTTGGCCCCTTCAAATGTCAGGACTTTCTGCTTGTAGAGCATCCATTTCCCAGCTCAGTTTATTCCAGAGGCACTCAGCAGTGTTCTAGCACCAGAGCAGGAGGTCAGTTGCTGTCTGATCAGACAGACAGACAGATGGATGTACTTTATTGATCCCAAGGGAAATTCAGTTTCGTTACAGTCACACCAACCAAGAATAGTGTAGAAATATAGCAATATAAAACCATAAATGATTAAATAATAATAAGTAAATTGTGCCAAGTGGAAATAAGTCCAGCACCAACCTATTGGCTCAGGGTGTCTGACACTCGGAGGGAGGAGTTGTAAAGTTTGATGGCCACGGGCAGGAATGACTTCCTCTAACGCTTAGTGTTGCATCTCGGTGGAATGAGTCTCTGGCTGAATGAACTCCTGTGCCTAACCGGTACATTATGGAGTGGATGGGAGACATTGTCAAAGACGGCATGCAACTTGGACAGCATCCTCTTTTCAGACACCACCGTCAGAGTTCAGTTCCACCCCCACAACATCACTGGCCTTACGAATGAGTTTGTTGATTCTGTTGGTGTCTGCTACCCTCAGCCTGCTGCCCCATCACACAACAGCAAGCGTGATAGCACTGCTTCGGCATTGTCCGGCAGATGTTAAAGGACCTCAGTCTCCTCAGGAAGTAGAGACGGCTCTGACCCTTCTTGTAGACAGCCTCAGTCTTCTTTGACCAGTCCAGTTTATTGTCGATTCATATCCCCAGGTATTTGTAATCCTCCACCATGTCCACACTGACCCCTTGGATGAAAACAGGGGTCATTGGTGCCTTAGCCCTCCTCAGGTCCACCACCAGCTCCTTAGTCTTTTTCACATTAAGCTGCAGATGATTCTGCTCACACCATGTGACAAAGTTTCCCACCATAGCCCTGTACTCAGCCTCATCTCCAAAGGGCCCATTATGATTAACCAGTCAAACATGCACAGGTTGGAGCTCAACTCTTCCAAAAGTCATATTCACCGATCCTCAGGAGACTTCCGCACCATGCTACATCAAATCACGGTCCTCATGAGGTCAAGTCTAACGATTGCTTCTCTCCAGAGTCTTCTCCCTTCATCTCCTGCTGAACAAAGACCCCAGCTCACACCAGTGTCAGGCACACAAAAAAAACTACTCTCCTGATTGGATGGTTCTTGCATTGTGAAGCACCTGTTAATCTCTCACCATAATCCAGACACTACTTCTACAGAAAGACCATGACGTGAGCAGTGAAACCTTTACCAGTGCATTACAGATCTTTCTTCTTTTGTGAGATTAACTCACACTGCTGCTGGCAGATCATCAACTCGGTGAAACTTTGGTCGGCCTGAAACTCGATGGTCTACCAACACATGGAAATCTCCGTGGGGGAATGCTGCTGACTGGCACATTCTCGGCTGCAGGAGTACGTGCTGGGGGACGCATTCAAACTTGGTGCAGCCACCACAAGGGCCCGGTGGGGAAGGACCACAGTCTAGGGTTCTTCTCCCGCGGGAGTTGAGGGGTAGGTGGGGTGGGGTGTATACCCCTGAACAAGTGTATGTAAATATGAAGTAACAGAGTACCACCTGGGTGGCAAAGTGTAGGAATGTAAAGACTGTAATGGAATCATTTGTAAAGGACTGAAAGTCATTGAATGGTTTATTGTACATAATTTTATTTTTGAATAAAGTATATTTTGTTTAATAAAAAACTCGCACTGCTGCCTCACTATGGCCTTGGTACTCCTCACTTGGGGGTGGGGGGGGTCTTATTTTTCCTTCTAAAGATATTCATCTTTTGTTGAGTCACACTCCCTGCTTGCAGTGCCAATTGGTGTGTGAAATCTGATTCACAGGTTCGATGAATGGGGACAGAAGTGCCTCACTACCTGTAAGTAGGTTAGGTGCAGGCCAAAACAGACACTAAACGTACACAGAGGCAAATACTTATGTAAAATGTGCGTCCATGCTCTCTTCAATGCAGCACACTCCCTCTGAATATTGTTTCCATGACACCCATGACTACTTGGTCCATAGTGACCTAAGAGTCCAAAAAGAGACCACCCATTAGATTTAAACTCTACCAGCGCTGTGACATCATCAGCTAACAGCAGGTAGCGTGAGGGGCTGCAATTACACAGTCCAATCCCATCCTCCCACAGGGAGTATCTGTAGTGTTTTTGACTGTCAGTTTCAATAGCTATGATTTTTTTATCATCTTAATGAAATTAGTGTATGCTAAGGACTTTCTTAATTAAAATTAAGTAGTTTGGCATTGAGCCTACTTGGGGATCAGCTATACTGGATTGACTGTCATGTAATGAACTCGAGGCAATTAAGGAGCTTAAAGTAAAACAACCTTTTAAGGAGAAAGTAAAGTCTGACGTAACAGTATTTCAGTGGAGTAAGGGAAATTACAGTGGTATGAGAGAGGAGTTGGCCAAAGTAAATTGGGAAGGAACTGTTATCAGGACTGTCAGCAGAGCAGCAATGGTGTGCGTTCTGGGAAAAATCAGGAAGTCCAGAACATATGTATTCCAAAAGTGAAGAAAAACTCAAATGGTAAAACAGTACAACCATGGCAGACAAAGGAAGTATTGTAAAAACAAAAGAAAGGGCATACAACAAAGCAAAAATTAGAGGCAAGATAGAGGATTTGGAAGCTTTTAAAACCCTATTGAGAGCAACAAAAAAATTATTATAAGGGAAAAGATGAAATATGAAAACAAGCTAGCAAATGATATCAAAGTGGACAGTAAAAGTTTGTTTTAAGTATGTTAAAAATAAAAGAGAAATGACAGTGGATATAGAACCACTAGAAAATGAAGCAGGTGAAATAATAACAGGGGACAAGGAGATGGCTGATGAACTAAATGAGTATTTTGCGTCAGTCTTCACTATGGAAGACACGAGCAGTATGCCTAATGAGGAAGAGAAGTGGGTGCAGTTACTATTACAAGAGAGACAGTGCTCAAAAAGCTAAAAGAATGAAAGGTACCTACCAGACCATATGAAATGCACCCTAGGGTTCTGAAAGAGGTAGCGTTAAAGATTGTGATGGTATTAGAAATGACCTTTCAAAAATCATTGGATTCTGGTATGGTGCCAGAGAACTGGAGCATTGCAAATGCCACTCCGGTCTTTAAGAAAGGAGGAAGACAACAGAAAGGAAATGATAGAAACATAGAAAAATACAGCGCAATACAGGTCCTTCGGCCCACAAAGCTATGCCAAACATGTCCTTACCTTAGAACTACCTATGCTTACCCATAGCCCTCTATTTTTCAAAGCTCCATGTATCCATTCAGGAGCCTTCTAAAAGACCCTATCATTTCCGCCTCCACCGCTGCCACCGGCAGCCCATTCCACGCACTCACCACTGTGTAAAAAAAAAATTACCCCTGACATCTCCTCTGTACCTACTACCAAGCACTTTAATACAATGCCCACTCGTGCTAGCCATTTCAGCCCTAGGAAAAAGCCTCTGACTATCCACATGATCAATGCCTTGCATTACCTTGTACACCCCAATCAGGTCACCTCTCATCCTCCGTTGCTTAAGGAGAAAAGGCTGAGTTCACTCAATCTATTCTCATAAGGCATGCTCCCCAAACCAGGCAACATCCTTGTAAATCTCCTCTGCACCCTTTCTATGCTTTCCACGTCCTTCCTGTAGTGAGGCAACCAGAACTGAGCACACTCCAAGTGGGGTCTGACCAGGGTCCTATATAGCTGCAACATTACCTCTCGGCTCTTAAACTCAATCCCACGATTAATGAAGGCCAATGCTCCATATGCCTTCTAAACCACAGAGTCAACCTGCATAGCAGCTTTGAGTGTCCGATGGACTCGGACCCCAAAATCCCTCTGATCCTCCACACTGCCAAGAGTCTTACCATTAATACTACATTCTGCCATCATATTTGACCTATCAAAATGAACCACTTCACACATTCTGGATTGAACTCCATCTGCCACTTCTCAGCCCAGTTTTGCATCCTGTCAATGTCCCGCTGTAACCTCTAACAACCCTCCACACTATCCAGAACACTCCTACCTTTCTGTCATCAGCAAATTTACTACCCCATCCCTTCACTTCCTCATCCAGGCCATTTATAAAAATCACAGAATAGGGATCCCAGAACAGACCCCTGAGGCACACCACTGGTCACTGGCCTCCATGCAGAATATGACCCACTCTTTGCTCTCTGTGGGCAAGCCATTTCTGGCTCCACATAGCAATGTCCCCTTGGATCCCATGCCTCCTTACTTTCTCAATAAGACTTGCTTGGGGTATCTTACCAAATGCCTTACTAAAATCCATGTACACTACATCTTTGGCTCTACCTTCATTAATGTGTTTTGTCACATCCTCAAAAAATTCAGGCTCATAAGGCATGACCTGCCTTTGACAAAGCCATGCTGACTATTCCTAATCATATTGTGCCTCTCCAAATGTTCATAAATTATGCTTCTCAGGATCTTCTCCATCAACTTACCAACCACTGAAGTAAGACTCACTGGTCTATAATTTCCTGGGCTATGTCTACTCACTTTCTTGAATAAGGGAACAACATCTACAACCCTCCAATCCTCGGGAACCTCTTCCATCCTCATTGATGATGCAAAGAACATCACCAGAGGCTCAGCAATCTCCTCACTTGCCTCCCACAGTAGCCTGGGGTACATCCCATCTGGTCCTGGTGACATCCAACTTGATGCTTTCCAAAAGCTCCAGCACATCCTCCTCCTTAATATCTACATGCTCAAGCTTTTCAGTCTGCTGCAAGTCATCACTACAATCACCAAGATACTTTTCCTTAGTGAACACTGAAACGAAGTATTCATTAAGTACCTCTGCCATCTCCTCGGGTTCCATGCGCACTTTTCCACTGTTACACTTGATTTGTCCTATTCTCTCAAGTCTTATCCTCATGCTCTTCACATACTTATAGAATGCCTTGGAGTTTTCTTTAATCCTGTCCATCAAGGCCTCCTCATGGCCCCTTCTGGCTCTCCTAATTTCATTCTTAAGCTCCTTCCTGCTAGCCTTATAATCTTATAGATCTCTATCATTACCTAGTTTTTTGAACCTTTCAAAAGCAGGTTCACTTCCCAATACCAGATAAAGTATAGTCTCTCCTCTTGTAGGCTTATCTACAAATTGTGTCAAGAAACCTTCCTAAACACACCAAACAAACTCCACCCCATCTAAACCCCTCACTCCAGGGAAATGCCAATCAATATTTGGGAAGTTAAAATCTCCCACTACAACAACCCTGTTATTATTACTCCTTTCCAGAATCTGTCTCCCTGTCTGCTCCTCGATGTCCCTGTTACTATTGGGTGGTCTATAAAAAAACACCCAGTAGAGTTATTGACACCTGCCTATTCCTAGCTTCCACCCACAGAGATTCTGTAGACAACATCTCCATGACTTCCTCCTTTTCTGCAGCCGTGACACTATCTCTGACCAACAGTGTCATCCCCCCACCTGTCTTGCCTCCCTCCCTGTCCTTTCTGAAACATCTAAAGCCTGGCACTTGAAGTAGCCATTCCTGCCCCTCCACCATCCAAGTCTCTGTAATGACAACAACAGCATAGCTCCAAGTGCTGATCCATTCTCCAAGCTCATCCACTTTATTAAAATATACACATCACACATCATCGGTCTGAGTGTGTCCCCTCTCTATCACCTGCCTATCCTCCCTTTTGCCCTGTCTCCAAGCTTCTCTATTTGTGAGCCAACCTCCCTTTCCTCCATTACTTCAGTTCAGTTCCCACCCCCCTGCAATTCTAGTTTAAACTCACCCCAATAGCTTTTGCAAACCTCCCCAACAGGATATTGGTTAGCCAGTTAGCCTGACCTCAGTGGTTGGGGAGATGTTTGAGACAATTATTAAGGATGAGGTGATGGAGTATTTGGTGACACTGTACAAGATAGTACAAAGTTGGCATGGTTTCCTTCAGGAAAAATCCTGCCTGACAAACCTGTTGGAATTCTTGGAGGAAATTACAAGTAGGATAAATAAAGGGGATGCAGGGGATGTTTTATATTTGGACTTTCAGAAGGCCTTTGACAATGTACCATACATGAGGCTGCATACTAAGTTAAGAGCACATGGTATTACAGGAAAGTTACTAACATGGTTAGAGCATCGGCTGATTGGTAGGAGGCAGCAAGTGGGAATAAAATAATCCTTTTCTGGTTGGCTGCCAGTGACTGGTGGTGTTCTGCAAGGGTTGGTGTTTGGACCACTTCTTTTTATGCTGTATATAAATGGTTTAGATGATGGAATAGATGGCTTTATTGCCACGTTTGCAGATGAGACTGAGATTGGTGGAGTGGCAGGTAGTGTTGAGGAAAGAGGTAGGAAGCAGAATGAGTTAGACAGATTAGAAGAATGGGCAAGAAAGTGGCAAATGAAATACAATGTTGGAAAATGCACGGTCATGCAGTTTGGTAGTAGAAATAAATGTGCACACTATCTTCTAAAAAAGGAGAAAATCAAGGAATCTGAGATGCAGAGGGACTTGAGGGACTTGTGCAGAACACCTTGAAGGTTAACTTGTAGGTTGAGTCAGCAGTGAGGAAGGTAAATGCCATGTCAAGTCAAGTCAAGTTTATTGTCATTTTGACCATAAACTGTTGGTACAGTACACAGTAAAAATGAAACAATGTTCCTCCAGTACCCTGGTGCTACATGAAACACGAAACTACACTAGACTATGTAAAACATAAAAACTGCACTAGACTACAGACCTGCACAGGACTACATAAAGTGCACAAAACAGAGCAGGGCAGTACAATAATTATATAAACAAGACAGTAGGCACAGTAGAGAACAAATTAGAATATAATAATAAATGATGTAGATGTCAGTCTAGGCTCTGATTATGGAGGAGTCTGATGGCTTGTTAGCATTCATTTTAAGAGCTCTAGATTACAAGAGCAAGGATGTGATGCTGAGGCTTTATAAGGCACTGGTGAGACCTCACCTTGAGTATTGTGAACAGTTCTGGGCCCCTCATCTTAGAAAAGATGTGCTGGCATTGGAGAAGGTCCAGAGAAGGTACACAAGGATGATTCCAGGAATGGAAGGGTTATTATATGAAGAACGTTTGATGGCTCTGGGTCTATACTCGTTGAAATTCAGAAGGATGAAGGTTATCTCATTGAAACCTTTTGAATGTTAAAATGAATTTTGAAAGGCCTAGAGAGAGTAGATATGGAAAGGACGTTTCCCATGGTGGGAAAGTCTAGGACAAGAGCGCATACCCTCAGGATAGAGGGGTGTCCTTTCAAAGCAGAGATACAGAGAAATTTCTTTAGCAAAAGGGTGGTGAATTTGTGGAATGTGTTGCCACATGCAGCTGTGGAGGCCAAGTCATTGGGTGTACTTGAGGCATAATTGATAGGTTCTTGATTGGACATGGCATCAAAGATTACAGGGAGAAGGCCACGAACTGGGGTTGAGGAGGAGAAAGAAAAAGAATCAGCCATGATTGAACGGTGGAGCAGACTTGATGGTGTAGATGGCTGAATTCTTCACTTTTGTCTTATGGTCTAAAATGAGTTTTGCTCATTCAAAGGCACTTCATAGTCTTGCCCCTGAAACTTTCTGAAAGTATAATACAATCATTAAAACAGTAAGAATTATTGCTCATTACCAATTCTGCATACAGTACATACCATTTGCAATATAGTATTTTATACCTATCTAAGCCCAACTCCCAATCAACTATTTTCATGCCTAAAAATATAAAATTCAGGTTTTCACCTAAATTCCTCAACAGTACCTTAACAATTTCAACATTATTTGTTGAACTGTCCACCCTATTTCACCTTCCAACATGCAACATTACATAATTTCATTGGCTACAATTCTGTTCACTTAAAATATCCTCTATATACCCTCTATTCCAGTGACCTGCAAGTCTTTGAAATGCTTTGAGAGGTTGGTTATGACTAGACTGAATTCCTACCTCAGCAAAGACCTGAACCCATTGCAATTTGCCTGTCGCCATAATAGGTCAATGGCAGATGCAATCTCAATGGATCTTCGCTCAGCTTTAGACCACCTGGACAACAAACACCTTTGTCAGGATGCTGTTCAATTATAACTCAGAATTTAATACCATCATTCCCACAATCCTGATTGGGAAGTTACAGAACCTGGGCCTCTGTACCTCCCTCTGCAATTGGATCCTTGACTTCCTAACTGTAAGACAACAATCTGTGCAGATTGTTGATAACATCTCCTCCTTGTAGACAATCATGACTGGTGCACCTCCAGGTTGAGTACTTAGCCCACTGCTCTGCTCTCTATATACACATGACTGTGTGGCTAAGCATAACTCAAATACCATGTATAAATTTGTTGATGATACAACTGTTGTTGGTAGAATCTCAGATGGAGATGAGAGTGGTGTTGCAGCAACAACCTGGTACTCAACGTCAGTAAGATGAAAAAGCTGATTGTGGATGAGAAAGGGTAAGATGAAGGAACACATACCAATCCTCATAGAGGGATCAGAAGTGGAGAGAGTGAGCAGTTTCAAGTTCCTGGGTGTCAAGATATCTGAGGACCTAACCTGGTCCCAACATATCAATGCAGTTATAAAGAAGGCAAGACAGCGACTATACTTCATTAGGAGTTTGAAGGGATTTGGTATGTCAACAAATACACTCACAAACTTTTACAGTTGTACCATGGAGAGCATTCTGACAGGCTGCATCACTGGGCTACTACACAGGACCAAAAGAAGCTGCAGAGGGTTGTAAATCTAGTCAGCTCCATCTTGGGTACTAGCCTACAAAGTACCAGGACATCTTCAAGGAGCAGTGTCACAGAAAGGCAGCTTCCATTATTAAAGACCTTCAGCATCCAGAGCATGCCCTTTTCTCACTGTTACCATCAGGTAAGAGGTACAGAAATCTGAAGGCACACACTCAGCGATTCAGGAACAGCTTCTTCCGCTCTGATTCCTAAATGGACATTGAACCCCTGTACCTCACTTTTTTATATTATTTGTTTCTTTGCACAATTTTTTGTCTATTCAATATACGTATACTGTAATTGATTTACTTACTTATTATTTTTTCTTTCTTCTATATTATGCATTGCTGCTAAGTTAACAAATTTCACGATACATGCCAGTGATAATAAACTTGATTCTGATTCTCATCTAAAGTATTGGCTTGGTCAGGTCATCCATACACATTAAAAATATTAGTCTGTGAAGCTAACAAATATTCAAGGTAAATCCAACTGGGTAATCTCTCTGCAAACACCAACAACCTTCAGCTTCCCTCAGAAATTATTTTCTGTTCTTTGAACTGATTTCATCACACTATCCAAGTTTCCCCCATAAAAACATGAATTACAGTATCCTGTTTAGTTTTGTTTCAACTTTCATCTTTTTCGTCATAGGCAGCCTTTTGTGTCAGGAATAACTTGCCTTTATTCCAGTATTGAGAGCTCTGAGGAGACTGAGACCAATGTGGGATGCAGACCCATCCATAAATGGAGCAGGAAGTGTTTGATGGGGAAGACAGGTGGTTTGTTGTGGAGGTGGCATGCCATTTCTGCCACTTATGCCTGGATTGTTTGTGCTCACAGTGTATGACTTTGAAGTTCTCCATACCATTCTGATAGTTTCTTAACTTAAAATGGTGCCAGGGATTCCCAGGTGGGAATGTTGCAAGCATTCTAGAAAGCTTTGAATCTTTATCTGTTTATATATTAATTTTCTCCTATGTCAATGCTCAAAATATATTCTATCTGACGTCAGACACACAAATAATGTTGCATGCCCATTGTACCCAACTGGACCTTAGTGTTGGGGATGTAGGCCTCTGATGCTGCTTCGCTTACCCTTCCATTAAATTTGAAGGATTTTTCAGAAACAGAATTGATGGTATTCGCCTGTTGTCTGAATTCCACTATGGACAGCCCTCAGCCCAACTGCAAAAGGAGGGTTGGACATGGGTCTAGCAATCCCATCCCATTAAAACCTAGAGCTACAGAAATGTCAGCAGAAGATCCAAAGATCTCATCCTTGGGAGAGGAAAGATCTTTTAAGATTAACTACACTGGGAGGGGGGGGGGGGGCAACTTGAAAGACTGGCCAAAGACAAGGATTCTGCCAAGCTGCTGTTAACAGTCTATGCCACAGTAGAGGTAATGGGCTTAAACACTCTAATCTTCCAGTGCCTTGATATTTCTGTTGTAGGTAATCCATATTCAGATGTATTTATGAGATTGGGGATCACTACCACTTTGACAGAAGAGATTTAGAGGGGACCTGGAGAGTCCCTTTTCACCCATAATGGTGAGTATCTAGAATTAACTGCCAGACAGAATGGTGGAAGCAGAGTGACTAATAGAATTTAGTAAGAGTCTAGTCAAACTTTTAAATTGTCCAGACATGAAGACTGAAGGCCAAGTGCCAAAGGATGGGATTAATGTAGATGGGTACCACTGACCAGTTTGCCCATAGTGGCCCGGCCAATTTGTCGATTTCCAGACGGTATGTTTCTTATGTTTGCAGTCTTGATCTTCAAATACTCTTTTCCTTCAAATGACCAAAGGCTGTGCGGGCGATTTAAGATGATGCTGAATTTCATCACTGATGCCTGCTTTCACCAAAAGGTGGCTCAGTGAGAGGTGGTCAATGTTTTCCAGGGCCTCTCTCTGTGACGGCCTGGTGCAGACAGGGCACATTGGTAGATGACCTTATAGTCTTACAGACATTGAACATAAATCTAATTTTCTAGTATCTTTTGATGAATATAAAACGATGTTTTAGTTTTGCCTCCCAATGTGTGCAGAAATGCCTGTTGTTTACATAGTGCGGAGTGACTACCGTGGTCAGGGCGACCTTGGTTTCACAGTGTATTCAGATGGGAGTTCTTCTCAAGAACACATTGAAGGTGAGGTGCAAGATTGCGGCTCAACACTAAAGAGATGGCTGAAAATCACATCAAAGAAAGACAGGTAGACGAGAGAATGCAGAAGGGGCGGTAACCCTCAGCCGGCCAACTCTGCCTCGGAGACGGGCCACCCTACCCAGAGCGAGCGGGCGAGAAGCGCGCGCCCTCTCGCCGCCCCTCCCCCTCCCCCTCCCCCCGCGCGCGTCCCCGTCGCCGACTTCTCATCCCGCGTGCGCACGCGCGCGACTGACTCGGCCCCGCAGCGCGGAGGGCCGGAGTTGGCTGGAGGGCGCGATGTCTGTGTCGCGGCACGGGCTCGGGGAGGGCATCGAGGAAGAGGCGAGTCCCTTGGTCCGCTCTGCAGCGGAGGACGAATCGGTGCAGTCGGGAGGCAGCCCGGGGCATGTAGAGGGGCGTCCAGGTCACGGCAGCGAGCAGTCGTCGCACCGGCTGCTGGCGTACAGTGATGCGCTGATTTCTATCATAGCCACTGTCATGGTAAGAAGGGGTGGCTTTTGAGCTTAGTTTCGGTTCTGATTTAAATTAATGCGTAGGTAGAAAGAGCAATCTTTCTCTCACAGATGAACTTCCGCATTACCCAATAGCATTAGCAAGGAAATCTCACAAACATGCTCAGGGAGCGACCCGCAGCATTTGACTAAATGGCAAATGTAACTCCTGCAATAAAAGATGTCTCGAGAGGGTATTCAGCTGAAACTAATGAATTTCAGTTATTGTGCCATTGCTCCTATAATCATCTTTTAAGCACAAAGCACAGTGAAGTACTGGTAATTCTTAAAGATCGGCATTTTAAAATACTATTAGTGGAAATGTGATTTTAATGAATTTTCAGATGGACTGGTAGATTTCTTCGTGGTTAGATCTTATGAACTCAGGGATCATACAACCAACCCAACCTGTGACCAAATAGCAAATCACCGCAGATAATCTAAATGTTAAGAACAAAGATGGGGAAAGGATCCAGCAGGTCAGCAATATGTGCATAGTGAGAAATAGCTAATAGGACAAATCGTGCTCACATCACTGCAGCTGCAATTCAGCAAAGAAGAGTGAACTACCAGGAACATTTGGGACTCCAGCAGTGGATTTTAAAGATCTGTCTTCTGACTGAATCAAAGAAATACGAAGATAACTTGAAAGAAATTAAAGGGAAAAAAAGTGAAAATGTTAGATTGCTTTAATGTTTTAGAAACTAATTAAAACTGTTAAGAATGAGTAAAATAAATCTGAACTCAAATTCAGATCATCAAATAAAATGGGTCACACTTCATTTGCCAACCATTCACTGGTACAGAAACTGAAGGTTGGTACAAAGTACATCTGGCCCCTCAGACCTGTGTCCTCAATGTGTGTACAGGATAGGAGCAGGAGATGAGATGTGTTTACAACTGATCTCCAGCTCATTTGTAACTTCCATGTTGCAATGTGTAGGTGCAGAAGGGAGGGGCAATCTGAACTGTTCACTGTGGCTTATTGACAGTTCATAATGGAACAGCCATTAAAGCCTGTAAGGATATTTGTACTTTGGTGACATTGTGGTCAAATTATGAGTAATTTATGGGCACATTATTGATAAATTTTTGCTATAATGTCATGAAGGGTATGGATCTTTAATTTGTAAAATTAGTTTAATGAGTACCATTTTCCATTGACGAGAATCGACTTTGTTGAAATGCCCATAATACGTTCCCAGCCTTTTCCATTCATAAAAATATACTTAACAAAATATTTACTGAAAATCACCAGTTTCAAAAAAATTAGAACTAGCTGTATCGGAATAGTCATCCTGTCACTTGGATTAACAATCCAGAGACCCAAGTGGAATTGAAATGTACTTAGCAGTATTTTTTAAAAAATAGTCATTTGGGAACTAACCTCTACATGAACTTAAGTTTAAATTTATTGTTAAAAACATATATACACAGGATATAAATGTAATGAAAATCAGATTTTTTCAGGAGTAGCATAGTACGTTACAACAATGCCAAACTTAAATCAACATAATTAGATTGGGTTTGTTATTTCAACGAGATACAGTGAAGAGCATATCTTGCATACAGTAGAACAGGGAAAAACAATAACAATAAAGCAAAATAAAGTGCAAATGAACGATAAGGTGCAAACTCATAATGAGATAGATTGTGAAGGGTCCATGTAATTGTACTAAAGAACCTTTCAAAGGTCTTATAACAGCAGGGTAGAAGCTGGCTTGAGCCTGGTGGTGCATGCTTTCAGGCTTTATATCTTCTGTCCAATGGGAAAGGGCAGAAGAGAAAATGTCTGTGGTGTGTGGAGCCTTTGATTATGTTGACTGCTTTACTGAGGCAGGGAGAAGTATAGACAGAGTCATTGGTGGGATGGGGGAGGCTGGTTTCTGTGATATGCTGAGCTATGTCTACAACTCTACAATTTTCCTGCAATCACGTGCAAAACAATCACCGTATAAGTTATTATGTATCCGGATGGGATGTTTTCTATGGTGTATCAATAAAAATTGGTAAGGGTTGATGGCGACATGCAGAATTTCTTTGCCTCCTGAGGAATTAGAGGTCTTGGTGAGTTTTCTTGACCGTGGTATCTACGTGGTGAGAGGAGCGCAGGCTATAGGCGATGTTCACTCCTAGGAACTTGAATCTCAACCTTCTCAGTCTCAGCACAGGTGATGTAGATGAGAGCATGTGCACTGTTTCCCTAACTGATGTCTATGAACAGCTTTCTTGTTTCGCTGACATTGAGGGAAAGGTTGTTGCTTTATGCCACATGATGAAGGTCTCCTCTGACTCATTGTTATTTGAGATAAGGCTCACTATGGTGATATCACCTACAAACTTGTAGGTGGAGTCAGCGCAGAATATAATCTCAAAGTCATGAGTGTATAGGGAATTAAAAAGGGGACTGAGGATGTAACCTTGTGGAGCACAATGTTTAGAATAATTGTTTCAGAGGTGTTGCTGCCTAAACTTACTAATTGCCATCTGTTGGTTGGGAAGCCAAGGATCCAGTTATCGAGGGAGATGTTGACTCCCAGGGCTCAGAGTTTGTTGATGAGTTTGCATAGAATTATAGAATTAAAGGTGGAGCTGTAATCAATAATCATTAGTCCTTATTATCCATTTGCTTTGGTGATAAGTGTAGGGTCAGGGAGATGGTGACCAGTGTAGACCTGTTTTGGTGGTAGGTGAATTACAGTGAGTCAAGGTGTCTAGAAGGCTGGAGTTAATTCATGCCGTGACCAGCCTCTCAAGTGTCATGAAAACACTTTATGAATGGTGGATGTCAGAGCCACTGTGTTCCCATCATTTACGCAGTTTATCTTGTTTTTTTCTTTGGTACCAGAATGAGAGTGACCTTCTTAAAGCAGGGAGAGGTTTAAAAAGTCTGCAAATACTCTCAAAAACAAATCTAGGCAGGATCTAAGGACATCACCTGCAACACCTTCCAAACTTAATTTTGGACTGGTACTGTCTTCTAAAATAAACTTAAATAATTTTGACGTGACAATATAAAAACTGTAGTGCAAATTGACAGAAAAAGAGGGAGAAGTATTGTCTAAATATTGACCAAAGTTGTGTTAAGGGTTTTTCAAATCATTCAAGAACTTGATGGCAATAGGGAAGAAGTTGTTGTGGGATTTCAGACCTGTTCCTAGTGTCTTCTGAATGCTGTGTCAGGTAGTTCCTCTGACTGTTGGCAGCATTGAGGAGAAGGCACGGCCAGGTTTGTGAACCCATTTTTTTACAACATTGTCCTTTAGTGGTGAAAATTTTTCATTCTTTATTTTATTTAGTGGTGCAGTGCAGAGTTGGCCCTCCTGGCCCTTCAAGCCACACAGCCCCAGCAACCCCCTGACATGCCTGATTAATCCTAACCTACTCTGGACAATTTACAATGACCAGTTAACCCTCTAACCAATATGTTTTTGGATTTTGGGCGGAAACTGGAGCACCTGGAGGAAACACATGCACTCCACAGGGAGAATTCCACTGTCCTTACAGAACAGTGTTGGAATTGAATTCTGAATTCCAGTAATACCATTGTGCTAACCGCTATGCTACTTTGGTGCCCAATTCTCATCTGCTGTAGCCAATATGTGACTACAGAGCCACCTTTGCACTGATTCTGAAGTGGCCTGCTAAGGCATAAGCAAGTTTCAAAAGCAGTCAACTTTGAAGCACTTGGAACAGCACTGTTGGGGAAGTAGCTCTGGCATTTACAGCTAGTAACAATATTTCCAGCTGCAGGTGGTGTTTCCATGCACAGAAAATCCTTGTCCTTCTTAATAGTGAATGTCACAGGTTTGTGAGGTGTAGCTGGAGTACTCTAGCCAACTAACCGTTGTGCATTGATGGTGCACATTGCAGTTACTGTTGTATCAGTACAGGAGAGGCAGAACACTTAGGATGGATAGAGAGCCAGTTAAATGAGGAGTTTCGTCCTGAATACTGTCAAGGTACTTCAGTACCAATCTAGGCATTCCATCATGCTTCTAACATGTCTTATGGATTTGGAAAAGCTTTGAGTTCTCAGGGTTTTAGTCAAAAGCTATACCATAAGTAGTCTCTGACCTGTTCTAAGATTTTTGACTAATCTGGTTGAGTTTCTGTCAAAGTTGATTGGAACTTGCTGGTGGCACTGCCATTGAATGCAAGATTCAGCTTTCTGCCTACCTAACACTCAGGTGCAATGGTCAGTAAACCCACTTCTGATCTCATAATAGATGTAAAGGTGATTGTATCTGAGGCACTACCCTGTGGAAATCTTGCTGTTATATATTGGAGTTGAGATGATTGACTTCCAACTACTATGCGCTTTTTTCTTTCTTTGAGATAAAGCTAATCTAATTTTAAAATCTTTTATTAATGGGGTAGACATGGGAGGAGGCCGCTCTGGTTTGTGACTATTTTAATAGATGTTTAAGTTTAGTATTTCACGATAGGATTGTGTGTGCTTTATTTTTGTCCCTCAAGCCTCATCTTTCGTTCCTCAAAAAGGCATACGGAAAAGTTAAAAATGTACTTACTAACAGCCAACAAGGAAGGGTGCTGATGAGCTTACAACTAAGTCATTGACTACATAAGCTAGAGCTACCAATTGCCCTACAATTTTTAATTATAGTTCCCTAATTAACATATAATACAGGCGGCCCACATTTTTGAACGTTCGCTTTACGACAGCTCGCTACATTAGTACCTGTTTTTGCTAACCAAAGAGGATTTTCGCTTTTACGAAAAAAAGAAGCCCGCTTTATGCGTGTGTTTACCCCGAGAAAGTCTACAATGACCATGAAGCCTTGTGTGGGCAGTTGTTCGCGCATGTGTGTACTTGCGTAGGCATATACGTGCCTTTTTTTTTCTTCTCCAAATCGATTTTGGCTCACTGTCTTCCCGAGCTTGATAAGTGAAACAAACCGTACATACAATATTTCTACTTTATATAGGGTGTATACTTATCATTTTTGCTTTACTATATGTCGGTGTTATTTTAGGTTTTATGTGTTATTTGGTTTGATTTGGTAGGTTATTTTTTGGGTCTGGGAACGCTCAAGAACTTTTCCCATATAAATTAATGCTAATTGCTGCTTCGCTTTACGCCATTTCAGCTTACAAATGGTTTCATAGGAATGCGGTACCTTCGGATAGCGGTGGAAACCTGTATGCTGTTTACTTGTGATTCTGTACTTTTAATGTGACTAATTATTTCCCTATCCTAACATTGAACAATAAAATTACTCCATTCCCTTTTGCTAAATACCTCCAATCTGTACTTCTATCTCAGATTCAGATATATTTATATATCACCTGTACATGGAAGCATGTATACAATTGAATGGGTTGTTTGCATTAACAACCAACACAACCCAAGGGTGCTGGGGGCAGCTTGTAAGTGTCGCCACATACCAGAAGCAACATAGCATTCCCACTATGTTTAGAGCAACACGAGCAACAACAATAAGAAAACAACAATAGCAAAACAAGCCCTTTTCCACCCCCCATCCACTCTCACACACAGACGGGCCTTCAGCCTCAGGACAAGCTGCCTCTGGGTCTCCAACTTCCATTCCTTGGCCCAGACAAACAGTCTTTGGGCCTCTGACCTCTGAAATCTGACCATTGGCTTCCAGCTGTTGACTTTGCTGACTTCTCAATCATGGGCCTTTGACTCTGGTCTTGCATGAACCTCTGACCCCAGGACTAGCAAGCTTGGGGGTTCGCCGACCCTCATGCCTTCTGTCTGCCCAGACTTCCAACCTTGGGTCTTGCTAACCTGGGCAGGAGTCACTGGCCCACGTCGTTAGGGCCCACCAACCTCGCTATTTGAGCATGGGAATTGCTGATCTTCAATTGAGGAGCACTCTGACCTGGATTTGCACCTTATGCTGTCCCTAACACTTTCTTTCCTGCCACTGACCACTCATTCCTGTAAGTAAACTATATCCCAACCGCTTACTTCCCACACTGTCCACAAGACCATTCCTAGGAACCTGAGGAACAACTATCTCTGAGCCACAACCTCAATGGACATTCCTGTTCGGCCTCATCTTGGTCTGGGTCTGACGCATACTCTACATCATTTTGTTGTGTAATCTCAGATATTATTTTACTCTAATTCTAAGTGCATTTAAACAATGGTGTATGATACGGGATTTAGAAAAAGCATCTGTTCAGTTTCCACAATGGATTTATTCATAATGGAATAAACAGAGAGTGCTATTTAGGTCCATAATTGACAAAGGTTAGACATCAATAATGGACGAAAGAGAGAGACATAGAAGATGCATTTCAGACTAGCACAAAGTTTGTAGTGATATTTCCTAGAGAATGCAAATAAACAATCTTCATTAGAAATAGAAAGTAAAACTTTGAAGTCAGCAGCTGCTCCAAAATTTAACAATGTATGAAATAGCGAGGAGGACAGCAGTAGGAGACATAGAAAGGTGAACAGGCATGCATAACTTCATGTTGTTAAGTGTAAAGGCAGTATAATTTACTTTGAGGAGTTGCAAGTTGATTGTTATTCGTAAATTATGGAAAGAAGCTGGCTGTTAACAAGGGCAAATGACTTTGTAAATTTGAATTTGTCATAACTACACAAAGCATGGAATCCATTCTAAACCTTTATGAATCACTGATTAGTTTATTTTGTTTTATTCTGAACACCACACTACCACACATTTGGAATGTCAAGAATTTGAAAATGATAGAGAAGTTTACTAGGATAATTATTGGATTATGTTTGATGCTTATGTATCTTTTGCCAAAACCAAAATATTACAGATTATGGAAATACAAAATCTGAAAGAGAAAATGCCAGTAATACTGAGCATTTATGGAAAGCAAAACAGAGGTAAAATTTAAAATATACTGAAAATTCTGATGACAAATTATTGACATTTAATAATTACTTCTCTTTTCACATGATTTTTTTTTAGCATTTTCTGTCTATGTTGAATATATGCTTCCTTGTTGTAACTTTAACCTAACTTGAGCATGCAAAAGGTAAACCTGCAGGGTCCTTTTTTAGTATAGTTGTGAGGATTTAATGCCATCCTCGGTCTCGTTTTCACTTTAAAGTGGTGAGCTAAGTTGGGAGGTCACCGGGTCGTATATATTAGGATGACCTGACGGAAAATATGTGCTAGGGTCAGAGGAGACCTAGGATTTTAAATAATCAGCTAGTTACCCTTGTCCCAGAAATACTTCAGCATCCTTTCAATTTAGTTGTTCAACAAAGAGTCTGCAATTGAATCAGTGTAGATAGAGTTAAATATAACAGTTAATACCTACATTTTTCTGGAGTAAGCTGAATATCTGAGGAATTTCTGAAGTATGGTGGGTATTGGATACCTAACCAATTCTGTTCAGATCCAAGGCCAACAGATTTAAGCTCAAATGCTGGAGTTTTAGAATGGTGAATTGAAACAACCTTTTTAAGCAGTTGTGAGATTGCGAGGTGAACTCCCAACATTAAGAATTAAAGCAGAACTCTTTTCAGCCAGCTTAACTTAGATTAATTATGTGCTTAAAATAACAAAGAATAAAAGGATAAGAGGAAGAAGTGTACAGAAGTAATAATGGATATTGCTTATGTGTGGAATAAACACAAAATGGATTGATAGAATCTAGCAGCCTGTTTATGTGTTATTATTCCTGTGATTTATTTTTATGGTTGATTTGGAAAAGCAATAAATTAGATATTGCCGTAACTATGATGATTTGTTACTGCAAACTGCATATTTTGTTACAAAAGTAGGTCAACAAATAGATGTTTAAGAGAGATGTTGGGATTTTCCAGTCATTTTTCATTGCTCTACCATTTGCTATGCACAAACAACATTTTGCCTTTAATTTTCCTACTTTTATCAAACTGTTATATTTTCACACTAATTAATATTAAACTAATCATAGAAAATTATATATAACAATTATAGTTGTGATAGCCTTATAATAAATTTAATCTACCAACATTAAAATTGAAACACTTTAAATGACTGTGATATATTCCTGTATATAGACATTAATAGAAATTTAACATCCTTTTCTTTTAATTCTTTTGATTGAGTTCTTGTTTCCCTCCAAATCTTTCTCTACACATTCCCTGTTTTCTTGTTCCTCTATTTCTCTCTTAGTCTTTTATTTATGTTGGTTAAGGGCATAGGACTGAGTTACCTGATGACCCTTTGCAATTGTCACAGTTTATTCATTTGACAATTGCCATGCAAAGCATTTTAAGTCAAGACATGCTAATAAAAGTCTGATGACATTAATTATAAGTTGCCATGCTGCAGCAAATTTTACCCCAATAATGTGAGGGCATTCTACACATGTCTTCTCATGTGGTGTAACTAAGAATTTATCAGTCTTTAGTTAGGAAGAAAATATACTGTACTTTGTATGCTCTTCCACCAGTTTTTGATGATACAATACCAGAAATGTAACTTTATTTATAGTAAGTTAGGTTTTCAACCTGTTGAATAACAGTGCAGTCCAGTTTTTATTCACAATTTTTAAAATCTTAAAATAAAGCAACATCTGCATTTACAATTTCATAATTGTGTTTTCTTTCAGATCTTGCCTGTAAGCCATATAAAAATTAGAACAGACCAGGTATTGTATCTTATAAAATCTGACTATAATTGTTTAAAATCATTGTTGTGTCCGTGCATGTTACTTTATCTACCATGGCATTAATAGATAGTTAATTTTGTTATATTCATATTAGGATAAAGATAAAATGTGGAACAGAATGATATTAATGGAATTTTGGAAACTCACCCCCTTTTCTAATAAGGCAGAATGTTGGGAAAATATAATAATTACTTTTGCTCTGAAGTTAGTAATTTATTTGTTTTGTCCTCAATCCAGAATTTAATCAAGTATTTCAAGTCACTGTAGTATTTTAGGGTAGCATTTCTCTGACCTGGTGGCTTTTGGATAAAATTTGAAACCACAGGTGCCACTTTGGTGGGAGTAATAGAAAAGTAGGCATTTCTCCTTATACCCTGCTCAGTCACGTGGCCTAAGTCACTTGCTTTTCTGAGGCATTGCTACACACAAATTGATTGATTCATTGGCAACAAAGTAACAGTGACCACTTTTCAAAAGTGACATAAAAGTTAATGATTTTATGTTCTAAGAACCTAAAAGTTACTGCATTAAGATTTTTTTATTATCAATCAACAACTTCTTAGGGATCAACTATCCCTTTAATCCAAAGAGATAGTTGATTTATATTAGAAAAAAAATAGACGTAAGAGCCAGAGCTACTGATCCAGAACAGATATGAAGAAGTAGAATTTGTATCTTTGTTTTAAAAATGTATTAATTGTAACTCATATCAAATACTAAGTTAGCTGACAGTAATTATGATCCTAATACATTCACACTTAGAGTTAAATTTATTATTTACCATTCAGGTACTCCTTGCCAGGCATGCTATGTGATGAAGAGTCTGACCTGAAGCATAAATTCTCTTCCTCTTTTCACGATGGTGCTTAACCTGTGCAGTTCTTCCAGAACTTTCAGTTTTTATGCGATGTAATAATTATATTCACTTTAATTAATGCCAGGTAAGGTTACTGTGTTTTCTATTCACAGGAACTGGAAGAAAGTCTGCAGCAACTTCTTGCAACCAAAATTGCTGTTTACATCATGACTTTTCTAATAGTGACAGTGGCCTGGGCGTCACATATCAGGTAAATATTGTTTCAGTACTACGCAACGGTTTAACTTTAATGTTAAAGTAAAAATAAATTACCGTGCAAAACAGACATCATTGGTGAGTGCAGGTCCTCCTATTATTATAGTTTATATCAAATAGTATTGCACTGATAATTCAAGACACACCAAGTTATGTTAGTAAAGAAAAGTGTACTTGGTTTCATGTTTTAAGTGAAAGACACCAGGTCACAGAGAGCGCTGCTTTCTCAAATGCTACTCTACAACACCAACTTGAACTCCTCACCTCCTTCCCTTTACTATTTGGTCCACTGTCCTCTCCTATCAAATACTTCTTCAGCCTTTGTCAGGTTTATGTCCCAGGTCCTTGCATCATTCCCACTCCCACCCTTACCCACTTGTGTATTATTACCCCTCATCTGAATTCACTGCCAGCTCCAGCTCAACCTCTCCCCTCTTTCCAGTTCAAACCAAAACATTGTCCATTTTCCTCCATAGATGATGCCTGACCTGCTGAGTTCCATCAGCAATTTGTGTGTTGCTCCATATGCCTGTTTCTAAGGTTTCTTTTGTGTCACCAATTTTACATTCTGAAATGGAATTGAACCCATAATTTTCTAATTTAGAAGTGAAAATAATATAATAAAACTGAGGATAATGTTGATTTTTATTTTTAACCAATTGTAAATACGATGAGATACTTTATTCTGACTTGCAAGAATATTCTCTTTACAGTTTTTCCTAAAGAATAATATATCATATAGTTTTTTAAATCTCTCACCAATTTTATAGATTGTTCCAGGTTATTGAACGAATAGATGACGTTCTTGCACTTCTCAACTTGGTGAGTATCAAATATTCATAACAACCTGCCTTGCAATATTTAATTAACTTAAATCTAAAATAAATCAAGCATTTTTAACTATTGTGGAGGTGTACTAACAACTTATTGGTCAGTTCCTGTTCTTTGAAATCCCACTTAATTTTAGTCCCTGGGAAAATGATTGTACTTTTGTATTTTTGATATTACATGTAGTGAAGACATAGTACATTGCAGTAGGTTTCATATTGATCTCTAATAATGGTTCTTTAATTATACCACAGTAATGTAGAAGGCTCCAGATTGAATCCTCTATCAATGTTAAGTTAGTTAGTTGCCACTTTAATTGTAACAATAAGGTCCAGTGGCCCAAATTAGAAATATCAGCAAAATCGTTCTAATGTTATCATCTAATTATTATCAAATTGTTTGTGAATAAGGTTTAATGGCAATATCTGCATATATTACCTACACTTAAATAATCATGCAAAGTGTTCAAAACATTCCCTCCTGAAGATATGCTTAGCCCAAGACTCTGTCACAACTCGCACCCTGCTCTGTTGGAGAAACAAATAAAAGGCATCATCTCAACCCCAATGATCCAAGTATTTGTTAGGATACGTCATTGTCTAAGCAGTAGAGGAAGGAGATGTACTTGTTAGCCATGTCATGATAAATGCTGGTGACTGATAGGTGGTCTGCCGTCTCTTATCAACCTGATCTCTAAATAGATTGACATAAGAAGTGCTGCTGCAGAAGATCAAAATTAAAGGATTCCAAAGAAAAGGAAAACTCTACTCAATCAATGCTTGAAAACTCCCAACCAACTGGTGTTCGGAACACCCACAGTGCCTGGCCTGACTCCACTAATAGTGTGTAGGCCTCCATTAGTCTCGATAGACCATGGATTTGTGCCTTGGAAAGTTTCCAGGGCGCAAGCCTGGGCAAGGTTTTTTTTATATGGAAAACTGGCAGTTACCCAAGCTGCAAGTCTCCCCTCTCCACGCCACCAATGTTGTCCAAGGGAAGGGCATTAGTCTACTAATAGTACCTGTAATGAAACTCTGGTTTTTCTACTGGAAAACAGTAGGTTGATTTTGACAAGAATGATTAGAAGAAAATCTGGTTTTAGCATGCAATTTAGATACTACTATTCTGATTTTTGTAATTTGGATTTGTTTTAAAATAGATACCCCCGAGTTCAGCATTCAGGTGCTTCAACTGAGCACTTGTAGTAAGCTAAATGAGAGTGATTTATCTTGGAGTAGTCCAGAGACCAAGTGAGAAATGTGCACCAATTTCCCAGGTCCAGCACAAGATCCGGGTGACAGCGAAGGAGGAGCAATGATACAGGCCAGCAGAAGGAAATGAATCTCTATCTGCCCCCATCCCTCTCTCCTACACCAACTGGTGCAGCTCTGAAAACCTCCCAGCCTTCTTCCATTGTCATGCAGGTCAGGGGAGAAACCTAGCTTTCATCACCAAGCTCTCCCTTTTCCTTGTGACTCATTTAAGATATCCATTAAGAAAGGATACACACTATTTACTGTTGTCTTAAGACCAAGGAAAAATTCTAGAAGCAATGTCAATTGGTACTGGTGTATTTTTGGCATTATCCTGCAAATCACCAGCTGACTTTCAAAATTCATTTTCATGACCAAACAGTAATACAGTACTGTGCAAAAGTCTTACACACACACGCGCGCACAATAAATATATATATAGATAGATAGATATAGGAATGGATATAGATTTATAAATGTCTATAGATCTAGCTAGGGTGATAAAAACTTTTGCATAATACTGTAGTAATTTTATGTATGACACTGCACTGCTGCCACAAAAAAAAGCTTGACGTATGTGAGTGATGATAAACCTGATTCTGCTATGGCCTCTATTGGGGACTGAGAATGGAAAAGGTAGAAGGAGAGCGGAATCATAGTTGGGAAAAAGAGAAAGGCGAGGGGAATGAGTGAGAAGTACCAGAGAGACATTCTGTAATGATCAATAAACCAATTGTTTGGAATCAAGTGGCCTTGCCTGGTGTCTCAGGGCTGGGTGTGTATGTACCTGGGTCACACTTCACCCTGGCATTCCTTCTCTACTCCCTCTCCCACACTCCTCCTGCGATGCTCCACCCTCACCTTTCCCACCAGATTTACAAACTCGCACTTCACTCCATGTTGACAAATACAGTACTGTGCAAAAGGGTAGGCATCCTAGCTACATATAAGTAAAGACTTCTGCACAGTGCTGTATGTAATAAACCTTTAAATAGTGCTCACAGTTCTTTGCGACAGTTTACTTTCACCAAATTCACTGGTTCATTTAGGAAAAGGTAGTGGATCAAATTCTACATATCAAAATATGGTTCAATGAGATGTGGAGCCAACAGACAGATACTGACCAGTTAAACTGAATATGGAGCCAAGTGAGACCATGCTTTCTTTGTAATGAAATTTTGAAGTTGGGTTAGTTTATTTATGGATAATACTTTAGCCATTGTTAAAATAAGATTTTGAACAGAGCTGTATCTGAAATGAAGCCTGTGGGATGATTAACAATCTATACGTATTCTCAGATATTCTAGAGGTCAAATTGAGTCCTGACTCCAGTTAACAGTTATCTTCTTTAATGTATGCTTTTAATCTACTCTTGAAGAAAAAAATCTATGCAATCTCAGTATTTCAGCTAAATAGTTGTAATGTTTATCTTTTAGGCATGTATGATGCTCATAACCTTCTTACCTTATACAGTAAGTAAATACTATGTCAAAGTGGGATAACAAGGCAGTTCTTTGATGTAACGCTTTTAAGAAAACGTATATTCTGCTGACATCCTGAATTTCTAAATGGATAATTGTGTGTCACAAAACACTTGTAAAAAAAATTCTATTAAGTTGTGATTTGGTGGGTTCTTGGGATTATAAATACATGTAATTTATATCAATGTTGAATTTTGACTATGCATTTACTAGATTTTAACAAATATCTCAAATTGAATAAGTATGTCTGCAAATCATTGTTGGTGTTCAACAACTATTCTGAAAATATCATTTTGTCTAAGTAATTGAAATGTTCTTTTCTTAGTTTTCTCTGATGGCCTCATTTCCAGATGACACGCTTGGAATCCTGGCATTTTGTGTTTGTGCAATCATCATTGGATTAATTCAGGTACAAACCAAGTGTTTTTTTAATGCAACATGATAATCTGGCAGAAAGTGATTAATATTGTGAAGCTGTACATATTTGTACCATGAGTCACAAAACCACTTTTTGGAACAGGGTATTAATGTGTGTAACATTAGCTTGTTAAGCAGCCTCACGTGTGGCACCTTGTCAAATCCAAGCACACAGCATCAACCAATCTCATTCGTCTATCCTGCTTGTCGTTTCTTCAAAGAATTCCAACAGGTTTGTCAGGCAAGATTTTCCCTTGAGGAAACCATGCTGACTACAGCCTATTTTATCATGTGTCTCCAAGTACCCTGAAACCACATCCTTAACAATCGACTCCAACATCTTCCCAACCACTGAGGTCAGACTAACTAGCCTGTGATTTCCTTTCTCTCTACCTTCTTGAAGAGTAGAGTGACATTTGCAAATTTCCAGTCTCCTCCAACCTCAGAAAAAACTCTTTAAGATATATCATAATTCTGTGTACCTCTATCAAAGCTCCCCTCATTTTCCTGTGCTCTAGGGAATAAAGTCCTAACCTTTCAACCTGTCCATACAAGATAGTTCCTGAAGTCCTGTCAACGCTACCAACTTAGAGGAGTAGTGACCATCAGTGACCAGCTATATCAGCAAGTGCATTGATGATGTTACTCTGTCCAAGACCATCACTATACATGCTAACCAGAACCCATGGATGACCACAGAGGTGCGTGCGCTGCTGAGGACTCGCGACTCCGCCTTCAGAGCAGGCAACAAGGCAGCTCTAACAACAGCAAGGGGCAAACTGTCTCAAGCCATCAGAGGAGCAAAGTGTGCACACACCCAGCTAGTCCACAGCCACTTCCAGGACAATGGCGACACGCGGCGCATATGGAAGGGCACCCAGGACATCACCTGATGGTGCAGGTGATGCCTCCTTCCCAAATGCGCTGAATAACTTCTACACCCGGTTTGAGGCGGAAAATGACGTGGCGGCGAGGAAGTCCACCTCTCCTACAAATGACCAGGTGCTGTGTCTCTCTGTGGCCGATGTGAGAAGAACCCTGTGCAGGGTCAACCCACGGAAGGCTGCTGGACCAGACAACATCCCTGGTAGTGTGCTCAGAGGATGTGCAGACCAGCTAGCAGATGTTCTCACTGACATCTTCAACATCTCCCTGAGCAGCGCCACCATTCCAACGTGCTTCAAGGCCGCCACCATCGTCCCCGTGCTGAAGAAGTCTTCAGTGTCCTGCCTAAATGACTACCGTCCCGTTGCACTTACATCCATCATCATGAAGCGTTTCAAAAGACTCGTCATGAGGCATATCAAGACTTTGCTGCCCCTTTCACTGGACCCCCTGCAGTTTGCGTACCGTCCCAACCGCTCAACGGATGACGCCATTACCACCACCCTCCACCTGGCCCTAACCCACCTGGACAAAAAAGACACATACGTTCGGATACTGTTCATAGACTTCAGTTCAGCATTCAACACAATCATCCCTCAGAAACTGATTAGAAAGCTGAGCCTGTTGGGCCTGAACACCTCCCTCTGCAACTGGATCCTAGACTTCCTGACTGGGAGACCTCAGTCAATCGGGATCGGGATCAGCATCTCCAACACCATCACACTGAGCACGGGGGCTCCCCAGGGCTGCGTGCTCAGTACATTGCTGTTCACTCTGGTGACCCACGACTGTGCTGCAACACACAGCTCGAACCATATCATCAAGTTCGCCGATGACATGACTGTGGTGGGTCTCATCAGCAAGAACAACGAGTCAGCTTACAGAGAGGAGGTGCAGTGGCTAACGGACTGGTGCAGATCCAAAAACCTGTCTCTGAATGTGAACAAAACAAAAGAGATGGTTGTTGACTTTAGGAGGGTACGGAGCGACCACTCCCCGCAGAACATCAATGGCTCCTCAGTAGAGATTGTCAAGAGCACCAAATTTCTTGGTGTTCACCTGGCGGAGAATCTCACTTGGTCCCTCAACATCAGCTCCATAATAAAGAAAACCCAGCAGCATCTCTACTTTCTGCGAAGGCTGAGGAAAGTCCATCTCCCACCCCCCACCATCCTCATCACATTCTATAGGGGTCTGCTCTCAGGATGAAGCTTTTCATTCCAGGACAAAGGAGATGTCTTCCTTTTTTAAACAAAGGGGCTTCCCTTCTTCCACATCAACTCTGCTCTCAAATGCATCTCTCCCATTTCCCGCACATCTGCCCTCACCCCATCCGCCCACCACCCCACTCGGGATAGGGTTCCCCTTGTCCTCACCTACCACCCCACCAGCCTCCAGGTCCAACGTATAATTCTCCGTAACTTCCACCACCCCCAGCGGGTTCCCACTACCAAGCACAACTTTCCCTCTTACCCTCTTTCTGCTTTCCACAGGGATCGCTCCCTACGCGACTCCCTTGTCCATTCATCCCTCCCATCCCTTCCCACCGATCTCCCTCCTGGCACTTATCCTTGTAAGCGGAACAAGTGCTACACCTGCCCTTACACTTCCTCCCTCACCACCATTCAGGGCCCCAGACAGTCCTTCCAGGTGAGGCGACACTTCACCTGTGAGTCGGCTAGTGTGATATACTGTGTCCGGTGCTCCCGGTGTGGCTTTTTATATATTGCTGAGACCTGACGCAGACTGGGAGACCATTTCGCTGAACACCTATGCTCTGTCTGCCAGAGAAAGCAGGATCTCCCAGTGGCCACACATTTTAATTCCACGTCCCATTCCCATTCTGAGATGTCTATCCATGGCCTCCTCTACTGTCAAGATGAATCCACATACAGGTTGGAGGAACAACACCTTATATACCAGCTGAGTAGCCTCCAACCTGATGTCATGAACATTGACTTCTCTAACTTCCGTTAATGCCCCTCCTCCCCCTCTTACCCCATCCCTGATATATTTAGTTTTTTTTCCCCCTCCTTTTTTTTTCTCTCTTTCTGCCCATCACTCTACCTGTTCTCCATCTCCCTCTGGTGCTCCCCTCCCTCTTTCTTTCTCCCTAGGCCTCCTGTCCCATGATCCTTTCCCTTCTCTAGCTCTATCACTTTCGCCAATCACATTTCCAGCTATCAGCTTCACCCCACCACCCGTCCGGTCTTCTCCTATCATTTCACATTTTCCCCTCCTCCTCCTACTTTCAAATCTCTTACTATCTTTCAGTGAGTCCAGATGAAGGATTTGGGCCAAAACGTCGACAGTGCTTCTCTCTATAGATGCTGCCTGGCCTGCTGTGTTCCACCAGCATTTTGTGTGTGTTGCTTGAATTTCCAGCATCTGCCGATTTCCTCATGTGTCCTGTACTTAATACTTTGATTTATGAAGGCCAATGCGCCAAAAACTCTCTTTACAATCCTATCTACCTTTGATGCCACTTTCAAGGAATTATGAATCTATATTCCCAGATTCTTCTGTCCTACTGCACTCTTCAGTGCACTACTGACACCATGTAGTTCCTAACCTGATTTATCTTCCCAATGTGCATTATCTTGCCTGCATTAAATTCCATTTGTCATTTTTCAACTGGTTCAGATTTTACTGTCTTGCTGTCCACTATACTCCCAATCTTGGTGTCATCTGCCATGTTGCTGATCCATTTTATTACATTACCATCCAGACAATTGATAGTTGACAAATGACACTGATCCCTGTGGCACACCATTGGCGATGTAGGCCTCCATTAGTCTTGATAGACCATGGATTTGTGCCTTGGAAAGTTTCCAGGGTGCAAGCCTGGGCAAGATTTTTTTTATGGAAGACCGGCAGTTGCCCAAGCTGCAAGTCTCCCCTCTCCACACCACCGATGTTGTTCAAGGGAAGGGCATTAGGATCCATACAGCTTGACACCGGTGTCGTTGCAGAGCAATGTGTGGTTAAGTGCCTTGCTCAAGGACACAACACGCAGCCTCAGCTGAGGCTCAAACTAGCGACCTTCAGATCACTAGACGTATGCCTTAACCACTTGGCCACATGCCAACATGGGCATCCAGTCAAAGTGGCAATCATCTACTGCCACTCTCTGGCTTCTCTGCTGAATCCCATTTACTACATCATCCTGAATGCCAAGCAACTGAACCTTCTTGACCAACCTCCCATGTGAGAACTTGTCAAAGACCTTGATAAAATCTATGTAACATCCATTGCCTTGTCTTCATTAGCTTTCCTAGAAATGTCCTCGAAAATCCCTATAGGATTGGTTAGACATAACCGATCACACACAAAGTGATGTTGAATATCCATAATCAGTCCCTGCCCTTCCAACTAATTACATATCCAGTCCCTTAGAATACCTTCCAATAACTTACCCATTTATTTTATCATGCCCACCAGCCTATAATTTCCCAACTTATTCTTAGAGCCTGCCTTAAACAATGGAATGAAATTAGCTGTACAGGTGGCCCCCGTTTTCTGAACGTTTGCTTTATGACACCTTGGTTTTACAAAAGATCTACATTAGTTAGCTGCGTTCGCTACCCAAAGAGTGTTTTTGCTTTTTCGAAAAAAGGCAGTGCACGCTCCAAGCAGCCAAGCTGCTCCCCCAGAACTGCATTCTAGCCGGTATAGCTTAAACAATAAAGACATTTTTGCAAAAGTGGAATTTAAAGGTAGTTATGGGTGGTTTGATCAGTTTTTGAGGCGACGGCAGCTTCATAGCTTAAAGGTTACTGGAGAGAGCGTTTCCACCAAGAGTGCTTGTGTGAGATTTTTGCTACGCTTGACAGTGCTGCAATGATTGCAGAAAAGTATTTCTACTTTATATAGACTGTGTTGGTTTTATGTGTTATTTGGTATGATTTAAAAATAAATAGTTATTTTTTGGGTCTGGGAACGCTCTCAAATTTTTCCGATATAAATTGATGATAATTTCTGCTTCGCTTTATGCCATTCCGGCTTACGAACCGTTTCATAGGAACGCTCACCTTCAGGTAACGGGAAACCTGTACTCCAGTCATCCAGCACCTCACCTATGGCTCAGGATATTTTAACTATCTTTACCCATACATGGTCCATGACCTCACTGCTGTTTTCCCTCACTTCTATAGAAGTGTCTGTCTTCCAAGTAACTAGAGAAGCAAAATGAAATGAAGTACTTCACACTGATCTGGGTTGAACTCCATCTGCCACTACTCACCCCAGTTCTACATCCTATTGATGTCCCACTGTAACCTCTGACAACCTTCCAGACGATCCAAAACACCCCCAACTTTTGTGTCATCAGCAAACTTCTTAACCCACCCTTCTACTTCCTCATCTAATGATGATACTAAATTGTGTGGAAGGGAGAAGTTGGTGGCTTGTTAGCAGTGTAGTAAGCAAACATCCCACCTCACCCGGAAGTTCCGGGAGTCTCCTACATATTGATAGCGGCTCCCTGACGCCCGCAAATTATATTCGATATCTGGGAAATCGATTTTTTTGAGAGCGAGAGAGAGAGTGTTCCAAAAAACAGAAAATATAAAACATACTTTACCCCAGACTACACTGAAGTGTACCCCTGCCTAATAGGGGTCAAAAATAATGACAGTGTTGCTCACTGCACTGTTTGCAACAGTGACTTTTCAATTGCCCATGGTGGGTTAAAATGTAAAAGACATGTTGAGGTGAGTTTAACAGGTGTCATTCGTTCATTAGCATAACTAACGTTATTTAACCTACTAGCTGGCTAGCTGCTAAGGAGCGACTCTATTGCAGACATCCCACCTCTCCCAGGATGTAATCTTTCTCAGCATCTTTGAATAAGGAAAAATGTCAAGCATAGTTCCCATTCCTGGTACAATCACAGAACTGGCCCTTCAGCCAGTGGTCCATGCTAACCACAACATCCTCCCAGCTAGTGCCAGTTACCTGCATTATGCCAATAACCTTCCAAGCTCTTGCCCTAAACAAATGAATCTTAAATGTTATAATTGCACCTGTCTCGACCACTACCTGTTGCAATTATTCCTGCAACTCGCTACCCACTGTGTAAAGAAGTTACCTGTCGGGTCCCTTTTAAATTCTCCTTCTTGGCATGTGTCTATACCCTTTAGATTCTCCAACTTCGAGGAAAAGACTATGTGTGTCCATCTTATCCATGCCCCTCATGATTTTGTAAACTTCTGTGAGGCACTTCTCCAAGGAATAAAGATCCAGAATGACCTACTGCTCTCTACACCTTGAGCCATTTAGTCCAGGCAGTATCCTTGTCAATCTGCATTCACTCCACCTTGACAATGGCTTTCCTGTAACAGGGTTACCAAAACTGTACACATACTCCAAGTGTGGTCTCACCAACAACTTACATGACTGCAGTGTAATGTTCACATTCTGAAACTTGATTATTCAACTGATGAAGGCCAGCACGCTAAACTTCTTTTCCACCACCCAGCTTTCAGCAAACTGTGCACTTTTCCTCCTCGGTCCCTCGTTTCAATTAAACCCATCAATATCCTGCTAGTCACTCTATCGGCCAGGACCTGGTGTGATTGTCTAAAATGTATCACCTCACACTTATCTGAGCTGAACTCCATTTGTCATTCCTCAGCCCATCTCCCTAACTGATCAAGATCTCTGTAATTCATTGTAACTTTCTACACTGTCAACAAGGCACCTCAATTTAGTATCATTAGCAAACTTGCTGATCATGCCTTATACATTCGTATCTGAATCATTTATGTTCTGTGCACAATGCAAACAGAGGCCCCAACACTGACACCTCAGGCACAGGCCTCCAGTGAGAGAATCAATCTTCAGTAATTATCCTCTGCTTCCTATCGTTGAGCCAATTCTGAATATGCCTCATGAGCTTCCCCTGATCCCCTGTGATCACATCTTCCAGATCAGCTTGCCACGTGGGACCTTGTTTAAAAATCTCCACATAGACAATATCCACTGCCCAACCATCATCTATCCTCTTACTTCCTCTTAAAAAAAAACCCAAATGAGTCGTCAGATATAGCCTCCCATACACAATCACCATGCTGTCTATTCCTGATTAGTCTTGACTAACTGAGTGATGGTAGGTTCTGCCCCTCAGTATTCCCTCCAGTGATTTCCCTACCACTAAAGTGAGGCTTCCAGCCTGTAATTCCCTGGCTTGTCCTTGATACCCTTGAGCATATCCTGCTGCTTCCATTTGTGCAAGTCTACATAAATGAAACAAATTGCTAAGTGGGTTTATTATTGTCACATGACAAGGTACAGTGAAAGACATGTTTTGTATACAGGCAGTCCCCGGGTTACAAACGAGTTCCATTCTAGAGTCTGTCTTTAAGTCGGATTTGTACGTAAGTCGGAACAGGTACATCCGGTATTATTTAGTGTCAGTTAGTCAAACGTTTGTATACTAAGACTTAGTATATATTTCACCTTTCTATGCATATAAAACACTTAAGAAACATATGTATTTAAATAATTAAACCACTGCGTTGCTTAATAATAATTGTAGCTTTCATCAGGGCAGGGCCTCTCACATGATCCATTATTCTTACTTTATCCTTTACCTGTATCCTTTAAAGTTGTTCCAATTGTTGACCGACTGTAGCCTAAAGCTTCTCCTTTTTTTTTGTAATTTATTTTTTTATTGAAGTTCATCATCAAACATTTCTATAAGATGTATTTCAGACATAGTACATATATATCAAATAATCATATATATTACAAATCTCCACAAAGTATTTATCTGAGGTGGACACTTATAGAAAAGAGTGGAGTAGGGAGTGATCTTTTTTTTTACAACAGATTCATTGATTTGTGACAATAAAATCAGTCCTATGAGGCATTATGTAGTTAAACCATTTTTCACAGTATGAATCAAATTGTTCCAGCTTATGATTAACAGATGCTGTTATCTTCTCCATTTTGTAAATGTCCATTGTAATTTCCATCCATGTATTTAAAGTTGGGCTCTCCTGTAATAACCATTTCCTAGTAATAACCAGCCACCAACAGTATATTCATTAAATATTTATCTCTTTTCAACCATTCTTGAGGTACATATCCAAAATATATGGTCTTACTCTCTAAGGGTATTTCACATTTAAAGATGTCTTATAGGGCGTTGTGTATCCCCCTCCAATAGTTTTTGATAACAGGGCTGTCCCAAAAAATATGATAATGATTTGCATTTTGATTTCCACAATTTCTCCAGCAAACAGGGAGGTTACTATCATAATGGGATTTCTGAGAGGGTGTAATGAAATATCTTATCAAGTTTTTCCTCCCTCCATTTCTGTGAACTAGTACACTTTCATTGATACCTCCATACTGTTGTCCATTCTTCCTCAGATATAATTATCCCTCCTTCCTTCTCCCATTTTGTTTTAATGTATGAAGTCGAATGTGTTTTAAGATTTGACAGCCCCTTATACATGCTTGACATGATTCTTCTACCATTATCTGAATTATATGCTTTTCTAAACAGCTCTATCAAGCATGTACTTGCCTTCGTTATATTTTAAGCGTCTTATTAACATTGTCGCATCTGTAAATACCGATAAAGATCTTGTTTTTCTAGTAAGTGTTTCTCTTTAAACATTTCAAAACTGAACAGTATTCCTTCTTTCATTATGTTGCAAAGAACTGTTATTCCTTTAGCTGTCCAGTCCTTAAATCTAGCATCCAACTTATTTAGTGTAAAATCCGAGTCATATGCACACCATTTAAGAATTGCAATATCTTCCTCTAGATTATATTCTTTTATAGTAGTTTTCCATATTTTAAGAGTCAATTTCACCCATGGGTTATCAATAATATTTGTGTACCTTTGCAGGTTGTTATCTGTCAAAATTGCTTGTATGGGGATGGAAAGTACCCGCTCCTCAATGTTTTTCCATTGAGCGTCATATGATGGGTTGCACCAACATATCACAGCTCTCAACTGTGCTGCAAAATAATAATCTCTAAAAGAAGGTAGGCCCCATCCCCCACTTCTCCTTTGCTAATTGCAAAGTTTTGAGACGAACTCTAGGCCTTTTACCCTGCCAAATATACCTTGTTAGCATCTTGTTCCATTCATTGAATTGATTTTGATTAATCTCTATTGGTAGGGTCTGAAAGAGATATAACAGTCTGGGCAGTATATTCATTTAATAGACTCAATCCTTGAACTGAGACTGAAAAAAGGAATCAAGTTCCATCTTGCCACATCTTCCTTAATTTTTTTATATAAAGGCTGATAATTACATTCTGATAATTTTGCTAAATCTTTTGGCATAATGATGCCCAAATATTTGAAAGACTCTGTATGCCATGCCCAGGGGTATCAACTTCCAATATCTTTTGGTGGGCTATAGTAATATGAAAGTAATTGGCTTTTCCAATGACCGATGGCATTTCACTTCTTTCCAATCACTTTATTATTTCCACTTTATTTTCAATCATGATCGTTTTCTGTCAGCGGAACAGAAAGCTGCAGATTTTATGTTCTATCACTGAGCAGCAGTCTGATTGGCCTATCAGAGTTCTCTTTAGGAACCAGTTGACTTGATCAGCATTTCTGACCTGGCTATTGTTCACGATCGCACTTAATAAAAAAAAAATACAGGAGCAGCCGCAGGTTACTGATCTTGTGCTGCTCTGGGTCCTAAAGTCCATCCTCACTGAGAAAGGTTAAATGGGACAAGTGGGGGCGGTGCCGACTGGAAAGCGGTGGGGGGGGGGGGGGTGGTCAGGGTGAATCTTGCTAAGAAATATTTAAGCCAAATACAAAGTTACACACTCAACACAGTATTAACGGTAATGACTTAAAATGGCGGACGGCGTTCTCCTCCCTCCGTTCGTAAATACGAATTGTCAGTAAGTCAGACATTTGTAACTTAGGGAATGCCTGTATTGTCCATACAGATCAAATCATTACAATGGTACATTGAGGTAGTACTAGGTAAAACAGTAACAAGAATGCAGAACACAGTGGTTCAATCACAGAGATACAAGAATACATTCAAAAATGTATGCTTTTGATGTCATTAACTGTCATATTCATGTAATTATGTTAGAGAAAGTAACATCTGATTTCTTCCTTTAATTCCATAACAGGCTATAATTGTAATCTATGGATTCCACCAACCTTATTTATTGAATGCCCATGTTTGTGCATTAGAAGATCGAAATTCATATAAGTACCAAATTCTAAAGGTGACTTTACAAGCACCTGTTCTGTTCTTCATAGCAGGAATCATATCTTTCATCTATTGTCCTGTGGTAAGTTTCGTTTTGTGGATCTATATATGATTGGTCAATCCGGAACCATATTTGAAAAGAATATTCCTGTAACTAAATTCAGGACTAATGGTACATGCGAATGCAGTAATTCAGTTGGTTACATTATGGTCTAGCACAAAAGTACATCATCTGCTGAAAGATGTTGGTTCCGATGATGTTGATGTACTGATTGATTTAGAAGAGTTAAATGCCCTGATGCCTCATTTGTTTTAACTCTCACAATTGACATTGTCGAATATGAGCAGAAAGCTCTTACAGTAAACTTATCAAAGAAAAATGTCATAATCAGACTAAGATGTTGAATGTTATGGGCCAGATTCATACCGCTTATCCTGGCAAAGTACAGATAATGAAATGTGTGAAGAGCTTTTCATATCTGTCTCTATACTATAGGTACACTGCATTTAATGAAATTTGATCAACAAATGATGCATCACCTTAGAGACTGAATAATTTGAAAGGAACAATTACTCTCATAATTTCTAATTCTTGTTTAGTAGAGTATAATATTCAAATTTGATTGAGAGCTGTTTTTTTGAGGCTTTTCTGGTAATCTCAGGAGCCAAAAAAAAATCTTTTACAGAAGATTGAAGTACTCAATTATGATAAAAATTCAGGCTTTATTGCCATTCCATATACAGAGTTATAATTAATTAGAGGTACAATGCAGAACAAATCTTTTCACCGCAGTGAGCCATCCGACAACCTCCCTATTTAACCCTCGGCTAATAACTAACTGGTCTGCCTTTGGAATGTGGGAAGAAACAGAGCACACAGAGGAAACCCACATGCTTACCGGAAGGATGTACGAACTCCTTACAAACAGCATTGGAATCGAACATCGAACTCTGAGCTCTAACGCTGCAAGCTGTAATAGCAACGCACTAGCCACTATCCCACTGTGGCATTGCGGACTATTTTGGAATTTTGCATAGAATTGAGTATTTTCCTAGAGCGTGTAAATCCCTGACTAATTACCACCTGCATTCAAAAAGTTTTAATATGTTGTTAATTATATTGACTAGACCATTATTAACTAGTTGCTCTATTACAGGACTGATAATGAAATTTCCCGAATACAGTGGTGGAATTTAAACTTCACAGTTTAGACATAATATCTGGGAAATTTAGTTCAGTTGATTAAATAATCTGGAGTAAGGAGACAGTTTCAGTGAAGGCAAACGTGAAACCAACACAAAGTCTTTAAAAGTTTTTTGGCTTGCTGCTAAGGAAGGTATGAACTGTATTTGACTCCACACCAAGAGAATGTGGCTGATTCTGAACTAACCCTTGATATGGCCGGGTGAGCCACACAATTGTTAAAACTGTTGTATTGAAACATAATGAGTAAACTGACAGGCTACTCAACATGGATTTTGCACCAGACTCAGGCATAATAAAGGTACACTTAACCCACTCAATTCCACAATATCCTCCTTGCACTTCTGAAGTTTTATGTCTAAATTGAAAAAGCTTTCCATGGCAAGTCATAGTTATAAATGTACAATCAACTATTTATGGTCTTCCATCATGGTTTCAGCAGGTGTAGTAGAACATCAGTATATAGTTGGAAGGGGATTGCTCAGGGAATCCTGACTCCACACACATGAACTCTCTGTGGTACCAGTCAAAAATGATCAATAAACCCTCCTATTGATTACCAGATCCCTCAGCTAATGAAATAATATTCTTACGTTTTGGCAGCAGCATTACAGGGGCAGCAAGGAAACAGAGTATGCTTGGATTTGGAGGACCATCATCAAGAATGAGCTGATGCTGCAGTCCTGTACAAGTAGCTACAGACAGTACCTGCAGCATATGGTAGGGGAACTAATAGAAGGGGAAGAAAGTTCCATGACAGGATTGGTAGTTTTTAAAATACTGCAAGATGATTGATATTTAATGAGCAGCTGTACTGAGAGAAACTAACTTTGCATAAGTGGGCTCCCATAAAGGAACACTAGATATATTTCTGCCATCAAATCGAATGTCCTTTACAGAGTTCTGTGAAACATGTTCCATTAAAGGATTTCATTTCAAATGTATGCAGTGGTGACCATAGTTATAATGAATAAAAAAGGAATTGTGTGCCCATACGTTCTTTACCACTACTCACACATCAAAGTATAAATTTAGCACTAACGATTATGTAACTTACATATTACATTCAAATTCTAGTACATAGTTATGCATATTCATTGACCTATGTACAATGATGAAGTAAGAGATTATAATAGCCCAAATCTTCCATATAAAAAGCCAGCATTCTGTGAAGAACTGTTTTCACGGGGGACGTCATGTGATGACGTAGGATCGAGACGTGGAAATCCAGCTATCCCGTAAAAAACCAGTAAAATAACGTTTCAGTGAAGAAAAGTTAGTAAATACTTTTTTAAAACTACTTATTCAGGATTGTCTTAAGATATGCCTCCTAAACAGAAGCAGAAGAAAACTACTACTTTGAAGACAACACAAGTTGGAAAAGAATCAAGGCCGGTCGCTATGAAAGAGCCTCTGGCTCAACTGCATTTTACCTCTGGCGATACAGAACAGGAAACTGCAGTAACATCAACCGTTTCCAAAAAAAAAGAGCAACAGGAATTGCGCATGCGTGAAGGAAGGGGCATGCGCAAACACGAGCAACCCAAACTACAAATCCCAGCTATGATCAGAACTGAAAGTGAAAGTGAAAATGAGGTGGAATCAGATTCTCTGGATAAATCAGATGAAGATGAATAGACAAAGAAGAGCAACAGGAAGAGGTTGGAAATGATGGAGATATAAGAAAAACTTTGGTGCAAATAATGCATGAATTAAAAGCATTAAAAGTAATTTTAAAAGATATTAAAATATGAAGATTATGTTTGATAAAATGTTGAAAAGATAGGACAAAATGGACAAGAGAATTAAAAACTTGGAAGAAACATTGGGAGACACCATTGATAGAGTGAATAAAATGGAAGATAATATTTCTGCCTGGACAACAGAAAGAAAACAGTTGTTGGAAAAAGTGGATGTGCTTGAAAATTTTAGCAGACGAAACAATATTAAGATTGTTGGACTTAAAGAAGGTATAGAGGGAGAGGATCCAATAAATTTTTTTCAAAAATGGATCCCGGAAATTTTGGAAATGGAAGAAGGAACCCAGTTAATTGAAATTGAAAGGGCTCACAGAGCCTTAAGACCAAGGCCTCAAGTTGATCAAAACCCACGATTAATCTTGATAAAATGCTTAAGATATCAAGATAAAGAAAAGATCCTGAAGGCGGCTCCCAATATGCCAGAAAGAGAAACAGGCCATTGATGATAGAAGGGAAAACAGTTCTTTTCTGTCCTGATATAAGTTATGACCTTTTGAAGGGAAAGAAGGAATTTAACCCAGCGAAAAAAGTTTTATGGGAAAAAAGGCTATAAATTTATATTGCGCCACCCGGCAACCCTGATAATTTTTTTGGATGACAGAGAAAGAAGATTTTTTTACTGATTATCGGGATGCAGAAGAATTCGCACAAGAACTCCCAAATATTCGCTAATTACAGTCAAAGGTTTAAAAGTGAAACGGATTAAAGATGAAAATAGGGACAGTGAGTGGAACTGATGGATGTTTAAGGACAGAAGAATATTTAAATATATTCTTAATTATATGATACAGGGGAGAAAGGTTAAAATTTGAGAAATATTAATCGAGAGTAGTGATATTTTTTTCTTTCTATACTTTTTTATGTTATGGGGGAGCTGGAGGAACTTCAGATCGATTGCTACGGGATTCACGTGTGTAATCATGGTGATTGCCAGGGGAGAAAGGTTAAAATTTGAGAAATATTAATCGAGAGTAGTGATATTTTTTTCTTTCTATACTTTTTTATGTTATGGGGGAGCTGGAGGAACTTCAGATCGATTGCTACGGGATTCACGTGTGTAATCATGGTGATTGCCATGACCCGTACAACGGAGGGGGGTAATGTTGTGTTTTTTTCATTCACAACATTAATCTATTTCTCTTTTACCTTTCTTTTTTTGCCTGGACAATCGGGGGGGGGGGGTGAGACACATAGCAACGTGAAGAATTTTAAAAAGATTCCCCAAGGTACTCTGAAAGTTGAAAGATTAGGTATTATTATAGATTGGAGTAAACCTGTTAAAAATAATGACTAATTTTACTGAATTTTTTAAAGTTTTAATGTTAATGGGCTTAATGGACCAGTGAAAAGAAAAAGAATTTTAATGTATATTAAGAAAATGAAAATAAATATAGCTTTTTTACAAGAAACACACTTAACAGAGATAGAATATCAGAAATTAAAGAGAGATTGGGTCGGAAATGTTATCGCAGCTTCATTTAACTCAAAAGTGAGGGGAGTTGCAATTTTGGTTAATAAAACTTTACCAATTAAAATACAAAATGTATTAATTGATTCTGCGGGGAGATACGTTATTATTGTCAAATTTTTTCAGAACTATGGACTCTTATGTATATTTATGCACCAAATGAAAATGATGTAAAATTGATACAAGAGGCCTTTTTGAATTTGGCTGATGCATATGACAAAATATTAGTAGGTGGAGATTTTAATTTTTGTTTAGACCCAGTTTTAGATAGATCAACAACGGTTGTTACAAAATCATAAGTAGCAAAATTAACTTTATCATTGATGAAAGATTTAAATTTGATTGATATATGGAGAAGAATTAATCCAAAAGAAAGAGATTATTCATTTTATTCAAATAGACATAAAACTTATTCAAGGATAGATTTTTTTCTATTATCAATGAATATTCAAGACAGAGTGAAAAATATGGAATATAAAGCAAGAATATTGTCAGACCATTCCCCTTTGATAATGACAATGATAATGATGGATAAAGAAGAATCGATTTACAGATGGAGATTTAATTCAATATTAGTAAAACGTCAAGATTTTTGTGATTTCATGAACAAGCAGATTCAGTTTTTTTTAGATACAAATTTACATTCAGTTGATGATAAATTTATATTATGGGAAGCAATGAAGGCATATTTGAGAGGTCAGATAATAAGTTATACTTCTAAAATTAAGAAGGAATATATGGTAGAAACAGATCAATTGGAGAAAGAGATTACAAAATTAGAAAAAGAATCTCAAAGATATATGACAGAAGAAAAAAGCAGACAACTTGTTAACAAGAATTTACAATATAATACACTTCAGACATACCGAACAGAGAAAGCAATTATGAGAACTAAACAGAGATATTACAAACTAGGTAAAAGATCACACAAGGTTCTTGCTTGGCAGTTAAAAACAGACCAGACTTCCAAAACGATAAATGCAATTAGGACAAGTGTAAATAAAATTACTTATAAACCTTTAGAAATTAATGAAATTTTTAAGAATTTTTATTCTGAACTGTATCAATCAGAATCGCAAAATGATAATGTTGAGATAGAAAGTTTTTTATCACAAATAACTCTCTCAAAATTGAATTCGGAAGAACAGAAGGGATTAGATGTGCCTTTTACATTAAAAGAGGTCGAAGAAGCTCTAGGATCACTTAAGAGTAATGAATCCCCAGGAGAAGATGGTTTTCCGCCTGAATTTTACAAAAAGTTTAAAGATTTACTAATTCCTCCTTTTATGGAGTTAAGACGCCAAGCGGAAAGAACACATAAATTTCCAGAATCTTTATCGACAGCTATTTTAATAGTATTGCCAAAAAAAAATAGAGATCTTTTAAAGCCAACATCATATAGACCTATTTCTTTGTTGAACACTGACTATAAAATAATAGCAAAAATTTTATCTAATAGATTATCTAAATACTTACCAAAATTAATACATATGGATCAAACAGGATTTATCAAAAATAGACAATCGGCAGATAATGTAACTCGATTACTTAGTATAACTCATCTGGCACAAAAGAGGGAGGAAATGAGTGTGGCAGTTGCTTTGGATACAGAATAAGCATTTGATAGATTGGAATGAGATTTTTTATTTAAGGTACTGGAAAAGTATGGGTTAGGAAAATCTTTTATAAAATGGATTAAAACCTTAAATACTAATCCCAAAGCTAAAGTAATGACAAATGGTCAAATTTCAACATCATTTCAGTTAACAAGGTCAACTAGACAAGGTTGTCCATTATCACCTGCTTTGTGTTGGCGATAGAACCATTAGCTGAATTAATTGGAACAGACCCAGATATTATGGGTTTCAGAGTTAACCAGGAGGAAAATAAGATTAATTAATTTGCTGACGATGTTTTGCTTTATTTAACAAACCCATTATATTCGCTGCGTAAATTATCTTCTAGATTGGAAGAATATGGGAAAATATCAGGCTACAAAATAAATTGGGATAAAAGTGAAATTCTACCCCTTACTAAAGGAGATTATAGTCAATGTCAATTAATAACTCAGTTTAGATGGTCGATAAATGGTATAAAATATTTAGGTTTAAGAGTTGATAATGATATAAAGAATTTATATAAATTAAATTATTTACCATTATTGAAAAAAATTCAAGAAGATCTTGATAAATGGATGATGTTACCAATAACATTAGTAGGCAGAGTAAATGCTGTAAAAATGAATGTATTCCCTAAATTACAATATTTATTCCTAACCCTACCAATACAATTACTGCAGAAGTTTTTTCAAGAGTTAAATAAATGTGTGAGGAAGTTCCTTTGAAAAGGTAAGATGTCAAGAATATCGTTGGAAAAATTGACATGGAAATTTGGCCTAGGAGGGTTACAAATTCCAAACTTTAAAAATTATTATAAAGCAAATCAACTTAGATTTATTGCATCTTTTTTTGATGAAGATAAACCGGCATGGATTAGAATAGAACTAGATAAAATAGGAGAAAACATACCAGAAGATTTTATATTTAAGTGGGAATCTAAATGGATACGGGAAAAGAAAGAATCTCCTATATTAAAACATTTGATTGATTTATGGAATAAGATAAATGTTGTTGATGAGATAAAGAAATCTTTATTAGCAAAGAGACCTTTAATTCAAAATAAACTTATTCCTTTTACAATGGATAACCAACTTTTATACAACTGGTTTCAAAAAGGGATTAGGTATATAGGAGATTGTTTTGAAGGCGGTATATTAATGTCATTTGATCAATTAAAGAATAAATATAAAATATCAAACAACACTTTATTTGTTATTTCCAATTAAGGGCTTATTTAAGAGATAAATTGGGTCAAACAATGTTATTGCCGAAACCTAATGAAAATAGAAATTTTAATTCAAAAAGGAAAAATTTTAAAAATTATTTCTTGTATGTATAGTTTGATTCAAAAGCAGGCAATTAAACAAGGAATTCATAAGTCAAGACAAAAATGGGAAACTGATTTGAATATTAAAATTGAAGGAACAAATTGGCCAAGACTATGTCTTGACAGTATGACAAATACAAAAAATGTCCGGCTAAGACTAGTGCAATATAATTTTTTACATCATTTATATATTACACCACAAAAAATAAATAAATTAAACCCAAATTTATCTGATCAGTACTTCCGATGTAATCAAGAAATTGGTACTTTTTTACATTCTACTTGGTCTTGTTTTAAAATTCAACCTTTTTGGACAAATTTAAGAGTTTTACTGGAACAAATTATTGGAATACAATTTCCACATAATCCAACATTATTTTTACTAGGTGATATTGAAGGGATAAAATCAAAATCCAAATTGAATAAATATCAGAAAGAATTCATAAAAATTGCATTGGCAGTAGCCAAAAAGGCTATTGCAGTTACTTGGAAATTGGATTCATACTTAAGTATAGATCGTTGGAAGAATGAAATTTTTAGCTGCATTCCACTTGAAAAAATTACATAATTTAAGAGATAAATATGAAATATTTCTGAAAATTTGGTGTCCTTATTTACAAAAGAGGATTAAATATATAGGTGCTCTGAAGATAAAATTATTGGTTATCTGAGGAAAGAAATAAATATACAAATTAAAGCTATTATGAACTCCATGGAGTATGTGGGGATCTTCCAATATCCAGGCCTTCCTTCCTTCCTTCCCCCCTCCCTCCCTCCTTCCCTCCCTCCCTTTTTTTCTATAGGGATATGTTGGGTGGGGGGGGGGTTAAGGGGAAGGGGGAAGGGTTGATAATTTTTTTCTTTCTGTAACCAATTTGAAAATTCAATTTTAAAAATTTATTAAAAAAAAGAACTCTTTTCACTTCAAAAGTTCAAAGTACATTTATTATCAAAATATGTATGCATTAAACAACCCTGAGATTCTTATTCCCACAGACAGCCACAAAACACAGAAATATCATGGAACCCATTCAAAGAAAACAAACAGAATATGCAAAAAAAAGAACCATTTGCACTAGTGGCAAAAAAATTATCAAAAAAACACAGAATATAAAACATCAAACCACAGAGTCCTTCAAACAGTCTAACAATGTTCAGTTTAGTTCAGCTCATTTCAGTTTAGTGTTGTGTTGTTCATTGACTCAGTCTGCCAGAATCAAAGCTGCAATAAAAAAGGGAGTAACTGGAGACCTAAGATTTTGGCACCATTCTCTGGAGATACTGAGCAAGAGCGAGAGGGTGAGACCAGTTAAATGCAAGCACTTTCCTCCAGAGCAGCAAGCAAGAGGGAGAGAGAAAGACTGGTCAAACACAGCACCTTCTTCTGGCAGAAGCGAGCAAGATGGAGAAAGAGACCAGTCCATCAAATGAGGCACCTTCGTCTGGTAGTGAGTGAGAGGGAGAGAGAGAGACTGGTAAAATACTGGCTGATGATGCTGAATACCCACTTGCCCTCTGCTTTCATCCTCATTGACTTCAATCTTGCTCACCATTTTAATCAGTGAGAAATGAAGTCAATCATGGGTTCACACTCCGTCTCCAGGCTGCACAGTCTGTACCAAACTCCTTCAGAGACAGCAGAGTGCCAGATCACTCAACCAGCCAAAAAAATCAAACCATCTAAATGTGAATCTCAGGTTCCAACCACACACAGCTTAGTAGTAGAATCATATTTGAAAGAAGAAGAAATAAACGAACTAGTTTCATGAACTGATGGACATTGCAGTTTGTCGCATTGTTCACTGGTGCCATATTCCCATACATACGTTTGGGATTCTCGCACAACTGCATGTAAACACAGGAAAATTGAATTCCTGCACAGTTAATGGCTACTGACCATGTTCTGTGGCTAACACTCATCAAATCCAGTGGTGAACACAAATCTGCTTTGATCCAACTTATGATGGAAAAGCTTCCTGCAGAATCTAAAGTGATACTCAGGCCAGCATAGTCATCATGGTGGGCAATGAATTGGTATGGCATAGGAATTTGATCCTGTCATCTGTTGCTGTTTGTGTGGTGTTTGCACATTGCTCTGCTTAGCACTGGCAAGGATCCTGTGGTGAAATAATAAGCAAGGTTTCATATATTTCTGTGTTTCATTTTTAATAGTCTTTACATGTGTGCTTGTAAGTGAGAGGCATATTCAGAAACAGTCTTGTATCCTCACAAACAATCTTTTTGATATTTGGTAAATGCAAGGCCAAGACAGCCAAATGCCAAAGGAATGTTATATGAGGAACATTAGGATAAAAAATAGGCAGACTTAGACAGTGTAAGAGCTTGCCAGTTAAGTCTGACGTGCTTCCCAGATGAAATTTGTGCCATAGGATCCCTCCAAGCTAGGCTGTATTTTATTGGTCAGGTGGTATAATGAGCAAAATAGCTCCTCTATGCTGTATGACTAAACTTTGTTTTTTCTCATGTAAATTAAATTACCACAGGTATCTTTTTCTGCATTGTGGTGTGATCTCACATTGATTTGATTATTGAAACATTATTCTTCACAGGCATATGTAGTGCTTGCACTTGTCATCTTTCTCCCGTACGTTACTCAGATTACACAGTGGTGTGGAAACAAAATAAAGGGTGAGTATTTGAAATGTTAAGATCGTGCAAAGTCTGTTTCTGGCATTCCTGGTGTGTTTATAGCTCTATAATCATATTTAGAAAGTGAAGTTTTAAGGAAGTGCAACCAGAAGCTGCTTGTCCTTTCCTCCCGTTTCTTGTCAATGTCAGAAGATAATTAATGTAGTAGTCATGGAGAGTTTACAACTAAAATACTGTCATTCTTTTGAGAAATATAGTGTTGTGGTAAGAAGTAGTTGGCCAATAATTCAAGCATAAGCCAAGGGAATACAAATTTTAGATCAGTTTTAATGAAGAATTTGTGATTAAGTACTCCAATTGCAAAAATACATTGTGGCAAAAATAAAAAGTATGTAAAAAAAGTTTGTTTATGTATCTTGTTTTCCTTCCAAGGTCGAAAAGAAATACAAAGAGTGCTATTTTACACATTTCATCCGAATGAGCCGCTGAGCAAAGAGCGAGTAGAAGCTTTTAGTGATGGAGTGTATGCTATTGTTGCAACTCTTCTTATCTTAGATATATGGTGAGCTATGTATCTACATTGTGTGCATCATTAGAGTTTTCAACCACTTAACCATATTTTACTTTCTTAGCTGGTTCTTTGCTGGTGTGTTGCTATATTATAGAAACCTTTAACGGATTAATCACCCAAATTTAACACTGAACAGTGATTCCTAACATTGCTATCCCCAATTTCATTAGAAATGGAAGGAAAAAGGTACTGAAGTACTCTTTTGCATTTGCTATCACCTTCCGTGGGCTGGATTACTCTGAATCTGATCTGCTTACCCTGCCCACTAACCACCAACTCCACTCCCCACCTCCGAAACTCCTGTGCTTTTCCCAGAGCTGCATAAGCCATTTGTAGCTTTGTAATATCATGTGACTTGGAGTCCTAGCTGCCTTGTCATTCCAGAGTGGGTCATGGTGGCAACTAGGCCACAGGTGGTGGATACTGAAACTCAGCTTTGGAATGTCCTGGTAGCCTTTCAACATTTTACAGCTGTCAAAAGGCCTTTTAAACTGCTTTTAAATATCTCTGACTGTCAATCACTTAAAAATAAGTCAAATAAAATTAAATATTTTAGAACTAAAAACAAAAAAATTGTTTTAAAAAGCTCAAAACGACTAGAAATTAAACAAAAAATAATAAACATGAACAAATGGTTTGCTTTCTTAATTAAAGTCGATCATTTTTAGTGTAATGCTAGATTATTACCAGAGCAGGATATGAGATTCACTGGTATGTGAACAACAGATCATCTCCAATTTCCATGTGGTAATACTCAGCCATAGAAGTCAAATACATGCTGAGCCATGAATTTGTTCTTGCAATGATTCTGCAGAGAATTATTAACCATAATCTAACATAGTGATTTACTCATGCAGTATTCTGATCTATTCAGTCAAATTTTTAAAAGTTTTACTTTTTTAGCTGTGTTTAATAACTGATAATATTTTAAGCCCTCTTTAAAATTAAAATGTGGTAAAGTTGTTTTTTGAGAGTCATGGATTTTAATAGATCATAGACAATTAATAGCAAATGTATTATGAGTGAGGGAACAGCTATCCAAAAGTAGAGAATTCATAGCATTCTACTCTATAACTGAGCCTCAGGACCCATACAAACCAAATTCAGGAACAGTTATTCCCTTCAACCGTTAGGCTTTTGAACCAAAGGGGATAACTTCACTCAACTTTATTTGCCCCGTCACTGAACTGTTGCTATAACCTATGTACTCACTTTCAAGGAATCCTAGTCTCATGTTCTCAGTATTTATTGGGTTTTTTTGTTATATATTTGCACTGTTTGTTGTCTTTAGCACACTGGTTGTCCACACTGTTGGTGTGGTCCATCGATTGTTATGGTTGTTGGATTTACTGAGAATGCCCACAAGGAAATGGATCTTCTGGTTGTACATGGTGACATGTACGTTCTTTGATAAAAAATTTACTTTCAATTTTGAATTATGTGATGAGTAGCAGTGTTAAATTGCCTCAGTGATTCAGGGAGGCTTTGTGACCGACTAGTCTGAGGACAAGAAAGAATAGTTAACCATTAACAAGTATGTCATACAAGTTCAGCCAATAATGAACAAGGGTATCTTGGGAATTAGCCACCTTGATTAGACATTTTTAGAGGAATCTTAGTTTGATCCTACAGGTAGAAAGTGAACAAAGCTTCAAATGTAGAAAGAAAGAACAGAAGTAAAATCTTCTTGTGGGTACATCAAAATATTAAACATCCAACTGTTATGTAAACCAGGATCATGGAATCAAAACATATACATTTAAATTAATGAAACTGTACAGTATTCAGTTTCCTTTTTCTGGAATTATTCTGGCCTTATTGCTTTTAGAAGTGTTTCCTGCAATTAAATCAGCATTGCCAAAATTGAGCTTTGCTATTTAACGTAGCTGAAAGGAATGTTTCAATAAAAGTGGGTTAATGATTTTGAAAGGGTGGTATAATAATGAGAGCTTTATAGGAGAAGAGAGTGATTTTATTTAGTGATTACTGTTCATTTCCCAGTGGTTATTGAAGCCAACTTTGAACAGTTGCTACTTGTGTGAAAAAGGTAACCCAATAATGTTGATTGCTGAGACATCCAGGATTTTTACGCAGTGAGGATGGAGGAAAAGCAAGACGTATTCAAGTTGTGATAATCCATAATGGAATTTTGAGAGCCAAGTGTTATCCCTACTGCTCTTGTCTGTATGGTTGTGTGAGTCTGCAGGTCTGAAAAATACTACGACAGTTGGCAGTTTACTATAAACTATTCCATATGTAATGCTGGCTGTAGCCACAGGAAGCTTGCATAAAGTATTAAATGGAGGGGGGCTGATCAACTTGTAGATAGCATCAAGCTCCTTGCATGCAGTAGCAGCTACATCTGATTACTCAGTGGAGAGTTCGTGGTGGAGAAAGAAGCTGGCTCAGTTGCCACAGCATTTGAATGAGTTTGTGATTTATTGATCACTGTCAGGATAATATTGTAGGATTCCGCAATGGCAGTGCCAATGAATTTGAAGACAAGGCCAGTATTAGATGAGTCATGATTTTATAGGCTAAGCTGCTCCTCATCTTTCCACTATTAAGTATAATCATGACTGACTATTAAGTAGTAGTGGTATCTAAATTATATAGTAAGGTAACTCTTTTACAAATTGTTATCTTTCAGACTCAAGTGATTTGCTCTCCACCCACTACACATTCCAGCATTTTAAAACACATGGGAGGTTTGCATCTCTCATTTCTCCCCACTGTAGATCTGTATTCACTCCCTAATATAATCCATTAAATTTAAAACTGTAACAAGAAACACGTAGCTGAAGTGACTCAGTGGGTCAGGCAGCATCTGTTGTGGCAGTGGGATAATCAGCAATTCTGTTGGAAACCCTGTATCAGGACTTGGTGTGTAAAGGGGAGGTAGCTAGTGAAAAGGTTGACCGGGACGAGGCATGAACTGGCAAGTGATGGATGAAATAACACACGCAAAATGCTGGAGAAGCCCTTCAGCAGGACTGGAGAAGGATTTTGGCCCAAAACGTCGACTGTTTACTCTTTTCCATAGATGCTGCCTGGCCTGCTGAGTTCCTCTAACATTTTACGTGTGTTGCTCAGATTTCCAGCATTTGGAGATTTTCTCTTCAGTGATAGATGGATACAGGAAAGGTGGGACTGGTGGGTAGCTGGAGTCAGATGAAGAAGGGAAGGGTGAAAATAGCAACAGAAGCTAGATGGCAATTAGTGGAGGGTTACAAATTATGGAATTTGGTAGACTACCTCGCTCCACTGCCCTCTTCACCTGGATCTACCAGTGGCTTGCCAGCTCCAGTTTTACTCCTCCCCTCACCTCGTTATACTGGTTATCTTTCCTTTACATACTGCCATGATGCAGAGTCTTGATCCACAACATCAACCAACCTTTGACTCCAGAAATACTGCCTGACCTACTGAGTTCTTCTAGCAGCTTTTTTTAAAATTTGGGATAGATTCTAGTATCTACAGTCTCTTGTGTCTCAAATTTAAAACTCTCATGATCTATAAGTCAATCCATAAACTATGCATATATATGGCCAGATTTGGGAACAGCTTCTTTCCAACTGTGATAAGACTGCTGAACAGATCCTGACCGGGATCCGGGCCGTACCTTCCAAATATCTAGACCTAATATGCACTACTGTACTTTCCCTTTTCTATTTTCTAATTATGATTTATGATTTAAATTTTTATTATTTTTACTTCGATTTGTACTTCAGGGAGCGCGAAGCGCAGAAACAAATATCACTGTGATGATTGTACGCTCTAGTATCAATTGTGTGGTAACAATAAATTATTTGTATTTGTACATTTTTTCCTCAATGGAATTCCTTTAATGTTGGCCTTCTGAACCATGTCTTCCTTCCGTGATGGCAGAGCTTTTAGATACATCGATGTTCTCATTCCAGCTTGATCTCTAAGTTTTTTATTTTGCTACCTTTCACATTATCTTTTAAAATTGGCTCATAACATGGTATTTTGTGAATAAGTCATGTGTTAGCTTTTCAGATCTATATTTCTACTTCTTCCTTTTCTTAATCTTATTGGCAAGAAAGGAGATCTTTTATGATAAATGCAAAGAGTAACTGAATTCATGTATTAGCTAAAGTGATGGTCATGGTACTAATGGACTGAGTTTTCTTGTAACATTATTGACACATTGTTGTTTCAGTGAGGACAATGTTCCCGAATCGAAAGAAGTTGCAGATAAGTTCCATGGTAAACTCTTCATGGCACTTAGTGAGTATGGTCCGGAATTTTTAGCATATTTTGGTTCATTTGTGACTGTTGGCCTTCTTTGGTTTGTGCATCATTCACTCTTTCTCTACATCACTAAGACAACAAGACTAATGGGCCTTCTGAATACTCTCTCTCTTGCTTTCATTGGTGGACTTCCATTGGCTTTTAGGCTCACTCAAGAATTTGCTGCCAAGTCGCGCAATGAAATTGAGGCCATTCAAATTAATTGCGTTATAATTTTTCTTGCAAGTCTTTTTCAGTTTGCAATATGGATTGTAGCACTTTACAATGAAAAAGAAACCTTGCATCGCCATATCCGTTATGGGGGCAAAGAGCATACATTTATGTTTGCCAAGCTTTCACTTTATCCTTCTGTTGCATTTGTTACATTCTGCTTGACATATATTTTAAGTAGGTTTAGCACACAAATTTTCCATTTGATGCAAATTGTTGTTCCCTTTGCATTTGTTCTTTTACGAATCATTGTCCGAATTACTCTAATTATTGTGAAATGGTTATTTAATCGATTAAAACCAAGGACATCAGTGTTGAAAGAGGAAGAAGAATGTGCCATCTCTGTGAGTGAGTGAGAAGTAAGAAAAGCAGTGTTGCAGTGCATACAACATGGAAATGTTAATTTGGTTGAAAATGTTCTTAAACATATTTGAACTTTGTAATAATTTCCCTCATTATTTTGTTCACAAAACATGTTAATACCTCAAAACTCAAAGTGAAATTTTAAAACTCAAATGTCATTGTATAACACAGTTATGTGGCAACATAGATGATAAAAAATGTTGTAAAATTACATTCCTTGTATATCCAAATAATGTTATTTATTTTGTATCTAATTTTTGTCTAAATATTTTACATGCACCATTTTGTGTAAAAAAAAGGATTTTAATAATTCAGCAATGGTGTAGTTTCAGTGTTATTATTACCATAACAATATTTCTGTGCAATTTTCAATTTTCTGTATTATGTCAAGTTTCATTTTTGTCCTTTTGCTTAACATGAAACAATTTTCAATTTTTTATATTGCATTTTTCTAAAACAACTACAATATTATCTCAGTGACAATTTTACTGTATGCAAAGTAATACTGAAGAAATAAGTTGTTTTAACAATTGATATGTTTTTAAGTATAGAACATTCCAGATAGACTCCTTCACCCTGTGACAATAATTTTCTGAAATAACAGATTTATGTTCCACAGATAAGTCCTTCCATCTTCATGCCTTTTCACAGAACCTGTTATATTTCAAATGATCACCTCCAACAGCATAACTGGTTTTGCTGATATAGCAGTTATTATAACAGGCCTACAAATAAGTTATAGCATGAAGTAATATTTTGAATAAACTGGGAAAATCATTGTATAGTAGAATGGAAATATGTAAAATTCTGCAGTACCTCTTAACCTTTGTCTTAGAAGTCTTCAAATTTATCAGTTGTTAAATAGTCATCTTATTCTTTGTCCATGTTGAACTTTTGTAGTGTTTATTGTCAGATTCTGATTGTTCTAGAATCTGGAAATTTAAGACTACAATGTCAATGTAAGTGAACAGTAATGGCTTTAAATAAATTATGCTCATCAAATAGTGTTGTTTTCATTTCCTTCAAAAGTAATTGGATATAGTCCTTTATTGAGATTGTCACATGAGACGGCCTACCAGAGAGGAGGTGGAAGAGATCGAGGCCTGGTGCCAGGCAAGTAACCTCTTCGTCAATGTCAACAAGATAAAGGAGATGGCTATCGACTTCAGGAGAGCTCACACCACTCACACTCTTCTTTACATTAGCAGCACAGCAGTAGAAATTGTGAGTAGTTTCAATCTCTTGAGAAGACACACCCTGCACAACCTCTCATGGTCCCAGGACGTATCCCACCCAATCAGGAAGGCTAATCCATGCCTCTGCTTTCTGAGGAGGCTGAAGAGAGCTGCATAATGCACATCTATACTCTCATCCTTCTACAGATGCACAGTAGAGAGCATCCAGCTTGCTGCTTCACTGTACGGTACAGAAAATGCTGTACGATGGACAGAAAGGCTTTACAATAGGTAGTCAAAACTGCCCCTGTGCTTCACCAACACCAGGCTATCCACCATTATGGACATATATGCAGAAAGGTGCCAGGAATAGGCCAGCAATATTATGAAGGATCCCACCCATCCTGCTCATGGACTGTTTGTCCCACTCCTGTCAGGAAGGAGGCTTTGTAGCATCCACACCAGGCTCAAAATAAACAGTTACTTTCCCCAAGCAGCAAGCCTAATCAACAGCTCCGGTTACTAACCCCTCCACAGTGCCCATTACCTCTACTTTATCATTTCCTGTCAGAGTCACCTTATGTAGGGACGCTCCTGGACCTAGCATATGATCGATCTATCTATATAAGTTATGTATTTTTATTGTGTTTTTTATTACTGTGTTGTCTTATTGTGATTTTTTTTGTGCTGCATTGGATCAGGAGCAACGATTATTTCATTCTCCTTTACACGTGTACTGGAAATGACATTAAACAATCTTGAACCTAGAATATGAAGACTAAATTCAGTCATGATTAAGAGCTAGCAAATTTCTGCTGCTTTGAATGATCACGTTTGGGAGATCATATTTAAATAAATATGGGAAAAATGCTAGCATGGACGCTGCCCTTAATTCCTTAATAGGGTAAGCACAGTTGAAGTTGGTGCTGGGCTTCCTATTTGAACTGCTACATTTCCCAATGTGAAGGTAGCTGGGATGGAATTGTACTTGATTCTAGACCATATTTTTAATGTCACAGCTAAGATATTGTCAGAGCAGAGTCTTGCTTGTTTCTATGCATCATCCAATTTTTCAGATGATTTACTCTATCAAGCAATTTGGCTGAACAGTAACACCAGTAGTGATAGAGGCTAAAGTGAATTTACAATTGATACTTTTAGTTGAAGATGGCTACCAATGCTTCAGCCTTGTTTTTGCATGAAATGTTATTACTTTGCAATAGTAATTTAAAATAAGTGATTGACCAATGTTTGAAGTTTTAACTCAACACAAAAAAAAACAACAAAATTAACAGCAGTGGCAATTTGCTCCATGGCTTGACATGAAGAAAGTTTGTGCAAGACCTTCCACTTCCAGCCATTTCTTGCCTCGTCAAGCCTGAACGCTTGAATCCACGGTGAGCACAATAGTTAGGAATTGTCTTGCTGCTTATTTCTTGCCAACATATCGGTGACAAAAATGACTACATTTTGAACACAAACACTGGCACCTGATGCTGTTTAAAAATGGATCTCTCTAAGCATGGAGTCGTGTCTAAATGAGCATCCAAGTGCATGTGACTGACACTAGTTAGAATCTAGCAATTAAGTGGCATAGTGTCCCAAATAAATGAAGGGAATCCTGGCTATTTTCTCAATTTAGTTTTTGTTCTTAGATGGTTGCCCTGATTAACCGATGGCCCAATTAACTGTAACCCATTGTATTAAATTTGGCTTCATTAATAATGCCATATTAACTCAAATTATTGTATACAAAAAATAAGACCATAAACAGGAGCAGAATTAGCCCATTTGGCCCATCGAGTCTTCTGCCATTTCATCATCATGGCTGATCCATTTTCCCTCTCAACCCCATTCTCTTGCCTTCTCTCCATAAACTTTCATGCCCTGACAAATCAAGAGCCTATCAACCTCTGCCTTAAGTACACCTGACCACCACGGCTGCCTTTGGCAATGAATTCCACAGATTCATTACCCTCAGGCTAAAGAAATTCCTCCTCATCCCTGTTCCAAATGGACGCCCCTCTAATCTGTGTCCTCTAGTCCTAGACTCCCTCACAATGGGAAACATCCTCTCCACATCTACTCTATCTGCACCTTTCAATATTTTAAAGGTTCAGGGAGATCCTCCCCTCAAGGTGTACAAGCACAGAGCCATCAAACTCTCCTCTATGATAATCGTTTCTTACCCAAAACATTCTCGTGGATCTCCTGTGAAACCTTTCCAACATCAGCATATCTTTTCTTAGATAAGGCACCCAGAACTGCTCACAATACTCCATGCCTCACCAATTCCTTGTAAAGCCTCAGCATTATTTTTATATTTTAGTCCTCTCAAAACGAATGTTAACATTCCATTTACCTTCCTCACCACCAACTGCATGAGGACTCCCAAGTCCCTTTGCACCTCAGATTTTTGAATTGTCTCTCCATTTAGAAAATAGACTATACTTTTATTTGTACCAAAGTGTATGACCATACACTTTCCAATACTGTATTCCATCTGCCACTTCTTTGCTCATTCTCCTAATCTGTCTATGTCCTTCTGCAGTCTCTTTGTTTCCTCAACACTACCTGACCCTCAACCTTTCTTCATCTAATCCACAAATTTGACCACAAAACCATCAATTTCATCATCCAAATCAATAATGTATAATGTAAAAAGAAGCAGTCCCAACACCGATCCCTACGGAACACCACTAAACACTGGCAGTCAATCAGAAAAGACTCCCTGTATTCCCACTCTTTGACTCCTGCCAGTCAGCCAATCTTCTATCCATGCTAATATCTTTCTTGTAATACATGGGCTCTTATCCCACACACCCTCCTTCCTGGACTGTTTGTTCCACTCCACCAGGGAAGAGGCTAAGTAGCATCCATACCAGAACCACCAGACTCAAAAATACTTACTTTCCCCAAACTGTAAAGCTGATCAACACCTCTACCCACTAACCCACCCCACCCACCGCCACTACTTTATCATGTCCTGTCAGAGTCACCTGATGTACAGACTCTCTTGTACCTGGTGTTACTTTATGTAGGTACATGCAATCAATCTCTATGTAAGAAATGTATTTATATTTATTGTTTTTTTTTATTATGTCCTTTTTCTTATTGTGTTTTTGTGCTGCGTTGGATTAAGAGTAATAATAATTTTGTTCTCCTTTGCACTTGTGTAATGGAAATTACATTAAACAATCTTGATTCTTGAACCATTAATTAGCTAAGTCCATGTCAAAAATTGAAATGGAACTTACTGTACATTACTTGAAATCACATGTTGGAGACAGCCTTGTTTTGCTTTAGATGAATAGCAATAATCTCTAAGGAATAAATCACTCAAGCAGCAATGAGGATCCTGTGATGCTGCATCTCCAGCTGCTATTCCATTTCAGTAAAAAGAAACGTAATGGGATCATGAGCCTGTTAAAATATCATTGTGGAAACAGTACTGTCTTAATGCTGGTGAAGCAATAGCTACTCGCGTAGGCCCAGAAATTTAACAGAGAAACATAGAAAATAGGTGCAGGAGTAGGCCATTCGGCCCTTCGAGCCTGCACTGCCATTCAGTATGATCATGGCTGATCATCCAACTCAGAACTCTGTACCTGCTTTCTCTCCATACCCCCTGATCCCTTTAGCCACAAGGGCCATATCTAACTTACTCTTAAATATAACCAATGAACCGGCCTCAACTGTTTCCTGTGGCAGAGAATTCCACAGATTCACCACTCTTTGTGTGAAGAAGTTTTTCCTCATCTCGGTCCTAAAAGGCTTCCCCTTTATCCTTAAACTGTGCCCCTCGTTCTGGACTTCCCCAACATCGGAAACAATCTTCCTGCATCTAGCCTGTCCAATCCCTTTAGAATTTTATATGTTTGAATAAGATCCCCCCCCCCCCTCAATCTTCTAAATTCCAGTGAGTATAAGCCTAGTTGATCCAGTCTTTTTCCATATGAAAGTCCTGCCATCCCAGGAATCAACCTAGTGAACCTTCTTTGTACTCCTTCTATGGCAAGAATGTCTTTCCTCAGATTAGGGGACCAAAACTGCACACAATACTCTGGGTGTGGTCTCACCAAGGCGTCATTCAACTGCAGTAGAACCTCCCTGCTCCTGTACTCAAATCCTTTTGCTATGAATGCCAACATACCATTTGCCTTTTTCACCGCCTGCTGTACCTGCATGTCCACCTTCAATGACTGGTGTACAATGACACCCAGGTCTCGTTGCATCTCCCCTTTTCCTAATCGGCCACCGTTCAGTTTTCCTGTTCTTGCAACCAAAGCGGATAACCTCACATTTATCCACATTAAATTGCATCTGCCATGAATTTTCCCACTCACTTAACCTATCCAAGTCACCCTGCATCCTCTTAGCATCCTCCTCACAGCTAACACCGCCACCCAGCTTCGTGTCATCCGCAAACTTGGAGATGCTGCATTTAATTCCCTCGTCTAAATCATTAATATATATTGTAAACAATTGGGGTCCCAGCACTGAGCCTTACAGTACCCCACTAGTCACCCCACTTGTCAAGCAATGACATTTTTTTCTGAAGAGGGAAGGAAAAACAATATTTTCCAGGTTGTTCTGAGTCACTTAAGAAAGTCAACCTGGACTGGTTTATGATTGCACAGGTGTTAGATTTTCAGCACAGGGTGTACACATCATTATCTCAATCCTCATGCCACCTTATTTTTCAACATTGACTGGTGAAATTGAATTGCATTTTAACTGGAGCTCACCCATCAGTCAATCACCAACCAAACAAAATTTCACAATGTTGTTAATGCTATAGCCACACAATTTAAAGGTATGCTTCTTGTCTCATTTGCAATTTGCAATTTCAGTTCCACAGGCCTAAAGATTACCAGTTAATTAGTTATATGGTTGAAACTCTCTAGTCCAGCTTCTTTGGAATCTGACTGGAACAAAGCCATAAAAACCCCAGATCATAAAAATTGTCCCCAGGCATCATCCTCTGAGCAGAAGAACTGTTCTTTTCAAGTCATGTTAGGGTTCTGGCAACTATGCCTCAACCAAAGTCAGAAACACTGTAGGCCGAGATTGCAAAGTAAGTTAATTTGTGTAGGTTAATTGTGCACAAATTATACAGATCTTAGTTAACCTTTGATAATGGTCAGGATTAGTTAATTAGTATAGATCTGTCTAATAGATTCAATGGAACACGGGAGCTGCTGGACCTCAGAATGCCGAACCAGAGAGTTTTAACATGTACCCCTAATCACAATTAAGGTACTGTATCTATCTACTTTTACCTCCATTGCAGATTTTAAGCAACTAGTAATGTGGCTTGAAGACTTGAGACTGGATAAACACAAAGGCAGGGGCCCCAGAGGGAGAAATATAGTAGGGCTCATTACCATAGACATTTGGTACTCCTTATCCAATTCCAGTGTTCTTAAATTACTTGCCTTCCTAAATCAGCCACTCTAAGGAGCATTGTCAGCAAAACCAAGCAGCTTGAAGGGGATCTGCATTTAGACTTTCATTAGTACCTGCACTGCTATGCATTCGGGGTTGACGTCATCGTCACTCTCATTTTCCTTGTCTGGGTTATTCCATATGGCTGCAGCATATCTGTATTGTATCTTACAGTTTGCTACTCCTGCAACAATGCTAAGGCTACTGATGTCCAGTGCTACAAATTACTCCCTCTCCTCCTTTTTGCACAGAACATGATTAGACTGAAAAGCTTGAATTAGTAGCATTGCTGCTTTTGCCAATGTTCAGGTTGTTGTTGTGGCACTTCAAGTTCAAGAAACCTGGAGCACTTCATGAAGTATAAGGCGTCTAGTCATTTAAAGTTTGTTGTGGTGAATGTAAGGCACCCTGGGAGCTCACAAAGCTCCACCTTTTCTCAGGAGACATATTGCCCTGATGAATGGATATGGAAGAGGGAAGGCAGGGGTAACTGGCTAACCCCTAAGTTCCAGGCTTTCATAGCAAGACATAGATAAATGGATCTCCAACAATATAACGGACTTGAAGCTAACCATTAGCCTACTCACAATTAGATTTTCCTAACTCTCAATCCCTGCATGGCAAAGACTTCTTTCCTTAAGCATCTATTCATATTTATGTCACTGGGATATTTGAAGGCACACAGTAAATTTGGCTTCATGATGTATTGTGAGGGTCATTTTCACAAGTTCTTAATTCTCTCTTGAGATTCACATTTAATATAATGGGCAGATGTTGATCCATTCAATTGTCAAATATGTAGCTTGAAAGGCTGAATGAAATCTTTTAAAATCAGAGGCAAAATCCAAGACATAGTGATCTTAGCAGACTATTCATTTGCATGTCTACACCTGCAGACAAAATGTGCTTGAAGGCAAGCAAGGGTAACAGAAATGGATTATTTCTTATGTAGAGCAAGAGAATCACACACATTGAGCATCTACAGGTGAAACCAAAACACATTTATTCAAACAGTTACCTCAAGGAGGTAGAGCCCGAATAGGTGATATCCATATGCAGTCTGATTGTACAAAACATAGTACCTTTATGCACGTTGAGAGATGTAACATGTATTCACCAATAAATAGGTCTTACATTACCCTTCCTGAATGAAACCTTGCATATTTATCGGAAATGGAATGCAAAAGTCAAGGCTTTGTCTTTGCTGTGAGTGTATTTAACCTTCTGCACATGTGAAATTTAAGATACTTGTGCTTCCCTCATCAGTTGCCACACTGTTATAATTCCTGAGTGTTCACTTACTGAATGATCTGCACTGGGCCCAGCACATAGATACAATTATAAGGAAAGTGTGCTGGTGTCTTTACTTTCATAGAAGGTTAAAGAGATTTGGCTTATCAATCACTCCAACAAACTGATTGGTTGCATTATTGTCTCGTACATCAGTTCAAATGTGCAGGAACATAAGAAGCTGTAGTCAGCATCATCTGTCCCCACCACTGGTAGTATATACAAGAAGCACTGCCTCCGTTAATCGGGATTGACCATGAATGTTGAGTCCCTGCTCTCTACGTGACATGCAAGCCAGTATATAAGCCAGGGCAGTATGATATAGAGAGCAAGCTATTGCCCATTTTGCAGCCTCCCCCTCTCCATGCAGCTGATGAACCTGAAGAAAAAACAGAGACTGAAGCAGCTTGGCACCAGCAGCGCAGGAGTTGCCAGCCACTGTTGAATGTAGGACCACATTACGAACTCCAGCGCTGGATTTTTCCTTAGGGTTTACTCCCAAAGCCTCTCCATGTGTGAGTAGAGCAACAAGGCAGTGGAGGTTTGAGACCAGAGTTTTTCTTCTCTTAGGTGAGCTGCCAACCACCGCTGAAGAGCCCCATTTGCCAGAAACTTAAGAAGACAACTTCAATTATCAAACATCCCCACCATTGGCCTATTCCATGTTTTTGTAATTACCATTGTGCAAAATGTACAGAAGTCTGAAGCCTTACACCACCAGGTCCAAGAACAGTTATTTCCCTTCAACCATTCAGTTGTTTGACCAACCTGCAAAATCCTAATTACTGCAGTACAACACCTTGACCACTTTGCAATAAAATAGACTACTTTTTGTTCTAATTTGTGTTTTTTTTGTAGAAACTTGTACATAATTTATGTATATGTTTTGCTACTTGTATGATGCTCTGTGCTCATGTTGCTGATGCAGTATGTGTTTCATTGCACTGGTGCATATGTATTCCTGTGCCTATGACAATAATCTTGATTTTGACTTTGACTTTGACTTCAAGGAGGAAGCTGTGTCTCATACTGGTGAAAGTAGATAAATTAGCAGCAATGATTGGCACTTAACTGCATTTTATGCAGTCTGAATGGAATGCTGTGGATGACAATAAGACGCTAATGCGTGGTGTGAAATCCATCAGGACACCTCGACTAAGCTGTTCATTATCCTGCAGTTTTTTTCCTTTCAATTGCAGGGTGAAGATTTAACAAAGACTTTATTCAGCATTAAAATAGTTAAATTACAAATCTATATATCTGAACATAAAACGCCTTTCATATAGAGAAAGTTAATAAATATTATGCATTTTATAATTTATTTCATTCATTGTACTCAGCTGCTATCTTGGCTACACATTTTTCCCCCTACGATTGCCACCTGGCTATTGGAAGGTTTTCCCTTCCCATAGAAGGGGAAGCAGATGTCCAGGCTGCATGCCCACAACGTGTTCTAGTCCTGGCTACACTGTCCCAACAGGAGTGACTTTAATCTAAGAAAGCTGTTTACAGGAAAAGACAAGAATATTGCTTGAGAATTTGTATCGGCAGAAGGAATTCTAACATTGTAAGGGAGGACAGAACACCTAAACCCTGCAGTTCCACGGGCACACTCATGGGACAAATGGCCCTGGATCTACTGTGATCCATATTCCACTATTATGGTTAGATTTCAAATTCCTGTCATTCTTGGTGAATACTTGGGAAACCAGCTCGCTCTCTCTGATGACTGAAGTTCATTCAGTGTTGTATTAACTTGTTCTTCTAGTTTATCATGGATGATGTAAGGATCCAAACAGGTTTTGTAAAATTTGGGTGTGGCATTTTCTATTTTAGCCTTGATATGTCTGAGTTTTCCATTTCTATCCTTGAACACTACTGTGGCATCATCCAGCACCTTTCTTAAGTTGCTTTCTGTGTCTCTAGTTCAGTGGAGGTGAATGGACCTCCAGTCAAGTTGTAATTGTCTCAGCTATTTACGGCCTCACAATGCTAGCCCTCCTGTTTTTATCACATACAAGCCCAATGTGACATGTTGGTCGTTGTGTTTAATTGTTATGCATGTCGTTCCCACAGGAGTTGTCTTGTCTCCAGTGTAACTTCTTAGTTGGAAATCTGCAGGCTTCATTTCAGTATCTTTGCCATCTTTTGCCATCCAAACTCACTTTGTGGAATGACTGAATTAATCAAGTCAGTGTACAATTCCACTTTAATTTATTTGCCATTTACTTCTGGTGTAAGCCATATTGCTTGTCTCTCGTTAGTTTTCACATGTCAAATCTCAAGGCTGCTCAGTTCTGCATCACTCTCACCATCATCAGCTTTTTCAACAGCATGCTCTCTTGGAAACTGCAATCTGACTGTATCTTTTTCTCTTCCCCTAGGAGTCTGTTTATTTTTGTCTGCCCAATATCCTCTTTGTATATGTCCTACTTGGTTGCATTTTTTCCAAGTTTCACCTGAAACTCCTTTTTATTGGGTGTCTCTAGAAATGTGACTAGTTAGACCCTCGCTAACAGCCACTGGACTCTGCGGCGAGAAGCCCATCTTTCTCAGGCTTTGTTCGTCTAGGGTGTATACAACTTTGGTTCTGCCAAATCCCTGAGGTTGGGATGTCTTGCCCACCCAAACCCTGGTTTGTGTGAATGCTGTTTGATTTACCACCCCCAGCAATCGCCCGTTGGAAAGAATTAACTGTACACTCCATACAATTATAAAGAAGTATATTTAATATTAGCTTAAGCAAACAGTTATTAAAGGAAAGAAAAAAACAAAAAGGGTGCATTATTCTTAAACAGTCAAATGTGTATTTAAGTTGGAACTCATCTTGAACCTGTCTGTCATGCATGAGCTAGACCCTTGGTTTGTGTCAAATCATACACCACCTTCTGAACACCACTCAAAATCCACCGTGAACAATCGAGTGTCCCATGGGACTATTGGTCCTTCCTCTTTGAAGCCATTCACCTGCACAAAGCACCTTATGCAAAAGGGACAGCATCCTCAGCCATTTTCACTCCTGTCCTCTCCCAGCTCCTACCAAAAATGACCTTAAACCACATCAGTGTCCCTCACAAACTTCTCTGCCCAGCATTCTTCCGAACTTTCTTCCAATTCCGCCATCCTGATTGGCTAGCACCACGTTCCTAAGTTGAACAACAAAGCCTCTTATCTCAGCTCAAACCCAAACAGGCTGAAAGCAGAACAGACTGCCCTTAGAGAACTGCTAAAATGAAATACCTACAGCATAGTAGTAAACATCTTAACCAGGGCATTACATACCTTCAAGCTTTCATTGGTCTGGTGTACGTGGGCCCCTGCCACAACGGTAACATAATTTGTTCATTGCAACTTTGTTAGCACTCACTTTCATTCCTGACTGCAACTCAATTGCCTCTCTGTTTGCTGTTTCCATTGGTACAGCAATTTCAACTGTTCTTTTAAATGTGAGTTGTGCTTCAGTGAGGAGCAATATTTGAAAGCTTTCTTGTAAGATTCCACAAACTAAGTGATCTCTCAGTGCATCATTAAGCCCATCACTAAACTGACAATGTTCAGACAATCTTTTTCATACTGCTACATAAACTGAAATGGAGTCACCTTCCTTTAGCTTTAATATATGAAACCTAAAGTATTCTGCAATCAACATTGGTTTTGGTTCTAGATGTTCCAGCATTACTTTCATGATATCAGTAAAGTTCATTGTGGCAGATTTGGTTGGAGCAGTTAAACTTATAAGCAAACCATTTATTCTTCCACCTTGTACACACAGCAAAACTAGCACTGTATTTAGCTATTTAATTTGATTTAAAATACTGCTCATTTCACTCAGTATACATCTTGTGCAGTCATGCAATTGAATCTGTCTATCTTTCCGATGCAGTCAGCTATTTCTGCTTTTTTAAATTTATGATTATTATCATCCAGTACTCACTGTTTATGAACCGATTAATACGTTCATTTTCTGCCATATTTTTAACTGGAATGTCTCGCTGCACTTAAACAATCATCCCGGGTTCATTTAAAACTTTCTTGTCGCCACTGTTATGTTTTGTAACTCCAAAATGTAAAACTAATTGAAAGAAAACAAGAGAGTCCAAGAGACGTGTGTAAATTTGTTTTCACACTTATGACATGGTGGCATAATGATGCACACATATGACATGTTGACATAATGACGTGTGCCATTCATGTACTTTTCCCGGTTTGAATCCGGCCAGCTCCTTTCCGGCCAACCCAGCTTTCCATCCATGCTGGGTTGAGCGTCAAGCTAGCAACCCAGCCTCGTCAAAAACAAAAAACGCTAAAGAAAAGGCAAGGTAGCCACCCAATGTGCCACACAGCGCAGAGAAGACAACTGCATCATAGTAGGGATATCGCAAGTGGCTTATAGAGCTAGAATATCAGAAAATCCAATTGTGCTTACCTGCTGCAGTGGCCTTTTCAGGAAGAGACTTGAAGAAGCTTTTGATAAAGATTATTAACAATTTTCAATTCTTTGATCATTCAGGCTGCAATCCAGACCTCTTCACAAATGAACCTCAGCTCAGCTTTATGGCAGGACCACAACTGCTATTGATACACCCATTGTCACAATTCTAGGTTTTGGATATGGTAACAAGATCTGGGATAACTTTTGGTTGCAATTGCTCTTTCCCTTCACAGTCACTGCAAACCTGGTCAATCATATTCATGTCAAGCAAAGACTTCTACTGAAATATCTAAGCTCCAGGCAAATCTTAGATAGGACCATGCAGATCAATGTGCAGATAGTTAATTTTCGACAGTCCTGGTGGTTATAATGTAATTAATTGATTATACCAAACAAATCCTATCATCTGGTCTACCACAATTTCAAGAAGACTAATATTATTTGACCGCATTTAAGGTACAAAATGTATATAGTGCATCGGATTCATGTTGTACTCACTGGACAGAATTTTTTGCATCTCTTTTGGGCTTGTTCCCCATACGGTGGCATTATTGCAAAGGCTGTGGTGCATAATAACAAATGAAGAGTAATTTCAGAGCAGTCAGTCCTTTGCTCTATAAATTTAATTTTGTGTTCTAACCATAGAAGAAGAAAAGTGATAATGTATATTCACATTATTATATATCTCTTTGAAAGGTATTTTAGGCATATTTTGCATCTGGAATAAGTGTGAATTAGGAGAAATAACATTGTTTCAAATAACACTGGACAACAAATTTTTTCACAAGTGCTGCTTCGTCAGAATTTTTTTTGTTTATGATAGACCGCTTGAAGCTGAACACAATTATAATTTCAGACTACTTGTGTCACATAGGAGTTTGGAGAAACAAGTAATTAACTTTTATTGAACATAATGTGTTTAATTGCATAACATGACGCTTTGCAATAGTTCAACTAAGCTAATAATGTTTAGTTGACAATTTCCATTTGTACTTTGTTTCTGAGGCAGCTCACTTAAGTGTCCAACAATATTCAGCCAGCATTGATGGATTCCAGTTGCCTGGTTACCATTTTTTGTTGACTGCAATGTCCTAGTGAAACCTTTCACCATGCTTGTTATTGACAGTGCCAAGATTTGCAGGGAAGAAGCCTAAATGGGAATGCAGAAAATGAATCTTTAGTGACATGTTGCACTTCATGATTTTTTATGCTTGAAACATGTTGTCAACCAGATGCACATAGTTTAGTGCTCTAGTTGCCATGAAAGTTTTCAGTAACATCCTTGAATGTCTTCCACGTAATTTTCTCTGGTCCCACTAGAAGCTCTTCGGCTTGCCTTTCATTGATGACCTGTTTGATTTATGGACCACCATAAAAATGCCTTCCTTAATCTTGGTATCAGTTATTCAGACTTGAATTATGAATTGAAAGAATAAATTAAGGTGATTTCAAAAAAATGGTGCGTGGTAGGGAAATTTCATGATGAGTTTTATGATCAGCAACCCAAAATCCATAAGATACACCCAAATGTATTCAGCAAACAAAATCTTTGTTGTCCAGTGTAGTCATAGAACATCTCAGAGCAAGGCAGATATCAAGTTACCAACAAGAAAAATCTGCAGATGCTGGAAATCTGAGCAACACACACAAAATGCTGGAGGAACTTAGCAGGCCAGGCAACATCTATGGAAAAAAGTACAGTTGACGTTCCAATATTTTGTGTGTGTTGCTCGGATATAAAGTTATGCAAGAATAGTGAAAACAGAGGCTTTACTTGGTTTTAATTTTTTTGCCTTCTGCAGTTTTGGAACCAAACTCAGTACTTTTAATGAACCAGGAACTGTTACCATTCTGAATAATTCAATTGAGTCCGCCTTCACTAGGTGGCAGCCTTGCTCATTAGAATTTGATCTCAAAGTAATTTTCTTTAGTGTTTCCATTGGTTCTTTGGAGTTTTCAACTTTGCAGGGCAGCATTAATTACCTCTCTGATTTTCTCTGAGATTATTAGAAGTCAGCCATCTAACATCATACTGGACTTACACAAAACTTCACCAATTAGGATCGAGCAATAATAAATTATCTGGGGTTTTATAATTATCTCACATTGTAATTTTTCTTGCCCTGTTTCTAATGTTAGCCCATAAACTGTCAGAAATATTAAACTAAGTATCATAAAAGCCATGGTTTTTATGATACTCATAAGATCTGACTGCTTAGTGTACTACCGGGATACCATATCAAATTGTGTTTTTTTTCTACTCTTTTGTCAATCAATGATAGATTTAAGATTTGCATCAGTACATTTTGTGTTACTAAAAATTGTAAGCTATGTGGACTTTGTCTCCTCCCCTAACAGTGTCAGTATTCCTTTATTTTGTTTAATATAGGTCAGATCCAAAGTGGCAGCTATTATTTATCTCTCTTGTCTCATCATTAGCTGTTTTTTAAAATGTTTATCTCTTTGCTGTCAGCCAACTATATTAACTTATATTTATCACTTCTCAGCAATTTGTAGTAGTGAGATCACCCCAGAAGAGTGTGATGTCCTCCTAAAGTTTGCTTGTGGGTTCCCAGGTGTCTGTTGGGACTGATCAAGGATCCATATATCCAGGATGTTAGGGTGGATACCCTTAATGGAGAATGGCTGTGTGTGACTTTGTTTAATGTGGGGAGTAACCTTTACAGCTCAGGGTCAGGGTCCATTGGCATGGAATGCAAGACGGCTGGGGGCCCCTCACTGCTGCAGCCCTTCTCCATCTTCACTGCCATTGTGATGTGTTATCATTTTCCACCAGCCCCGCCACTGAAGTCTTGGTTGGATCACTCTTTGTGTGGAACCAACCCCTTTGAATTACCACCATGGGTGACCTTACCAGTAGCTAATTGGCAGAAGGCTAAACTCCAGAGGGCATCGCTCTATTGGGATCACAGGAGCTCACAGTCCTCTCCACCATGACAAGGTGATGACACGCCGAGAAGATCCCTGGTCAGAATAGCTTTAGAAAGTAAAGAAACTATTTCTGTTTCTAAGTTCTAGAAAGCTGATTTGATTCAAACCTTTAGTGTTGTGTATGAAAAGTTTGCACATTCTCTCATGACTGTGTGGGTTTCTTCCTTGATTCCACAAATATGCTGGCTGTTAGCTAAATTGTCTGCTGTGAATTATCCCTAGCATAGAAGCATTGTAGGAGAGTTGGTGGGCATTTGATAGAAAATAGATTAAAGGGGGAATCGGATGATGGCACTGCTCTAAGAACCAGCATAAATCAATGGGCTGAGTATCCTCAGTAAGGGTGTTACAACACTATGTTCTGGCATGACAAACAATCTTAGCAAATATAAAATCAAGAAGCCGTATCCTTTGATTTTGACAGGGATCCTACCAGCCTAGAGCAGGAGACTTGAGTATGAGAGGAAGATGAAATACAACCTGAACTGCTAAATGAGCAGCCTGATCTTAAATCCTCCCAAGACAATTTTCACTGAGTGTTTTAAAATGGTGACCAACCAGCCATAATAACTTTAATATTATGAATATTCTACTTCTAAAATTGACTCGTCAAACTATTCTTTCCTATTGTTTATGTTCTGAAGAGATTGCTCCAGAACAACAGCTTATAAAATTTGCTGTTTTAAATGTGTTTGTGTGAAAAACAATTGATGATTGTTGCTTTATGGCATATATGTCAAACTCAAGGCCCGCGGTGGAATTATCTTTGGCCCACGAAATAATATCTAATTACTATTAAAGCTGGCCCCAGTAATCAAAGCGCCTATGGCGTATGATATGGCTAATGCTGAGTTTATTCAGGTACCAGGTTTTCAGGGTTTTTAGTGTTTATTCGGTTTCCCTGGTTTATTTCCTGAATATCATTAATGAATAATTTTTTTCTCTATTAGAGCTGGCCCGCCGGTATATTGCATGCACCACTAATACTACAAATCCCACAATGCACTGCCAGTGCATTGCTCGTGCTTGCCTTACTCTCTCATCAGCATCCTTATGGCGCTAGTCACGTGTGGTCAACTTTCAGCTATCCCTCACCCCAAAAATGGCTGAACGAAAGGTGGACTTTGAAAACAGGGGTTTTCAAGACAGGTGGGAGGCAGAGTATATGTTCGCAGATATAAAGGGCAAACTTGTTTGTCTTGTGTGCAGAGACGGTGTGGCTGTAATTAAAGAATATAACGTAAGACGACGCTATGAAACGAAACACCACGACAAATACAAGCAACTGGACAAGAAACAGAAGCCCGCGATGTGCGGTCAAAAGAGTGGATTGGTGGGCAGGATCCGGGAGAAGATGCGGGAGGAAAACGGCGCAGGTGAGCTGACAGCTTATCACTGCATCATACACCAGGAATCGCTGTGTGGCAAAGCCTTGAAAATGGAACATATAATGAGCACCATAACACGAGCAGTTAACTTCATAAGAGTCAAAGGTTTAAATCACCGCGAGTTCAAGTCGTTTCTGGAGGAGTTGGGTTCAGAATATAATGATTTGCCCTATCACACAGAGGTGCGATGGTTAAGCCAAGGAAAAGTGCTGAAAAGTTGTGTGAGGAGATCTGTCAGTTCATGGAAAGCAAAGGGAAAGACACAACAGAGCTCCGGGATAAAAAGTTGCTTTGTGAAATGGCGTTTCTGTGTGACATCACGAGCCATCTCTATGCGCTCAACCTGCAGCTTCAGGGGCGGGGTTGTGTGATCACAGACATGTACACTGCAGTGAGGGCTTTTAAAACCAAGCTGCGCCTGTGGGAGACGCAGATGCAGCAAGAAAACTAGAGCCATTTTCCATGTTGCCAAACTATGAAAGAGCAGGTTTCTACCGCAGTGTTCCCACGTGCAGTTTGCTGAAAAACTTAGCATACTTGGTGCTGACTTCACATGGCGATTTGCCGACTTTGAAGCCCAAAAAAGCAGGTTTGAACTGCTGAGTAATCCATTTGCAGCTGACGTGGAAAGCGCACCAACCAACATACAAATGGAGCTGATTGAACTCCAATGTAGCGACACACTCAAGGCAAAGTATGACTCGGTGGGCGCTGCACAGTTTCTACGTTTCATTCCCGACACAATGCCCCAGCTGCGTACCCAAGCTGCTCAAATGCTCTCTATGTTTGGCAGCACATATCTGTCTGAACAACTGTTCTCTTTGATGAAGATAAACAAAACATCACACAGGAGTCGTCTTTCTGATGAACACCTTCACTCAATTCTGAGGATTTCCTCAGCTCAGAGCCTGACTCCAAACATTGATGAACTTGCATCCAAGATGAGATGCCAAGTATCTGGCTTAGACTAGTGTGAATCACAGAGTGTTGGCCTGTGGAAAAATGTTTTCATGAGAAATTACTCCGGAAAAGCTGCAGATAAAGCCATAAGAAATAAATGCAACTGATTTTTTATTTATTTAATGTTCAATGTTGTTTTTGTAGGCAGTAACCTAAGCTTTGTTAGTTCCAGATTAATATGTGTAATAAATTCATTTCAATAAGTTTTGCAATAAACGCTGAACCAGTCTGGCCCTCGACTTGTACCAATTTTTTAATTTTGGCCCACTGTGTATTTGAGTTTGACACCCCTGCTTTATGGGGTGGAAAACACATTAGCACACACATTTACTTTGTAAGAATTGCACAATTTGTAAAATTTAACTTAGAACTTTCTGCAATTATATGTGCTCATATATATGCAGTACACACTTTTCAGCACGTGTTATGTACAGAATGAAGTTATTTCACAACAACACATACAAAATGTTGGAGTACCTCAGCGGGTCAGGCAGCATCTACAAAAGGGAATAAACAGTCAACGGTTCAGGCTGAGGACCTTCATCAGGACTGGAAAGGAAGCCAGAATAAGATAGTGGGGGAGTGGAAAGAGTACAAGCTGGCTGGAGATAAGTGAAATCGAGTAATGGGAAAGGTGGGTGGGTGGAGGAGAAGGGGATGGTGAGTAGATGGGAGGTGAAAGAAGCAAAGGACAGAAGAGGTAAGAACCTGATAGGAGAGGAGAGTGGACCATGGGAAAAAGGGAAGAAGGAGGGGCACCAGAGGGAGGCAATGGGCAGGTTAGGAGAAGGAAAGGGTAAAAAGGGAGGCAGAACATGGAATTGCTTGATCTGCTGAGTTCCTCCAGCATTTTGTGTGTGTTGCTCTGGATTTCCAGCATCTGCAGAATCTTTTATGTCTACAGATGTACCGTGGAGATCATTCTGGCTGGCATCACAGTCTGGTATGGTGGAACCAATGCAGAGGATTGGAAGAAGCTTCAGAGGGTTGTAAACTCAATCAGTTCCATCATGGGCACTCACTCCCCACCATCAAATTAATTTTCAAAAGACAATACCTCAAGAAGGCAGTATCCATCAGAAGTACCTTCACCAACAAGGTCCATCAAGGAGAATTGATTATTCCCATCAAGGGATTTCATTATTTCCATCAAGGAGAAGGTACAGGAGCCTGAAGATGCACACTCAGATTTATTCAGATTCAGTTACTTATCACATGCACATCGAAACACATGGTGAAAGGCATCATTTGCATTAACAACCGACTGACATGTGGATATACTAGGAGCAGCCACAAGTGTTGCCAACATAGCATGTCCACAGTACATGGCCAAAACGACATGGAACACAATAAGCAACAAAGCAATGACAGCAAAACACACCCCTTTCCTCCCTCTAAGTTATAAAGCATTACCGAGGATCTCACGTGGTCTGTACACATTGAAAAAAGCACAACAGCACCTTTTTCACCTCAAGACAGTTGAAGAAATTTGATATGACCCCCAAATTCTAAGAACATTCCATAGTGGCATGATTGAGAGCATCCTGATTGGCTGCATCACTGCCTGGTATGAGAACCGTACTTCCCTCAATCGCAGGTCTCTGCAGAGACTGGTGCGGACAGCCCAGCACATCTGTAGTTGTGAACATCCCACTATTCAGGACATTTGCAAGGACAGGTATGTAAAAAGGGCCTGAAAGATCATTGGGGACCCGCGTCACCCCAACCACAAACTGTTCCAGCTGCTACTGTCGTGGTTTCTCGTGCCCCACAAACGACCAGGAGACGCAGAAGATGCTTCAAGAAGTATTAAACTTTAATTTGCAAATCAAAGCTGAGACAGTCATTGAGCTAGTCGCTGATTGCCCACCGATCCTTGTACATAGCATTTTTTATAGCAATCTCCTGGTTTAGTTGCATTAGCATATCCAATCGGTCTACAGTTGCGTATCACAAGTACATCCGCCACTATTGTTTCTACCCATTGACTTAATCATGTTCTAATCTACATCTCTTAGCTACCTTTCATTAACACACTATTGTCTTCTACATTCTTAAAATTTCATTCTCCTACTAAATTGGATACATGCATAGCAAATAGCAAGCTCAAAGCTGACTACATAGTTTTGATTACACAGCAAACAATGCAACTTTTATACTCCAACGTAAAAGCCCCAATAAACTCAAGCACTTATTCCCAAATCGCGGGTTAAACTATAATTTCCTGCGCCAAGACCTCAAAGTATTCTCTCCCTGTTACCCTGGGCCGCTGAGCCAAAAACCTGTCCCTTTGTACCTGAGACAGGGAAAAAAACTCAGAAGCCCTTACAATCTACTCGCACACTGTCATTTTGCTCTTGTTCATCCTGCAGGTGTTGTAGGCTGTAACAATACATTTTTGGTGTGTCTTTCTCCGCTAAGCTTGCTTCAGTAATTGCCACGAGCATCGGAAATTGTTTGGCTGCAGCATGCACTACAAGAGGCTTGAGACAAGAAATCAGCACAGCACAAGCGCACAGCTCAACAATACAATACTGACAGTTATTGCCATTTTAGTCAGCTGTGCTCCCCATCCTCCAAGTCTACTTTCTAACCAGTCAACTAACTGATGTCCGAACCCTGCATTCTGTGCGCATACCTTGCACTGTGACAAAACAAAGTCCACTGAAGCCTGTAAATAAGGTGACCAAAAACCATCCTTCTTTAATTTCTTTATCACTTCCCCCCCTTTGCACAATGGTTAATCCCATGCGCTTCTGAAATCAATCGTCAGTAGAGGGGTGGGCGCTACCAACAAACTGTCTTCCATGCTCCACAAGCCTTCCGGGTTCTGCTTGGCCCCCTTTCCTCTCCACATTGTCTGTTCTGCCAAAGTTGCCTTACCTTGTATTTCAATTAGGCTCTCTACCACAGGTTCTGGAGCTAGGCTTACCTGGGGGGCAATGACAGCTGATGTACATCCAGACGCTTTTCTGGCTGCCTCGTCCGCAGCTTGATTTCCCTTTGTTATTACATCATTTCCCTTTTTATGTGCCTGGCATTTTACTATAGCCAATGCTTTAGGTTTCATCATGGCTTTTATTAAGTCTAGAATTTGCTGACAATGTTGTATGGGATCGCCACTGCTTTTTTTAAAACCTCTGTTTCCACACTGCCCCGAACAAATGGCATACTCCATGAGCATATGCCGAATCAGTATAGATGTCTACTTTCTCATCTTCCATCATTTCACACACAGCTGTAAGGGCTTTGATTTCTGCTAGTTGGGCGGAACACGGTTGGGGACAGGACTCCATCCTAATAATCTTATAGCTCGACTGATCCTGCTGCACTACTGAGAACCCTGCATGATTTCCATCATAATCCCTATAACAAGAGCCATCTACGAACAGAACCTTTTTATCTGCATCCTCTAGTGGTTCTGACCGTAAATCTGCTCTCAATTTGGCAAATGTCATCGTCTTCCCTACACAATCATGGGGTTCTCCTTCATAGCCCAAAGGGACAAAATCGGCTATATTACTGGTAGTGCATCTCTGTATAGTTATATCTGGAAATGTCAATAGCATCTGATACGCTGCTATCCTGGCTGGTGTCAGCACAAATTTCCCTCTTTCCAGCAATTCTGCTACTTTGTGGTGTGTGTACAGTCACAGGATAGCCCAGGGTTACAGATGATGCCTTTCCATATGCATAGTACAGCGCCGCCAATCCCTGATAACAGGGTGGATACCCCTGAGCCACCTCATCTAGTCTTGTACTGTAGTATGCTATCGGCTGCTTTGCTTTTCCTGTGCCTGTCTCTTGTGTTAGAACCGCTGTGACATAACCCTCCTGTCGGTTGGATACATACAAATGAAAAACCTTCTCGTAGTCAGGCAGAGCTAATGCTGGTGCTGACTGCAATTCCTGCTTAATAGTATTGAAAGCTATCTCCGCCTCTTCATTCCACCGTAAGCCGTTCTTCAAATTTGTATGTCCTGCTTCTTTCATTATCTTTCTCAAAGGTGCCACAATCTCAGCATATTCTCCTATCCAATCTGAGCTGTACCCTGCCATTCCCAAAAACGTCATCATCTGCCCTACAGTCTGGGGTTTTGGGGCCTTAGTTATTGCCTCAATCTGATCTGGTTGTATCGCCTTTACTCCCTTGGATATTACCCTGCCTAAGTATTCCACTTGCTGCGTGCAAAATTGCAGTTTCTTTTTGGATACTTTATGTCCTCCGTGCGCCAGCTTCTCTAACAGAGTTATACTGTCCTGCTCACACCGTTCCTTACTGTGGGAGCAAATCAATAGGTCATCCACATACTGGAACAATGTACTTTACAATGGTATGCCCTCTAAGTCTGCCTTTAATACCTGATTAAAAACATGTGGTGAATGTTTAAACCCTTGCGGCATTCTGGTATAGGTATACTGAGCACCTCTGGAAGTAAATGCAAAAAAATACTGACACTGATCGGCTAGAGGAATGCTGAAGAAAGCCGAACACAAATCAATCACTGAAAAGTAACTTGCTTCTGGTGGAACATTAGTCAAAAGCGTATGTGGGTTGGGGACTACCGCTGGCCAGTCCTCTACCACATCATTTACCGCTCGCAAATCATGCACCAATCTCCACTTAGATTTATCTGCTTTTAAGACCAGCAGCAACGGGGTATTGCATGGACTGTTTGTTCTTTTAAACACTCCTATTTCAAGCAACCCCTGCACTGTCGATGCTATTCCCTCTTCTGCTTCTGTTCTTAAAGGGTATTGTGGTCTCCTGGGTGGAATTGCTCCCATTTTCAGCCTTATTTCCACCGGACTAGCTGTTTTTAGTTTCCCTACGTCCGTGTCATGCTGTGACCACAGAATAGACGGCAACTCATCTAACCTTCTCTCTTTCTGCTGGCCTCTTTCCTTTCCCAGCAAGGCATGTGTGGTTGGGGAGTTATTTCGACCTCTCTCACTGTCCCTCCTATATATACACTTACCATTATTTTAATGCAATTGTTGTCTTCTGATATCCACACCTCTGGCGTGATTTTCCTCCACACTGTTATGGTTTCAGCACTCTTAACTAAGGGTCCTAAGTCTTTAGACTGATATCCCTTGTTTACCAACAACATTACGTGGGGCGCAGCCTCCGGTATCCTGTACCATTTTTCTAAAAAGGTGTTCCACTTAACTTGTAAAGCTGCCCCTTGCTTTCCAATTATCACAGCCTCCCCTTCCAGGTGCTGTTGGGTACATGCCTCCAGGTGCCATCTCTCCTCTAACTCCCCGTTCTGAGTCTCGTCAAAAATCACTGTACAATGTAGCTCAGATTTGGGCATTACAGCCCTGGGTAATAAAGCCTGCACACCCTTTTTCCATTTTTCCCAGGTTTCCTGAATCTGATCTGCGATGTCTCCTATCCAAAAGACATTAGCCTTCTTGTCTTCTCGCACTATCAATTGAACCCCTGCTCTTTCCACACTCAGCCCATTTCTGGTGCATTCTAATATTAATTCCAGTTTCAATAAGGCATCTCTGGCTATCAAATTAATCGGAGTTCCTTTAAATACTAGCACCGGCAAAACAATTCCTTTATTTCCCATTCTCAGCTGCACTGGAGCCGTGCACTGTGCCAATTGTGTTTTCCCCGAGAACCCTACCATCTTAATAAACTTTCCTGACATGGGAAGGTGAAGGGCATACTTTGGCTGTACACAAGTGTACGTGGCTGCAGTATCTATCATCATTGGTGTCAGTTGCCCTTCTAATATAATCTGAACAAGGGGTTCCTCGTCTGCCTCCCTTGTTATCATTGGGTAATGTCCCTTCCCACTCGAGTTCTTGGGGCACCCCTAATACCCCGCATAGGGGTTCACAGGTCCACTTGGGCCTGTGGGGGCTGGTCCTTGGCTAAACTTTAGTTCTCTTCTTATCGGTTCCTGCTGGTGTGTGACAGGCCATGGTGTAAACGGACAATCTCTTCTCATGTGACCTGGCTGATTACATCCCCAGCACAATCTCTCTACCTCTCTTTCCCCCTGTTTCCTCACTGGTCCCCTCTGCCCATAGCTCCTCTGTCCCCCTCCTTGGGACTTCCAGTCCTGTCCGGGCTGTTTGAATTTAGTCTGTTCCTGATAGGGCATTTGTGGGAATGCTCCTCCAACGACGTTGATTATTGGCATGGGGTTTTCCGGCCCTTGTCTTACAGTATGATCGGTTCCTCCATATAGCGGTGCTTCATCCAGTTCGATGGCTGTACTCGGACCGGTGGTTGCTGGCAGCATCTTTTTGTTTTTCTCTTTTTCCTTCTTTTTGAGTTCTTCGAGCTGCATTTGTATTAACTTTCTTTGCACCTCTTCCTGCTGCTCAGCTGATGCACCATCAATAACTCACACTGAGACGTAAGGCGAGATATCGGCTTTTATTGACTGGAAGAAGGAACCAGGAGTGAGTGTCTATCATACAATGTCTTGGAGACTGAGGCCGAGCGTCAGGCCGCAGATCTCCTTTATACAGGGGCCTGTGGGAGGAGCCACAGGAGTAGTCAGCAGGGGCGTGTCCCGACAGGCACATAGTTCACCACATTCACCCCCCCTTCGTTTGAAAAAGTCCTCATGTGGCGAAGTTTCTTACAAGTCAAGTCTATCAGGTGGTCGAATCTGTCGCTGCGATCTACGTAGCACCGGCTGTGACCGCATAGATGCCGGCAACATCGGTGATTGCACAGGGGACGGGGGTTGCGCGTGTTCTTGCCCACTAGGCGCCGGTGATCCCTCATGCATGTGCGAGGTGCCTGGTATAAATGCGTACGAAACGCCCGGTATACAAGTGTCGTGAGGAGTCTGTGTAGGGCCTGGTGAGCACGGTGTCAACTCTGGTGCAGGGTTCATAGTTACCAGAGAGCCTTCAGGGTAGTGGTCTGCTGCACCTGCGGGTGCCAGGTGGCGGATGGAGACCGTGTCCTCCCGCCCATCTGGTAAGACCACGTAAGCATACTGGGGGTTCGCATGTAGAAGGTGAACCCTCTCCACCGGCGGGGAGTATTTATTGCTCCTCACATGTTTCCGGAGCAGCACTGGCCCCGGGGACGTCAGCCAAACTGGTAGGGTGGTCCCAGTGACAGACTTCCTGGGAAAAGAGAATAGGCGTTCGTGAGGGGTGGCATTGGTGGACGTACATAACAGAGAGCGGATAGAGTGCAGTGCCTCAGGGAGGACCTCCTGCTATCGAGAGACTGGCAACCCTTTTGACTTAAGGGCTAAAAGTGTGGCCTTCCACACTGTGGCATTCTCCCGCTCCACCTGGCCATTACCCCGGGGATTATAACTCGTGGTCCGACTGGTAGCAATGCCCCTAGCTAGCAAGTACTGGCGCAGCTCCTCACTCATAAAGGAGGACCCTCTATCACTGTGGATATAGCAGGGATACCCGAACAGAGTGAAGAGCTGGTGCAGGGCTTTTATGACGGACGTGGCAGTGGTGTCGGGGCAGGGGATGGCAAAGGGGAACCATGAGAACTCGTCGATAACACTGAGAAAATAGACATTGCGGTCAGTGGAGGGAAGGGGGCCCTTAAAGTCAACACTCAGTCGTTCAAAAGGGCGGGTGGCCTTGATAAGTTGTGCCGTGTCAGGACGGTAGAAGTGCGGTTTGCACTCGGCACAAATTTGGCAGTCCCTGGTCATCGTCCTGATGTCCTCCAGGGAGTATGGCAGGTTCTGAGCTTTCACAAAATGGTAAAATCGGGTGACCCCCAGATGGCAAAGTTGTGCATGAAGGGCGTACAGCTGGTCGAGCTGTGTGCTAGCACATGTTCCCTGGGATAGGGCATCAGGGGGCTCATTGAGTCTGCCAGGCCAGTACAGGATATCATAGGTGTAGGTGGAGAATTCTATCCTCCACCGCAAAATCTTATCATTTTTGATCTTGCCCCGCTGTTGGTTGCTGAACAGGAACGCAACCGAGCGCTGGTCGGTCAGCACGGTGAACCTTTTGCCAGCAAGATAGTGCCTCCAGTGCCTAACAGCCTCCACTATGGCCTGGGCTTCTTTCTCCACCGCGGAGTGCCGAATTTCGGAGCCTTGGAGGGTGCGAGAAAAGAATGCTACTGGTCTGCCTTCCTGATTGAGGGTAGCAGCCAGAGCGAAATCGGAGGCATCACACTCCACTTGGAAGGGAGCGGTCTCGTCCACTGCATGCATCGTAGCTTTGGCAATGTCCGCTTTAATGCAGTTGAAGGCCGCGCGGGCCTCAGCAGAGAGGGGAAACGAGGTAGACTTGACCAGGGGGCGAGCCTTGTCTGCATAATGGGGGACCCATTGGGCGTAATAGGAAAAAAAACCCAGGCACCGTCTGAGGGCCTTGAGAGTGGTGGGAAGAGGGAGCTCTAACAGGGGGCGCATACGTTCGGGATCAGGGCCAATAACCCTGTTTTCCACGACATACCCAAGTATAGCAAGGCGGGTGGTACCAAACACACACTTGTCCCTGTTATAAGTAAGGTTCAGAGCTGCGGCCACTTGGAGAAATCGTTGGAGGTTGGCGTCGTGATCTGGCCTGTCATGACCACAGATGGTGATGTTATCCAGATAGGGAAATGTGGCCTGCAGTTGGTACTGGTCCACCATCTGGTCCATTTCCCTCTGGAAGACAGAGACACCATTCGTGACACCGAAAGGGACGCGCAGGAAGTGATAGAGCCTGCCTCCCGCCTCGAAGACGATGTAGGGGCGGTCCTCTGGGCAGATGGGGAGCTGGTGATAAGCGGATTTCGGATCTATTGTCGAGTACACCTTATACTGAGCAATCTGGTTGACCATATCCGCGATGCGGGGTAGGGGGTACGCGTCAAGCTGCGTAAACCTATTGATGGTTTGACTATAGTCCACCACCATCCTATCTTTCTGCCCAGTCCGAACAACAACTACCTGGGCCCTCCAAGGGCTTGAGCTTGGCTCAATGATCCCCTCCCTGAGCAGCCGCTGTACCTCTGACTTAATGAAGGCCCTGTCCCCCGCGCTGTACCTCCTGCTTTTGGTTGCCACAGGTTTACAGTCGGGGGTCAGGTTGGCGAACAGCGGTGGGGGAGGGACCTTGAGAGTGGAGAGGCTGCAAGTGTCGGTAGCGCAGCTGTCGGCCTGGTGCTGGATGGGATGTGTGTGTGCGTGTGTGTGTGTGGTCAGTAGCGGGGTATGTGAAGAAGTCCCACAAAACTGAGGATTCCGGACAGTGAGTGGTGGGAGGGGCCCGTCACACTTCCGAGATGGCTCTGGAAGTCCAGCCCCAATAGCACAGGTGCGCACAGATTAGGCATGACCAGCAGCTCAAAGTCCCGATATTCTGTGCCTTGCACCACCAATGTCACTACACAACCCGCCCGGATGTCTGTGGACTGCGACCCAGAGGCCAAATGGAACCTCCGACTTACCGGCCGTGTCGCGAGTCCGCAGCGTTGCACTGTGTCCGGGTGAATAAAACTCCCAGTGCTGCCCATGTCAAACAGGCATCCAGTCCAGTGCCCCTCCACCTGGATGTCCATCATGGACCTTGCAAGCTGGTGTGGGGCGCTTTGGTCGAGGGTTACGGTGGCCAGAGTTGAATCGCCGTCGGGGTACCCGGTAAGCATTGGAGGGTCGGGGGCGGGGCATGCTGACGCCGACAAAGATGGCCGCTCACATCCGGGGTACCCGGTCAGCATCCGAGGATCGGGGGCGGGGCGTGCTGACATCGACAAAGATGGCCGCCCACATCCGGGCATGCAAGATGGCGGCCCCCACGTTTCACCCGCAGCGCTGCACCCCGCTCGAGGTTGAGACTTACAGACCTTGGCGAAGTGGCCCCGCTTTCCGCAGCTGGAGCAGGTCGCTTCTCGCGCTGGACAGAGTTGTCGAGGATGTTTCTTTTGGCCACAGAAATAACACACGGGCTTCTGACGGGCCACCGCCGTGGTCAGGGTCTGGGAGCTCGTGGAATCGCGACTGGCGGCGGCGTTGGCGAATTCACTCCCGGGAGCCAGCGGTGGCGGGGTCTGAGGAGTCCACGGAACCGGCGGGGAATCACGCAACTGGACAGCGTCGGCGTTATGCAGCGCAGCTTCTAGAGCATTGGCCGTCTCGATCGCCGAGCTTAAGGTAAGATCCGAGTTCTCCAGCAGCCGCTGGCGCATGTACACTGACCTCAGTCCCGTCACAAAGGCGTCTCGCACCAGCAGCTCCGCATGCTGTTCTGCCGTGAGCGTCTTGCAGTCACAAGCTCGGACTAGTGTCTGTAGTGCTCGGAGAAACTCAGCGCACGATTCGCCAGGCCGCTGTTGCCGGGTAGCTAAACGATGTCTTGCGTAGACGGTGTTCACCGGCCGCAGGTACTGTCTTTTGAGGGCGTCCAGTGCCCCATCGTAGGTCGGCAGGTCCCGGATAATGGAGTAAACTTTGGAGGAGACCCTCGAGAGTAGGATTCTGTGCATAACGGCGGGTTCAGTCGCACGAAGCTCCGCCAAGTACGATTGGAAGCATGCAAGCCAGTGTTCAAAAGCGAGAGTTGCGTCAGGGTCTTGAGGGTCCAAATCCAACCGGTCCGGACGCAAAACGGGTTCCATGTTTTAAAACTTCCAGTCAATAAAATTGATGCACCATCAATAACTCACACTGAGACGTAAGGCGAGATATCGGCTTTTATTGACTGGAAGAAGGAACCAGGAGTGAGTGTCCATCATACTATGTCTTGGAGACTGAGGCCGAGCGTCAGGCCGCAGATCTCCTTTATACAGCGGCCTGTGGGAGGAGCCACAGGAGCAGTCAGCAGGGGCGTGTCCCGACAGGCACATAGTTCACCACAGCAGCCAACCTTCATTTGCCTTTCCGGTATTTCTCAACCGCATGGACTACGTGGTCTCTAAATTCTTGTGGGGTCATTGACATCAGCCCAACCACATCCTCCAGTTTGGATTTTACTTGCGAAGGCATTGCATCCAAAATGCTATGTCGGAACAGTGTGGTGATAAATAAGCTATTTTCCACCTCTTGCTCAGTCTCCAGTCTCCATCTTTTCAACTGGTTTTCTACGTAGGCTGCTGGGTTTTCAGTGTCTCCCAGTGGATCCCCCTTTAAGGCTTTGGGGTCCACTTTGGGTGGGTAAAGCTTCCTGAGGGCCTGCCATACCCTCTGCCTCACTCTGTCGAACCCGTCTCCGTCAGTTCTCGGGTCGTTCGAGTTTACTATGCCAGCCATTTCCATTATTTCGTTAAATTTGGTACCCATCAACCTTATCAATAGTGCCTTCAAATCTCCCATAGCCAATAATCGTCCAGCCGTTTCTTCTTCAAAGGCTCTAATCCATTTCCCTGCTCCTTCATGTAGATTGGGCAGAGTGTTTTTCAGCCCTTCTAGGTCCTGGGATCCCCAAGGGATGTACTGCACTTGTCCTGATCCTTTAACTAACAATGGCATCATTCTTCCTCCTCCTTCCCACCTGCCCTGGTTCTCCTCCTCACCTGACTCCCCATCCGTCTCAGGGTATGTCTTTACTGCCTCCCACACAAATTTCTCCAGGGTCCTCTTCTTCCCTCAGTCACCCTGTGGAGTCCTTCCTTTCTGTCCTGATTCAATACTTGTTTGGCCCCTGGAGTATTTTTCGCATCTCCTCTGGCAATCCCCTCTCAGTAACTTATCTAGCTCTCTCTCTACTTCCGCAAGTCGCTTCCCTACCGCCTCCTTCTGCTCTTCTAGGCTTCTGCCTCCTACTTCTTCCCCACAAATTCTCACATCCTCTCTCTCTCCACTTAACTCTTGCTCCTCCAATGAGTCACCTTCTCTTTCTTCCTGTCCATGTCTGTACACCTGTGACAGGGACTCTTCATGATCCTTACTCGTGCTTGACTCCCTTCTCTCTTGTGTTTCTCCAAGACTCTCATCTCCTATCTTTTTTCCACTTCCTCTTGAATGCCTCATCTCTTCCTGCCCTGATGAGCCACTTTCTTTTCTAGTCTGTTTATTTCTATAGTATAACCGATACTCCTCATACTCCTTTTCCTCTCTCAAGTTTTCATCCGTTCAATCTCTTCTTTCATTTCTCTCTTTGCCTGTTCCACCTTTATCCTTTCTGCCTGTATCTCCTTCCATATCGCCACTTTTTCCTTCTCGTATTGTCTTTTTCCTCCTCATTATCCCAAACTTGTACTTCTCCCTGCATGTTTACTGTCCCCGTTGGCAGGGGGCACTGCTTAGGGGTTCCTTCCTCATTATAGGGAGGGGACTTTTCTGTTTCTTTCACATCCGGGTACGGAGCTGAAGCCAGTTTCTCACTGTACCTTCCTCTCTCTCTAACAGGCTGTTTCTCCAGCACCTTAGTGTCTTCCTCACTTGTAATCAATATTCTACCTGTCCTCAGTCTTTCTCCCTCCATTCTGAAGAGTTTTAGCACTTCCATTTCTCGTTCTCTTTTTTGCCCTCTTTTCTTAGATTTATCTTTTGGTTTGTAATTTTTAATTAGTGCCTCCATTTCTTAGCACAAGCTTACATCAAACGTTCCTTCTCTTGGCCATTTTGTGACCAGGTTTTTGGTTCTCTTTTCCCATTTTTCTGAAGTTTTTGTGATCTCATATTTATTTACCGGGATTTTTTTTGCTCAGAATCTCTACTGCCGTTCCTTTACCTGTCATGTTGTTCTCTCTTTTTAAGGTATTTCAGAGATTCACAGTTTGTTTACACGATAATATTATTTACTCTAATTCTATGCCTAGTCTATCATCTATCTACCAGCGCTTTAAACTATATATTGGACTGTCCTTGTTTCCTATTCTGTTCTGCCCGTACAGACCTCTACTCAGAGAGGTATCCACAGAACTTTCTGTTTGCACCTCGTCTATTCAGACCCTTATCTCTTAAGGCGGTATCCACGAGGATTTTCTCTATTTTTCTTTTCCCTGCCCGTTCAGACCTTGGTTTTATACGAAGCGGTATCCACAGGGACTTACCAACACCACATGGAATTTTTCTTCACTTAACTTCTTATTAGCTTATTTGTACTTACCCTCACTGCAGTGTTCTTGATCAATCCTCTGAGCCTCCTGTTCTGCCAGATTCTTTGGACCGGAGAGACCCTTCGGCACTGGTTCCACACTTCTGAGACTTCAAGACCTCCCCAAAACCAACAGAATTCTTAGTCTAAATTGTCGCAAAAAGTGCTTACCTTTTGTTTGGGTGCACCCTTAATTCTGTTAGCCTTGTGGGGGTCCCCAATCTGCCGTTTCCTTTCCGCGGGTCTCTTTACAGTCCTGCCGCGGTCAGGTTATTTCAGTTCACAGACACAGACTGCTCTTCGAATAGTCTGCTATAGTTTATCAAAAGGGCTTTGTTATCTTTTTCCTTTTTCAATTGCTTTAATCCACCACCCCTAATGCAAGAATCTGTCCAAGAAATAATTCACAAAATGTTGGTCACAAGAACAATCTCACAAAATAGTGACCTCCATACCTTCTACCACATGGTAACAACAAAAAACATTTGTTTTGTCTACTTCCACTGTCCTTTGCTCATTTCATTTGGCTATTTTGTTAATTTTTAATTTCTTAATGGCTAACAGTCATTTTTATACTTACCTGAATATTGTCTGGAAGTCCAATAGCAAGGAAGAGGACATCTGCAGAGGTTAGAAATCCAAGCAACACACACCAGGACTGGTGGAACATCAACTGTACTCTTTTCCATAGTTGCTGTCTGGCCTGCTGAGTTCCTCCAGCATATTGTGTGTATTATCTGGAAGTAGAAGGTTCTGAAATGAGTGGCTGATGTTTGAAGTTATTTCCTTTATTGTTGCTTCTGTGGTACTCATACTGAATATGTTGCTCATATCTGAAATGCAGGAAGGGGCAACAGACATAAGGCAAACATTGGCAAAGACCCTGTAGCATATGTGTTTTACAGTGATTCATGCAGATTTCATCCCCAAAGTGTTTTCATATGCCCCATGCTGCTATCTTTAGCATTGTGAAGGACAGTGGGGTAAGATGGTGATACAACAGTTGTTATGGAACCAGTAATTCAGAGCGCTGTTCACGCTAAGCTGCACAGGTCCGCAGCTACATAGTAACTGAAAGCTCCTGTGTAGGTAGCCTTTGTTGCCGTACAGCTGAAATTTTCTATAACGTTTCATTAAAGTGCCATGCATTTTTAGGCCTTGTAAAAATTTCCTGCTCACTGCAATGGTTGGTCCATCTCGCTGTAAAACAAATTGATCCAGAAAGCTGAGTACAAATTTCAAATTTAAATTTAGTTAGTAATTTGGATTTTTTTTTAAAAAAAGATGCGTCATTGTTGCCAATCACCATGAAACTATTAGATTAATTTTAAAAATGCCATTTAGTTCATAAAGGCCCAACAGGCCATTTGACATCTTTATCTTGCCAGACCTGCATGTGACTCCAGAGCTATCAAGGTGGTTAATAATTATATCCCTTCTGTAACAGGCTGGTACTTAGGTCAAGGATGATTGAGATAGACAATTAATGATGGCCTTATAGAGATACCCATACCTTGAAAGCAATTAACAAAAAAATACAGATTTAAGTTCCAAATTAGTGGTTACTGAGATCTGCAGGAAGATCTACAATCATACACCTAGGTGTGAGCTTTCTCTATCAGGCACTGCAGCTTGAAAGTTTATGCCTCCAGATTGCTGCCCACTGTAGTGTTAGGAAGGACTTTCAAAGGAACAATTTGTTGCCTCTGCTGAAGGAAAAGGAGAATCAGCCTAAACAGAGCAAATTTGTGAGGATTGTGACATTCTTGTGGTGAAAAAGAGTGCATTTGCAGTCTGTTGAGCTCCCTTTTAGTGCCTGGAGCTCGACATCTATCATTCTTTGAATATCTGATTCACATATGATCATGAGAAAAGATTTCTCACCTTGTCAGTGTCAATGCCATGTATCTGGGAAGCTCTCGTATTCCCAGCATGTCTGCCGTACTTGCTGTTTTTCAGCTGCCACAGCACACAAGGAGCAAGCTGTTGGAGGACAAGGGCCAACCTTCCTTCCTTGGCTTTTTGCTTTTGCTGCTACAGCTGAGTCTGCTATGTTGACAGTAAGGCAGACGCCAGGATTTGAATGAAGATTGCCAGATTGTGTTGATTTTGGTATTTGCACATCTCTGGAAGCCTTAAGTACTCTGCAGAAGAAGTTAAATATGTCATCATTATATGCTGCATGCTCAGCAACTTGAAAATGAAGGCCTAGCCTTTTCCTAAAGTCCTGCATGAGGTCAAAGGAAACTGTGTGGCTAAATTGATAGGACATGGCAGAATAGGAGCATGATGACAAACTTCTCTTGAGTGAACTGTTACCATATTTTCTGTTGGACCCAGAATCATGCAATAAAGCAGTAGTTTTGAAAATGTATTTCATTGCAACACAATGCCACATGTCAGTAGCAAAGTTTATTGACTGAAGGCATTATACTAATCTAAAAGATCTCAAGAAAATTGCTGCTGCACGGTGGAATCTGCAGATCAGTGAAAGTTCCCCCAACCTTCTTGATATCCCTTTCAGGATCTCTATCAGGCCAGTAAACATGCCAAGCATTGCACCATGCATCAGGATCATCCTCATCTGAGTCCTCCTGAGCAGAACTACTGGGTGAACTTTCCCTCTTTAGAGCTGGCATAACCACTTCCCTACTCCTTTATATAAAGTGCTGCCCATATATTAACCATTTGCATGAAAATGCAGGTAGCCTTATCAGTAATATTGTGGATGATACCAAAATTGGTAGTATGATGCACAGTGATGGAGGAGGAGGAGCGTAGGAGAATCAGTGGTGCCTGATGGCGACTCCTTTGCTTGCATCTTCAGAAACAGCTCTATTTCCATCTTTAATACCTCTCTTTTTCCCTTTCAGGTTTCTTTTGATGACCCTGACCTGGAGTTACACGCTGACTTCGGTTCTTTGCGGGAAAGGGACCTGCTCTCGGGGTTTCACGACTGGCTGTTATTCAGCACACTAAGGGTGTGGCCTAATAGTTTTGCTCACCTTCAGAGGTCCGAGATTTTGTGGCTCTGGAGACGGATGGGGGGAGGGGGGGGGTGAAATCAGAGGTCGGTGTCCGAGCAGAAGATCAGTGTGTCGTGGGAGTTGGAAGATCTAAGGCTGTGTGCCCGGAGATCCGAGATCTTTGGGCACAAAGCTTGGAAAAGCGACACAACAGACTTTTAACATCGCAAACCAGCAAGTTGTTTGTTATCTCTCCCCTCTCACTGTGAAACGGAGTTACCTCTTTCTCTCTTATTAGGGAGAGAGAGAGAGATCCTGTAGTATGTCAAATACCGGGTGAACTAATAGTCTTTAGGGTACTGCAAGTCTGTGTCTTTGCTGCATGCGTGACTGCTTGGTAGTGGGTGCCGATGCTATTTTTTCCTGGTGGGAGGAGAGGGGATTGTTGCTTGCTGCCACTTACGTGCGGGAGGGAGGGGAGCTGGGTGGGGACTTTGGGGTTCTAACATTTAACTGTCATTCATTCTTTGGGGGCACTCCTCTGTTTTTCGTGGATGGTTGCGAAGAAAAAGCATTTCAGGATGTATATTGTATATGTTTCTCCGACATTAAATTGTTACCTTTGAACCTTTGAAGAAGCTTGGCTAAGGCTACAACAGAATTTAGATCAATTGGGAAAGTGGGCCAAGGAATGGCAGATGGAATTTAACTCTGCACAAATGAGCCATGACAGATTTTGAGAAGGTAAGCCACAGCAGGATTATACAAGGTCTGGCAGGGCCCTGAGGTGTGTGATAGTACCAAGATATTTGGGGATACAAGTACACAGTCCCCTGAAAGTGGTAATGCAGGAAGACAAGGTGGTGAAGAAAGCACATGGCATACTTACCTTTATCGGACAGGGCAGAGCACAAGTGCCTTGCTACAGCTGTAGGAGATGTTGGTGAGACCAGACCGGGAATACTGTGCGTAATTCTCATTGTAAAACTATAGGAAAGATGAGATTAAACTAGAGAGGGTACAGAAAAGACTCACAAGGATGTTGCCAGGACTGGACGTTGGAGGGCTTTAGTTGTAAGGAGACTGGACAGGCTGGGACTGTTTTCCCTGGAGCAAAGAAAATTATGAAGGGCGGAGGTAAGATAGATTATTGCAGTCTTTTTCAAAGGGTAGGGAAGTCTAAAGTTTAACTCTATGACCACAGGTATCAAATATTTTCTGCAAGAGACTCTTTAACTGAGGTCCAGTCCTAACCTTTGCACTGGTGCTGAAAGGGTGTGGTGCTGAGATGATTGAATAGGTATGCCCAGTGCAAGTTTGCATTTTATTGGGAAGAGATATAAGGAACATTGGCCTTAGCAAAACAAATGAACTCATAGAACTTCTTCCCACATTGCCCTGTTTCATGGAGACTGAGAAAATGTTTCATTTTTGCCTTGCTGAGCTTCTTATGATACTTGGACCTCACTGCCGTCCTCCCCCTTCCCACCTGGTCTGTCATTGTGAACTCAGGGACATAGACCTATCACCAGCGGTTCCCCTGGAGCAGTGAGTACAGTACGTTCACTTCTAGTATCCTTGTACTTAAATGGATTGCTGGATTATTGATGTCAATAATGCAATTAATAAACTCATGCAATGCACTTCAATACAAAATAACGTAAAAACGTTGGTAATTTAAACTGTTTTTAATTTTAAATCTAAATCGAAATTTAAATTTAAAAAAAGATTTCTTGCAGTTGAACTCCGTCAGGACATGAACAGGTGCTCAACTGCGCGGAGGTTTGTATATTTTTCTCAGTGCTCAGGTGTTTTCAGACCAGCGCAATACAACCTTCGTATTGTAGCTTTATGCACGCCCTTTCCAAATGACAAGCTGACCAAAGTCAAAAGTTTGCAATGCTGACAATATATTGCAAAATATCAAAATGAAGTAGAAGGTGACTTTTTGATATTCTCGGAGAAAGACCTGCATTTTTAAAGGTGAGCAAACTATCACCTGGCATTGACATTGGCTAAATCTGCAATTTGTCGTGCAACTTTGAGGAAGAAATTGAACACAGAAAGAGCGCATGCAGCCTGGTACTGATTAAAGCAAGCGAAGCATTTTGTTTAGCTCCAGCTAGCAACGCCACTCCAGAGACGCAGTCAGTCAGCCCGCCGCCGCCGCGACCGCGGCACCCGGAGCGTGCGCACGACGGCTCGAGCGAGCGCAGCCCGCCCACGGTTACCAGGCAATCCGGAGCCTGCGTCAGAACGGGAGAGCGCGGGCGCGGCGCGGCGCCCCTCCCCTCCTCTCCCTGCGCGGTCCCGAGCCGAGCGCGTTTTATTTCGGGATCTGTAGTGCGAGTTGGCATCGGTCGGGAGAGGGGAAAATCGGAGGAAACCCGGTCTCGAGTGAGGGGGTGTAAAGCGGCCGCGCGTTGGCAGATCGGCTGAAAGGGGAAAGAAACGGAGAAATGACTGATCCCAGGAGGAGGAGGAAGCCAGTAAAAGAGCCGGAGAACCTGAGCGACAAGGTATGGGATTACAGCTGTAAGCTATTTCTGTGTGGAACCAGGTATGAAACCTGATATATATAATGCTGATTTTCAAACCTTACCGATGTTGCTGATAAGGTGATAGTAAGAAAATGCTTTCAAAGCAGACTCTGATGTATAACTAATGCACAAAATTACTGATGCAGAAAACACATACCTTAGCAAATTAAGGTGTTTAAAGGTCGCCTGCCAATACTTGGTTTTGCAAATTATTGAGAACATCTCTGTAAACTACAGTTTAACTTGCTGAATAATACAATGCGGCGGTCAGTATTATTCAGTAAATACTCTGAATCAAATTAATGGAATATCATTGCATTTAATTTCGTGTATGGATAAATAATGTCGGCTGCACTGCATCTTTTTAAAGTTGCTAAACATAATGCAATCATCTCTGAAGTCTATTGTGACCTATATGCCACTAGGTTCAAATACATGACACTTATTATGCTTAACAGCTGCACCATATTTTATAAAGAAGTCTATTTTTAGAAGTTTGTTTTTAATAGAATTGTAATTCCAACTTTATAAACTTGGAGAAAACCGATTATAATTATCCTTATCAAAAAGTTTCTGATCTTAAGTGAACTTGTACATCCCTATATTTGATATTTCACTTTAATTTTTATTGCTATTAAGATAAATGTTTTCAAGTTATGAAACATCACATCATTGCTCTACATTGATAATATGTCAGAAAAGAAACAGCAAATACAACAGTGAAATTCAAATGTACTGTGTTAGAATTTGAAATGTAAAGCCATGGATTAAGACTTTGTTCATGTTTATATGCATGTTTCTATATGTAGAAGATTCAGATTTATTTATCGCAGGTACATGGAAACTTACAAATTTATATGGAAAGATTGAATGGGTTAGGAAATTATTCCTTGGAATGTAGAAGACAGAAGAGATTTGATATACAAAATTATGAGGGGTTTAGATAGGGTAAGCGTAAGTGTAAGCGGGTTTTTTCCTCGAAGGTTGGGTGGGATTACAATTGGAGGCCATGGGTTATGGGAGAAAGGTGAAAAATTTAAGGGAACATGAGGGGAAACTTCTTCACTCGGACTGTCATGATAGTGTAGAACAAGCTGCCAGTGCAAGTGGTACATGTGAGCTCAATTTCAACGTTTGAGAAGTTTGGATGGTACGGGTACGGAGTGCTATGGCCCTGGTGCAGGTCATGGGAGTAGTCAGTTTAAATGGTTCAGCATGGACTAGATGGGCTGAAGGGTTTGTTTTTGTGCTGTACTTTTCTAAGACTCTATGGTAAAATGGATCGTTTACATTAACAACCAACACACCTAAGGTTGTACTGGAGGCAACCTGCAAGTGTTAACATACATTCCGATGCCAATATTGCATGTTCACAATGCTTGGCATAACACCACTGAACACAACAAGCAACAAAATAACAACAGCAAAAGTATGCCCCTCCCACACACACAAAGACAATCCAGACTCCAGGCTTTAACTTAAGACCATAAGATATAGGAGCAGAAGTAGGCCATTCAGCCCTTTGAGTCTGCTCCATCATTCAATCATGGGCTGATCCAATTCTTCCAGTCATCCCCACTCCCCTGCCTTCTCCCCATATCCTTTGATGCTCTGGCTAATCAAGAACCTATCTATCTCTGCCTTAAATACACCCAATCACTTGGTCTCCACAGCTATTCGTGGCAATAAATTCCACAGATTTACCACCCTCTGATTAAAGTAATTTCTCCACAACTCTGTTGTAAATGGACATCCTTCAATCCTGAAGTCGTGCCCTCTTGTCCTAGACTCTCTTACCATGGGAAATAACTATGTCATGTCTAATCTGTTCAAGCCTTTTAACATTTGGAATGTTTCTATGAGATTCCCCCTCATTCTCCTGAAATCCAGGGAATACAGCCCAAGAGCTGCCAGATGTTTCCCATATGGTAACCATTTTATTGCTGGAATAACAGGCAATCCCCGGGTTATGTACGAGTTCCGTTCCTGAGACCGTCTTTAAGTTGGATTTGTACGGAAGTCAGAACAAGTACATCCGGTATTAATTAGCGTTAGTCAAACGTTTGTCTTAGTATGTAGTATAAATGCATAGAAAGGTAAAATATAAAACACTTAAGAAAGGTATGCATTCCAATAGCTAAACCACCGCGTTGCTTAGTAATAATTGTAGCTTTCATCGGGGCAGCACCTTTCACATGCTCCATTATTCTCACTTTATCTGTTATCCTTTAAAATTGTTCCAATCATTGACCGACTGTAGCCTAACGCTTTTCCAATAACCGATGGCGTTTCACCTCTTTCCAAACGCTATTATTTCCACTTTATTTTCCATCGCGATTGCTTCCATCAATAGAACAGGAACACTGCGGGCGGCGGCTCCCGAGCTCCGCTGGATCCTAAGAACCACCGCATTGAGACAGGCTAAATGGAACAAGTGGGGGCTCTGCTGTGTTTGGGTATTTGATCATCCACAATATTCCACGTGGGAATTTAAACTGGAGTAGGCAGTGTGTGTGTGTTTTTATTTACGAGGTCGAGTTGCGAGCTCGACATCAACCCAGCACGATGGTACGGGAGTCACTGGATCAACATCAACCCGGCATGGGAACGGTCTATCACTGGATCGAACTCAGGGAAACACTGTTCTCCAGCCCGGCTGGCACTGATCTCACTGCGCCACCAGCTGACCGGAACGGGGGTGGGGTGGGGTCAGGGTGAATCTTACTTTAGAAAAATTTAAGCCAAATACAAAGTTAAACACTCAACACAGTGTCAACGGCAACAACTTAAAATGGCGGACGACGTTCTCCTTCTTCGGTTCGTACGTACAAGTTGTCCATAAGTCGGATGTTCGTAACTCGGGGACTACCTGTATTCTTGTTAATCTTCTCTGAACCCTCTCCAATGTCAGTATATCTTTTCTAAAATAAGGAGCCCAAAACTGCACACAATACTCCAAGTGTAGTGTCACGAGTGCCTCATAGAGCCTCAACATCACATCCTTGCTCTTATATTCTGTACCTCTAAAGATGAATGCCAACATTGCTTTGGCCTTCTGCACCACTGACTCAGCCTGCAGATTAACCTTCAGGGTATCCTGCACAAGGACTCCCAAGTCCCTTTGCATCTTTGCATTTTGAATTCTCTCCCCATCTAAATAATAGTCTTCCTATTTATTTCTTCCACCAAAGTGCATGACCATACACTTTCCAACATTGTATTTCATTTGCCTCTTCTTTGCCCATTCCCCTAAACTATCTAAGTCTCTCTGCAGACTCTCTGTTTCCTCAACACTACCCACTCCTCCACCTATCTTTGTATCATGAGCAAACTTAGCCACACATCCATTAATCCCATAGTCCAAATCATTGACAAATTTCGTGAAAAGCAGCGGTCCCAACTCTGACCCCTGTGGAACTCCATTGGTCAGCCAGAATAGGATCCCTTTATTCCTACTCTCTATGTTCTGCCAATGCCAATTGTCCACCCATGCTAGTAACTTCCCTGTAATTCCAAGGGCTGTTATCTTGCTAAGCAGCCTCATGTACAGCACCTTGTCAAAGGCCTTCTGACAATCCAAGTACGCCATATCTACTGCATCTCATCTGTCTACCCTGCTTGTAATTTCCTCAAAAAATTGCAGTATATCAGGCAGGATTTTCCTTTTGGGAAACCATGCTGGCACTGGCCTATCTTGTCATGTGCCTCCAAGTACTCTTTAATCTCATCCCTAACAACTGATTCCAACAACTTTCCAACCACTGATGTCGGGCTAACAACTCTTATAGTTTCCTTCATGCTGCCTCCCTCCCTTCTTAAATAGTGAAATAACATTTGTACTTCGGACTAACGACTGACCTTTAGGCTTCAATCTTCGGTATTGTCTCTGGAGTAGTCGATGATGGGATCCTGAAGTCTGGGCTCACCAGCTGACTGGCCCTCGAGCTTTCTGCTCATGGTTATCGGATCCCAGGCTCCTTCAATCTGGGACGGTCCAAATCTGAAACAAATATTTTATTATTTTATACAAACTCAAGGTTTACAATGATAATATACTAGTTGTTAATCTATAATTAATATAGAAGTACCAGAAAAAGAACAGTTCTAATAGTCTGAGCATTTGTCATCATCTTAAAAATGAAATTATTTTATAATTGTAGGAAAAATGTTTTAGCATACAACTTCAGGTAAGTTGCTGCTTGTTTTTTTTTCAGGAAATCCTCGCCTTTATGAGGATTTGTCTGGAATTGGGTTGTAATGAGCCAGCTGCCTGGAATGGCTCTCTGTTGTGTCTGCCCTCTTGTGTAGAGGTGCATGATTATGCAATTTGTCCCTCTGCACCTGAAAAGTAATCCATGAAGTAGAGCAAATTCTAAGAGACAGCAACTAAACTACAAATTTTTCAATTGTTCTTAAATATCTCAGATCGGCCTAGTTAATGACCTAAGTAAAATATTCAATAAAATATTATATTAAAAAATCAAAAGCGCTTACTTACTTGGTATACTTGCATTTTCAATGGGTATACAAATGAATTAGTTGATGTCTATATACTGTACTAGCCAGTCTTGGTGTGAAGCTGTGCGGCCAGATAAGAAGTGTATTTCACTTCTTAGTACTTGGTTGTTGTTACAGACTTATACATTTAGTCATACATGTGGGAATTCTGAAGTGAGTTGAGTACAAATAGCTCTCAGCTGGCACTTTGTTATAGAACTGCTTGCAATCAGTTAGTTTGATTTGGTGCATTATTGGTTTTGTAAAAGTGAGCTTCTTTGAGTCAGAGGTGGAGTGAGGTTTTTATCCATTTCACTTTTTTTTAAGGAGCTAATGTTTAACAATTTCATAGAAATCATTGCTATGTTACTACTTGTACACGACAAAGATAGACAACCATTGTAAATATTTGTTCTAATTACCACTGAAGTATTTTTATGATCTTCACGTGGCAGATTAGCTTTTAAATTAGTTACTAATAGGAACCTCATCTTTGGCAATCTATCCGTTAAGGCATTTATAGAGATGGGCATTATGTGATTGTTGTAGAGGTATGTTTCTGTCTTCACACACAGGACATAGAAACACAGAAAATAGGTGCAGGAGTAGGCCATTCGGCCCTTCGAGCCTGCACCGCCATTCAGTATGATCATGGCCGATAATCCATCTCAGAACCCTGTACCTGCTTTCTCTCCATACCCCCCCATCCCTTTAGCCACAAGGGCCATATCTAACTTCCTCTTAAATATAGCCAATGAACCGGCCTCAACTGTTTCCTGTGGCAGAGAATTCCACAGATTCACCACTCTCTGTGTGAAGAAGTTTTTCCTCATCTCAGTCCTAAAAGGCTTCCCCTTTATCCTTAAACTGTAACCCCTCGTTCTGGACTTCCCCAACATTGGAAACAATCTTCCTGCATCTAGCCTGTCCAATCCCTTTAGAATTTTATACGTTTCAATAAGATCCCCCCTCAATCTTCTAAATTCCAGTGAGTATAAGCCTAGTCGATCCAGTCTTTCTTCATATGAAAGTCCTGCCATCCCAGGAATCAATCTGGTGAACCTTCTCTGTACTCCCTCTATGGCAAGAATGTCTTTCCTCAGATTAGGGAACCAAAACTGCACACAATATTCTAGGTACGGTCTCACCAAGGCGTTGTACAACTGCAGTAGAACCTCCCTGCTCCTGTACTCGAATCCTTTTGCTATGAATGCCAACATACCATTTGCCTTTTTCACTGCCTGCTGTATCTGCATGCCCACCTTCAACGACTGGTGTACAATGCCACCCAGGTCTCGTTGCATCTCCCCTTTTCCTAATCGGCCACTGTTCAGATAATAATCCGTTTTCCTGTTCTTGCAACCAAAGTGGATAACCTCACATTTATCCACATTAAATTGCATCTGCCATGAATTTGCCCACTCACCTAACCTATCCAAGTCACCCTGCATCCTCTTAGCATCCTCCTCACAGCTAACACCACCGCCCAGCTTCGTGTCATCCGCAAACTTGCAGATGCTGCATTTAATTCCCTCGTCTAAATCATTAATATATATTGTAAACAACTGGAGTCCCAGCACTGAGCCTTGCGGTACCCCACTAGTGCCTGCAATTCTGAAAAGGTCCCATTTACTCCCACTCTTTGCTTCCAGTCTGCCAACCAATTCTCTATCCACATCAATACCATACCCCCAATACCATGTGCTTTAAGTTTGCACACTAATCTCCTGTGTGGGACCTTGTCAAAAGCCTTTTGAAAATCTAAATATACCACATCCACTGGCTCTCCCCTATCCACTCTACTAGTTACATCTTCAAAAAATTCTATAAGATTCGTCAGACATGATTTTCCTTTCACAAGTCCATGCTGACTTTGTTCGATGATTTCACCTCTTTCCAAATGTGCTGCTATCATACCTTTGATAACCGACTCTAGCATTTTCCCCACCACCGATGTCAGATTAACTGGTCTATAATTCCCTGGTTTTTCTCTCCCTTTTTTAAAAAGTGGGGTTACATTAGCTACCCTCCAATCCTCAGGAACTAATCCAGAATCTAAGGAGTTCAGAAAAATTATCACTAATGCATCCACTATTTCTTGGGCTACTTCCTTAAGCACTCTGGGATGCAGACCATCTGGCTCTGGGGATTTATCTGCCTTTAATCCCTTCAATTGAATCCCTTCCTAACACCACTTCCCTACTAACATGTATTTCCCTCAGTTCCTCCATCTCACTAGACCCTCGGTCCCTTACTATTTCCGGAAGATTATTTATGTCATCCTTAGTGAAGACAGAACCAAAGTAGTTATTCAATTGGTCTGCCATGTCTTTGTTCCCTATGATCAATTCACCTGTTTCTGACTGTAAAGGACCTACATTTGTCTTGACCAATCTTTTTCTTTTCACATATCTATAAAAGCTTTTACAGTCAGTTTTTATGTTCCCTGCCAGCTTTCTCTCATAATCTTTTTTCCCTTTCCTAATTAAGCCCTTTGTCCTCCTCTGCTGGTCTCTGAATTTCTCCCAGTCCTCAGGTGTGCTGCTTTTTTTTTGCTAATTTATATGTTTCTTCCTTGGACTTGATACTATCCCTAATTTCCCTTGTCAGCCACGGGTGCACTACCTTCCCTGGTTTATTCTTTTGCTAAACTGGAATGAACAATTGTAGTTCATCCATGCGATCTTTAAATGCTTGCCATTGCATATCCACCATTAACCCTTTAAGTATCATTTGCCAGTCTATCTTAGCTAATTCACGTCTCATACCTTCAAAGTTCAGAACCTTTGTTTCTGAATTAACTATGTCACTCTCCATCTTAATGAAAAATTCCACCATATTATGGTCAATCTTACCCAGGGGGCCTCGCACAACAAGATTGCTAACTAACCCTTCCTCATTGCTCAATACCCAATCTAGAATGGCCTACTCTCTAGTTGGTTCCTTGACATGTTGGTTCAGAAAACCATCCCGCATACATTCCAAGAAATCCTCTTCCTCAGCACCCTTACTAATTTGGTTCACCCAATCTGTATGTAGATTGAAGTCACCCATTATAACTGCTGTTCCTTTATTGCACGCATTTCTAATTTCCTGTTTAATGCTATCCCCAACCTCACTACTACTGTTAGGTGGCCTGTACACAACTCCCACCAGCGTTTTCTGCCCCTTAGTGGTATGCAGCTCTACCCATATCGATTCCACATCCTCCAGGCTAACGTCCTTCCTTTCTATTGCGTTAATCTGCTCTCTAACCAGCAATGCTACCCCACCTCCTTTTCTTTCCTGTCTATCCCTCCTGAATATTGAATATCCCTGGATGTTGAGCTCCCATCCTTGGTCACCCTGGAGCCTGTCTCTGTGATCCCAACTATATCGTATTCATTAATAACTGTCTGCACATTCAATTCATCCACCTTGTTACGAATGCTCCTCGCATTAACACACAAAGCCTTCAGGCTTGTTTTTACAACACTCTTAGCCCTTATACAATTATGTTGAAAAGTGGCCCTTTTTGCTTTTTGCCCTGGATTTGCCTGCCTGCCACTTTTACTTTTCACCTTACTACTTATTGCTTCTACACTCCTGTCTCTCTCCATCCCCCGGCCACATTAGTTTAATTCCTCCTGAACAGCAGTAGCAAACTAGGACCTTGGTTCTAGTTTGAACCCTAGGACAGTGGTTCCAGTCCAGCCAAGGTGCAGACCGCCCTGTTTATACCAGTCCCACCTCCCCCAGAACTGGTTCCAGTGCCCCAGAAATTTGAATCCCTCCCCTTTGCACCATTTTTCAAGCCACGTATTCATTTGAAATACCCTCCTATTTCTACTCTGACCAGCACGTGGCACTGGTAGTAATCCAGAGATTATTACCTACTTTTTAGTTTATCTCCTAACTCCCTAAATTCACCTTGTAGGACCTCATCCCGTTTTTTACTTATATCGTTGGTACCTATGTGCACCAGGACCACTGGCTGTTCACCCTCCCATTCCAGAATGTCCTGCAGCCGCTCAGAGACATCCTTGACCCTTGCACCAGGGAAGCAACATACCATCCTGGAGTCTCGTTTGCGGCCGTAGATACGCCTGTCTATTCCCCTTACAATCGAATCCCCTATCACTATTGCTCTCCCACTCCTTTTCCTTCCCTCCTGTGCAGCAGAGCCACCCATGGTGCAATGAACTCCGCTGCTGCTGCCTTCCCCGATGAGACATCTACCCTAACAGTATCCAAAACAGTATAATCTCTTTTGTGTTGTGTAGCTTGTATCATGTTAAATGGGTAGTCAGAGCAGTTCTGGCATGTCAAAAATGGCATCCATTGAAAATCTGTCGATCAGTAGCAGCTGAAATATACACCATGACAATTTGTAAACACTTAGCCACCATATCCACTCAGGCATCAACCTAGTTCATTGAGAAATGCAGAAGGACATGCCAGGAGCAGCAACACGCATATTTATAATGATGAGGTGCCAATATAATGAAGCTATAACATACATAATGTGAGTACTAAACAACACAAATAGTATGCAATAGAATTTAGGGATCTCTCAGCTGGTGTGAAGCTCCTACCACATCTAGGTTTAAATAAAAGTGTATGATTAAATGGCTAATGGAGATTGGGAGAAGAATATACTCCTAGTGTAGTCATCTTCAGTAGTAGGATCATTGTTTGAGTGCTCATGAACAATCTCTGCTTCCACCTATCATCTCTACTATCACAGAAACCAGTTCTCAGCCAATTTGCTTCATTCCCTGGAATATCCAGAACCAGTTAAAGGCACTCCACCCAGCAAGGAATAGGAAACAAGTAATTTCCACACTGATGATCTGCAATCTAGACCTAGCTGCGCCTCACATCAAATTTCTCCAATGCAGTTGCAACATTGGTATCTACTTGACAATGTAGAAAAATGTCCAGTCATCTCAGTCATCAGGAAAATGGTGGAAAGTGTCAGAGGTCCTTTTAAGTGGCACTACCTCACCAGTAACCTACTTTCAATGTCCATTTTTGGTTTTATTGAGACTACTTGATTGCAGAATTCGTCACTTCTAATCAATACGGATCAAAGAGTAGGATTACAGAAATGAGGCGAGAGTGACGGCCTTTGATATTGTAGTAGCATTTGAAGAAGTGCTTTAGTAAAACAAAACTCAAGGGGCAAACACTGTCAGAATCACAATCTGTGCAAATGACAATGGTTATTGTTGGTCAATCATCCTAACTGTAGGACATTGTTATATTAGTTACTCAACACAATGACCTAGGCCCTACTGCTTCATCAGTGACTTTCCTTCCATCATATGCTCAGAAGTGGTCTGCTGCTTATTCAGAGTACATTTCTATTCTAAACTCCTCTTCAAGTAAAGCAGTCCATGGCTGTATATATTGGGACCTCGTGGTCAGTTTGGAAATGGACGGGTAAGTAGCAAGTTACAAACACCATAAATGCAGAGGGTAAAAGTAATCTCTAACAAAAGCTTGCCTAGCCACCTACTTGTATTCATTCTTGTTACCTTTGAGTTATTTTAGAAGCTCAACTGAACATTGGTGGGAAAAAAACCTGTCAAGGGCTGGATATCCTTTGACATGCCTCAATCGTGGTGCACATTAGGAGTTTGTTAGAATGCTAAACACACCTGGATGAGTGCAGCTCCAACAGTTGGCAAGAGGCTCAATATTACCAAGTCAAAACAGGTCTCTCATCTTGACAACTTGTCCATTGCCCTAAGTGTTTATCCAAAACTACTCCTGTTCCCCGTTTACCACCCCTCCTCCAAATATGTGACCTCTACTATCAAAAAGGACATGGGCAGCAGGTGCATGAGATCATCATCGCTTGTGAATTCCCCTCTGTCACACACCATCATGATTTGCAGCTATGTTACCCACATTTGGCATTGTGCTTACTGGAAATCCTTCCTTAATATTATTCTGGTAGTGCCTTCATGAGGGGAAGTGTGGCCAATTAAGTAGGTTGCTTTTCAAGGGCACTTAGAGATTGGCAGTAGCTTAAAAAAAATGAACTGGAGCAAACACTCAGTGACCACTTTATTAGGTACACCTGCATACCTCATTAATGCAAATATCTCATCAGCCAATCGTGTTGTAGAAACAGTGAATAAAAGCATGCAGACACGGCTTCAGTGTTATTCAGACTAAACATCAGAATGGGGAAGAAATGTGATGTAAGTGACTTTGATTGTTGGTGTCAGATGGGGTGGTTTGAGTATCTCAGAAACTGCTGATCTCCTGGGACAACAGTTTCTAGAGTTTACAGAGAATGGTGCAAAAAACAAAAAAGAATCCAATGAGCATCAGTTCTGTGGACAAAAAATGTCTTGTTAAATAAGTGAAATCGGAGGAGAATGGCCATATTGGTTTAAGCTGACAGGAATGTGAAAACAGCTCAGGTAACCATGCATGACAACAGTCACTCCTCCAGATGTGAGAATGCTGTTCTTGGACTACAGTTCAGCATTGAGCAACATAATTCCCTCCAGGCTTGACAAGAAGCTCAGAGACCTCAGCCTTCACCCTGCCTTGTGCAGCTGGATCCTGGACTTTCTGTCAAATTGCCATCAGGTGGTAAGAGTGGGTTCCCTCACCTCTGCCCCTCTGACGTTCAACACAGGAGCCTCCTCAGGGCTGTGGCCTGAGCCCCCTCCTTTACTCCCTGTATACCCACGACTCTGTCGCCACCCACAGTTCCAATCGGCTAAATAAATTTGCAGGTGGTACTACATTGATTGGCCTTATCTCAAATAATAGCCTACAGAGAAGTCATCACCCTAACACAGTGGTGTCAAGAAAACAACCTCTCCCAACATGTTGCAAAAACAAAGGAACTGGTTCTGGACTACAGGAGGAATAGAGACAAGCTCACACCTATTTGCATCTATGGATCTGGGGTTGAGGGGGTAAGCAGCTTTAAGTTCCTTGGCATACACGTCACCGAGGACCTCACTTGGTCTGTACCTACCAGCTGTGTGGTGAAAAAAGCACAACAGCGCTTCTTTCACCTCAGTTGGTTCAAGAAGTTCGCCATGAGTTCCCAAATCCTAAGGATTTTCGACGGGGGCACAATTGAGAGCATCCTGACTGGCTGTATCACTGCCTGGTATGGGAACTGTACTTCCCTTAGTCACTGGACTCTGCAGAGAGTGGTGCAGACAGCCCAGTGCATCTGTGGATGTGAACTTCCCATGATTCAGGCATATACAGTGACAGATGTGAAAATAAGGCCTGAAGGATCATTGTGGACTCGAGTCACCCCAGTCACAAACTGTTTTAGCTGCTTCAATCCAGGAAGCGGTACCGCAGCGTTAAAGCCAGGACCAACGGGCTCCAGGACAGTTTCTTCCACCAGGCCATCAGACTGATTAGCAGGCTGATACAGTTGTATTTCTAAGCAATATTGACTGTTCTGTTGTATACCTTACTGTACATACTATTTATTACAAATTACTATAATTTGCACATTCAGACAGATGTAATGTAAAGATTTTTACTCATCTATGTGAAGGATATAAGAAATAGTTCAATTCATGTGCAGAAGATCATCTCCAAATGCACAGTATATTGAATCTTGAAGTGTATGGGCTACAGCAGCAGAAGACCATGAATGTACATTCAGTGGCCACAGGAGATACCTAATAAAGCGGCTACTGAGTGTAGAACAGTGCAAACAGAAAGAAGTCCTTTTGGTCTCATAATGTCTCCACTGACCATGATATCAATTTAAATTAAACCTATGTATCTGTAAGTTCATGTCTGTCTTAGTATTCCTCCATTTCTTACACTATTATGTGCCTGTCTAATTTCCTCTTAAATGTCACAATTCTATCTGCATCTGCCATCTCTGGCTGCACTCTCTGTGGAGTCATGTGGAGTGGGAAGTTTTTCCCACACATCTTCTTCAGACATCCCCCCTCTCACCTTAAAGCAGAATTATAAACTCTGGCACTATAGAGGACACAATCCAAGTTTGTCCAACCTCCCTGTAGCTAATACTCTTTAGTCCAGGCAGTATCCTAGGGAACATCTTCTGCAAACCTATCCAAAGCTTCCATATCCTTCCTGTAATGAGTTGACCAGAACTGTACATGATATTCCAAATGTGGCCTGATCAGAGTCTTACACAGCTGCAACATAATTTTCGATCTCTTAGACTCAACTCCTGGACTGATGAGAGTAAACATGCCATATGGCACTTGTGTTGCCACTTTCAGGGAGCTAAGGACTTGGACCATAAGATCCTTCTGTACAGCAGTGCTCCTAAAGGATTGTGCCATTTACTTTCCCCTTGCATTTGACTTCCCAAAGTGTTACACATCACACTTGCCTGGATTGAACTCCATCTGCCATTTCTCCACCCAGATTTGTGTTTGATCTAAATCCTTTGACAAGCTTCTTCACTACCTACAGCCCTACCAGGTTTTGCGTCATTTGCAAACATACTAATCAGCTCATATACCTTTCCATTCAAACGAGAGGCCTCAGCCCTCATCCCTGCAGAACACCACTGGTCACAGATTTCCAGTTAGAATAATACCCCTCCAACACTATCCTCTGACTTCTATGTTCTAACCAATTTAGAATCCAGTCCAAGTGCCGGTGGATAGCTTAATCATCTGGATCAGTCTAACATGGTGGGCTTTGTCAGAAGTTTTACTAATGCCTCCTTTATGCAACATCTATTGCCCAACCCACATCAATCATCTTATATTGATTTTTTGAGGAGGTGACAATCTGCTTTGAAAGACTACTCTGCACAAAGCCATGCTGACTGTCCCAAATAAAATATGCTTTTTGAAATATGAGTAAATCCTATCCCTGAAGAATCTTCTCTAGTATTTTCTCTACTATTGATGTGAGGCTCACCATCCTATAAATTCTTGGATTGTTTCAGATTAACAAAAAGAGTCTTGGGTATGAGATAAGGAGATTATGTAATGAGACAGAGGTATGCTGAGATTATCTTTATGGCTAAGGTCAATAATCAAAGGTTGCTGTGAGTTGTATACAGGGGCATAATTTATTTAGCAAGTACAGTAAGTACAATGATTTGCATACTCAGCTTATTAATTATCCTGCCATCGTAAAATACTGGAGCCTGAAGATTATATTTTTATAAAGAAAACTGAAACTGATTATTGTATGAAACTAGTGCTCTCCATGATTTTAGTTTGTTAATGATATTTTGTGGTTTTGAATTTTAATTGTTCAAAATAGCATTTTATTTCCTCCCCCGAAACAAACACATTTATTTTGCCTGCGCTTGGACCAGTTTTTTTTTGTCATATCAATAGATAACTTTGTTTCCTCGAGTTCTACATTCAAATTAGATAGCAGACTAGTAGTTCAACCTTTTTCCAGTCCTTGCCTGTGCTCCTGTAATTTTTGGAACATTATCAATTTGAACTTTATCAAACTTTTTATCTATAGGTTATTTTTTGCACTGCCAACTGGTTTCAAAAGCCTAACTGCTCTAACCTTCAGCAAGTAATGAAGAAATTTTGAACACTTTGATACTTCGGACTGGACCAATTGTTCAGCTAGCCCTGATACACTCTCCTTTGCACTTTCTTTACTAAGCCAAAACTAACCTCATGGATTTGCTGCTGCAATTAAGCCTGAAGTTGTATCTTTTTTTCGGTTTAGCTTATTTTGCCTTTGGTTATGCAATTGATTACATTTCCATTAATCACTGACAATTTACTCTTCCATTTCCCATGTCAATTAACATTGTAAATATTATTTATGTTCAGTTACTATCCCATTTTTAACTTCGTGTTAACTTTCATTTATCTGATCAAAACTCCAATGCATTCAAACCCAACATTTGTCCTTGGCAACATTTTGTTTGGAAATCCATCTATTTCATTAAACTTGTTGAAAATGTACATATTCTGTTCCATTAAGTATGTGCCCTTCACAAAATGCATTCCTGATTAGCAGTTAAGATGATGATGCAGTCTGATTAATAAATGGCGACATTGCTGGTGATACCCAAGTACTGACTAAATGAATTTAATGACATATGTAATTCCATTCCTCCTTTTCTTTGAACGTCACTTGCCAATATTAAGTCTTTAATTACAATTTGGACATCTTCAAGAAATTGTTCTCTTCATACTTAAAAAATGGTTTTACTTGGTAATTGTAATCAGAAATTTGGAAATTAATCCTTGGTAGCTGCAATTTTGTTAGTAATGCAGATAATTTACAGATGAACAGGTTTATAATTCTGTTCTTGAGGTGCAGAAAATTCTCCATCATTGATCACATCACTTATGATATATGAGATGTGCAGCTCATCATCTTGAAACAGAAGCTTTAATGCAAAGTAATGCATCATTTCCTTTTAATATTGTGCCTTTGCATTTATGCTAAAGTCAAATTATCTGGTGAAAGAAAAAAAGCTATGTAAAACCATGTTCAATCTGGTAGTGTAGTGTGACAGACCGAAAACTGGAGTACATAATATACTGTGGCATTCTGCACCCTTTTATTTATTGCAATTACTTGTTCAAAGGTCATTAGACGGGAAGAATCTAAATTGCAGACTTAGCTAAAAAAACAAGAAAAGCCGAACATGGTTATGTGTTCATATTTTATCGATTATCTGGTTACCTGAAATAGGAATGGCTGAATATAATTGGAAGGCTGCAAGAAAACATTGTTAAACTGTATATTATTGGTACATAGTGACTAGATTTTTGGGTAAGAAATGGTAAGATAAATATTTAGGTACACAGGAGATGGCTTGAAAATAGGTTTAGCAAACTGAGATGGAACAAATAAACAAGATATCTTTAGAAAGGGAGTATTTTAGGAATAGTGAGACTTTGGCAATTGTATTCATTGTTGGGCATTTGTTAGTAGAATATATTATTGAGGTTCTAAATTTGAACAAGACTGACTTTGGAAATTAATGGAAGAATTAGATACCAGGATCGAAGGAACTCAGTTCCTTTGGGTAGCAGTAGAATCTTCGTAAGGTTGTAAATAGTTTCTTGCAAAATAAATGTGGGAGAAAATTAGAATAAATGAATTTCAAAAACAATCAGATGGCTAATGCTGTAGTTTTAGTTTATGACCTTAAGCCTTTAAAAATGTAACTAGCTGTAAGAGCATTTCATTTTGCTATGATAGTTCCAGGTTATACACATTATGCAATCCAGCCAAGTATTAAACCAATGGCAGACAGCAGTGTGTCTATGTGTGTAGTGTTCTCGCACAGGTGTAAAGTATAAACCAGAGTCAATGAGGCGCGATCCCTGTAAGATTAACCGTTTACTGTTCACTCTTCCACATTAACGTATGGTGAAAACTGTTGATAAAACAGTACAAAATATTTGCAGTATTTGTTTCCCCGGCATCACATTTACATCATAAATACTTGCAAAAATAAAACTACAACAAGCTACATTACATTAAAGTACAGCATTCAGTCAGAATCTACCTACGCCATCAACTGCTTTAAATACACTTCAACACAAACTATCCGCAACTCTTTAAATAACAAAGAACATAAACTTTATCAATAGTCATTACTTTTAACAGAATCAGCTTTAACATTTTTACTTCAACATATGGATTATCTTATGAACTTACGGCATTGCTTCTATGATGTTTCTAGTGTGTAGAAAGAAAACTTTTCTCGCGCTGATCCTGCACACACAAGCCCCCTCCTTCCCGTTTCTCCAAACCGGTATTTTCCCACAGGACGCAGCGAAACCAGTTATGACGTCATCGCAAGCCGCAATATATCACAGACAACGAATTTACTTACAACAATCTTAACTTTAACTAGAAAACGATTACAAATGAATTACTAAAGCAAAAATATAATAAACTAAACAAATGCCTTAAGGGCAACACACTCCCCGCCTGGCCTTTGTAAGGTCACAATGAACATAATACAAACTTCAGTCTCTAAATCAGTCCTTGGGTAGAAGTAGAATGACTTCTGCAACTGGACTTTGGTAAGTTTTCACATCACCTTGGTCAGAAGTTTTCAACTCAACCTTCCTGACATGTCCATCCCTACTAGGGAATGTGGCAGTGATTCTGGCCATTGGCCAGCAGTTGCGGGTGATCTGCTTGTCCCTAAGCAGGATTAAATCTCCAACTTGAAGATTCCTGTGAGGTTCTGTCCACTTTTGTCTATGTTGCAACAAAGGTAGATATTCATGTCTCCAACGAGACCAGAACTGATTTGCGAGAGCCTGAACTTGTCTCCATTGCTTTGTGTACAAATCCTTACCTGAGAAGTCCCCTGGTGGAGGGGGAGCTCCTGTCTTCTGCGTAAGGAGCATTGATGGCGACAGTATGAAGGGGTTTTCCGGATCAGAAGACACAGGTAGGAGTGGTCGTGCATTTATTATGGCTGTGACCTCTGCCATTAGTGTGCACAGTACTTCGTGGGTCAGTCGGGTGCGTTGCTGCAGAAACATTGAATCAAGGATCCTTCTGGCGATACCAATCATCCGCTCCCATGAGCCTCCCATGTGAGAGGTGTGTGGTGTGTTGAACTCCCAGTTGCATTCCTGCTCACTGAGGTACCTTTGCACTGTCTTGTCCATCCCCAGTTCCTTGGATGCTTCAACAAAGTTCGTGCTGCAATCAGACCTCAACTGTTTTGCAGGGCCTCTTAGTGCAAAGAAGTGCCTGAGAGCATTAATGCAGCTGGATGTATCCAAAGATTCGATGACTTCAATTTGTACCACTCTCAAACTCATGCAGCTGAACATGATGGCCAACCGTTTACTCTCTGCTTGTCATCCTCTTGTGCGTCTAGTGGTGATAGTCCAGGGACCAAATACATCGAGCCCCACATACGTAAAAGGAGGTCAGGCATTGAGGCGTTCTGGTGGGAGGTCCGCCATATGTTGAGCTTCCATCTTCCCTCTCAGTTTCATGCAGGTTACACATCTGTGGAGTACTGAATTGATCAGTGTTTTGCCTCCCAGGATCCACAGTCCTGCTGCCCTGATTGCTGGTATTGGTTTATTAACTTGGAGGGCCAAAAACTCCCTTGCAAAAGCTGCTCTTTAAGGATGACATCCTTTGTCTGGTCCAATTCGTCCGCAGTGTACCTACGTGGGATATGAAGCTTTTCTTTTCTTTCTAAATCTTTTTATTATTATTAGTAATATGGACAGAATACAAATGATATATTGATAAAGAAATTACCAACATACAAATTCCATTACATATGAAAAAAAACATAAACAATAGTTACAATATAAATGAGTTTACCAAGACATAAGCCATACAATATATGTATGAACATGATAAGTCTAAATATTTCATAATATATGATATAAAAAAACAGAAAAAAAGAAAGAAAAAAAATAAAAAAAATGCAAAACTAGCTAATCTACTAATCTAATAACTAATATAGAAGAAAAAAGAAGCAAAAAAAAAGAGAAAAAAAGGGGGGCTGTTTATGATATCTCACAAGAATAAATATTCATCAATGCTGTCACTTCCAGTCCTCTCAACATACATAAGCTAAAAGCTGGGAAATCAAATGAACTTGGAACAGGGTCATATTACATCATATGAAAATGTTGAATAAATGGTCTCCATAACTTTTCAAATTTAATAGAAGTCTCAAAAACACCACTTCTAATTTTTTCTAAATTTAAACATAACATAGTTTGAGAGAACCAATTAAATACAGTGGGAGGATTAATTTCCTTCCAATTCAACAATATAGATCTTCTAGCCATCAGAGTTAGAAATGCAATCATTCGACGGGCAGAAGAAGATAAATGCAGTGAGTCTTACATTGGTAAACCAAAAATTGCGGTAATAGGATGAGGTTGTAAATCAATATTCAAAACCGCAGAAATAATATCAAAAATATCTTTCCAATATTTTTCCAAAAATGAACAAGACCAAAACATCTGAGTTAAAGACGCAATTTCAGATTTTCATCTATCACAGATAGGACTAATATGAGAGTAAAAATGAGCTAATTTATCCTTGGACATATGGGCCCTATGTACGACCTTAAATTGTATTAATGAATGTTTGGCACATATCGATGATGTATTAACTAATTGAAGAATTCTATCCCAATTCTCACTAGAAATAATAAGGTTAAGCTCTCCTTCCCAGTCGTTTTTGGTCTTATAAAGGGGCTCTGAACGTATCTTCATATTTATATTATAAAGTTTTGAAATAAGCCCTTTTTGAAAAGGGTCTAATTCAAATAAACTCTCCAAAATATCTGAAGGCACAAAATTTGGAAATGTAGGGAGTACAGAACTTAAAAAATGTCTAATCTGTAAATATCTAAAAAAATGAAATCTAGGCAAGTTATATTTGTTGGATAATTGCTCAAAAGACATAAAACAATTGTCCAAAAATAAATCAGAAAATCTTAGTAATCCCTTAGTTTTCCAAGCTGAATAAGCTTGATCTATAATGGAAGGGTGGAAAAAACAATTAGGTACAATAGGACTATTTAAAACGAATTGAGTCAACCCAAAAAATCTCCGAAATTGAAACCATATACATAAAGTATGTTTAATTATCGGGTTGTCAATTCGTTTCGGCAATTTAGAAAGAGCAAAAGGGAAAGAAGTCCCTAAAATAGAACCCAGAGCATAAGCTGATACAGATTTAATTTCTAAACTCACCCAACGAGGGCCGAAAGATCCACCCCCATCTTTCAACCAGCATAACAAGTATCTAATATTAACTGCCCAATAATAAAATCTGAAATTAGGTAATGCTAACCCGCCTTCCTTTTTTGTCTTCTGTAAATATATTTTACCTAACCTGGGATTTTTATTCTGCCATATATATGAAGAAATTTTTGAATCAACATTAGTAAAAAAAGATTTCGGAATAAAAATTGGTATCGCTTGAAAAATATATAAAAACTTAGGTAAAATAACCATCTTAATAGCATTAATCCTACCTATTAGGGATAAAGATAATGGTGACCACTTAGTAAACAAACCTTTAATCTGATCAATTAAGGGTTAAAAAATTAAATCTAAATAAATCTTTATGGTTTTTTGTGATTTGATCCCTAAATAAATAAAAGAATCATTAACTAATTTAAAAGGTAAATTTCCATAAATTGGGACCTGTTTATTCAAAGGAAACAATTCACTTTTATTAAGATTTAACTTATACCCAGAAAACTCACTAAATTGAGCCAATAATGATAAAACTGCTGGGATGGATTTCTCCAGGTTAGAAATGAATAGTAATAAATCATCTGCATACGAAGATAACTTATGAATGTCTGTCCCACGATTAATACCCAAAATATCCTGTGATTGTCTGATGGCAATTGCCAAAGGTTCTAAGGCAATGTTAAATAGTAATGGACTAAGAGGACATCCTTGTCTAGTGCCCCGAAATAGGCGAAAAAAGGGAGATCTTTGATTATTGGTAAACACTGAGGCTACTGGAGTATGATAAATCAATTTAATCCATGATATAAATATCGGACTAAAATTAAACTTCTCCAACACATTAAATAAGTAAGGCCATTCAACTCTATCAAATGCTTTCTCCGCATCTAATGAAATCACGCATTCAATATGAAGCTGTTTTAGATCTTGAAGTGAATCTCTCCAAGCCTCCCATCTGTTTAGCTTGTCTTCTGGTAGGGGAGTATCCCAGTCAGAGAGCTCGGAGGTAAGTTCTCTGTGAAGGACTCTTCCTTGGATCGTAACTGGCGCCAGTAGACCCAAGGGTTCGAAAATACTGTTGACAGTGGAGTGAACTCCACGGTGGGTGAATGGCTTGATCATGGTCGGCATGGAGAACGTGAATGTGTCAGTTGTAATCTCCCAAAGGAGGCCCAGACTCCTTTGTGTGGGTATGGTTTCTCCATCTAGATCTAGGTATTTGATTGCCGGAGCACAGTCGTCGTGTGGAAAGGCCTCCATTACTGCCTGACAGTTTGATGCAAACTTGTGCAAGCGTTGGTTTGACTCAGCGAGTGAGGCTTGTGTACGTCGGAGCAGATCGATTGTTTCATCTTTCTGTAGCGATATCAAGCCGTCATCGACATAGAAGTGCCTTTACAAACTTAACGGTGTCATCGCCATACTCCTGTGCGCCCTCTCTGATGGCTCTTCGCAGCCCATAGACGACCACGGCTGGTGGTGGACTATTGCCGAAAACATGGGCTTTCATCCGGTACTCAATGACTTCCTTGTTGGTGTCATTGTCCTTGTGCCATAAGAAATGGAGGAAATTGTGATGGTCTTCCTGTACTAAGAAGCAATGGAACACTAAATGGAATTACTAAAGTGAAAATATAATAAACTAAACGAATGCCTTAAGGGCAACACAATGTGCATATTATACAATCTTGATTCTTTTATTGAAGTTTGCATTTGGATTTGCACTTTGCCATTCAGTAGAAACACAGTCTGAGAGTGGAAACACTTCATCTTATGCAAATATAAAGTTGTACATAGCTTGATTAATTACGGAGCTGTAACTTTTCTAAAACTTTGAAATCTGTGCATGGTTGAATAGAGAAGTTGACAATATACATCGCTTTTAGTTTCTGTATTTACATTCTGATCAATATCGTTCAGCACACTGAAAACTAATGTAAACTTTATGTTCTAAGAATCTCAAATCGAACCTTTTTTTTGACTGTTTTACCCTTTTGGGTAATGTTTTATATTTACATCTTTTAGATCTTTTTGAGTGTTGCCTTTTTCCCAGACTGTCATGGAAAAATATCTTGTTAATAACTTAAAAGCTTGAAGCTTCACAGCAAACATGACTGTGCTCACCTATTGATTTAATTTGTCTTTCAATTTGGCATTGTTTTATAGACCATTGGCTTCCTATTGCTTAATATACAGTATTTTGCTGCATCAATTCCCAAATTATACATTGCTATATTTACCCATTCAGTCTTGTTACTGCAATATAATCACAGGCATTGATTGCACTATATCTTCAATTTGAAAGTAATCCATAATGATACACAGTAAATACAATACCTTGTCAGCAAACCAATTTACAAAAGTCATTTTCTACTGTAAATTAAAAAACTAGAAATGTAAACTGAGTTGTGCTGGCCAAATATTACCTGAAATATTGTGCTAATTTTGACTGTTTTAACTTCCAAATGATAGAATTTAAGCTTTTAACAGGAGAAAATGATGATCTTGGATGAAAAAACTTAGCTAAGATTGTCATTATTTGTAAACGTTATGTTTCTTAAGGAGGAGGTTAGGACATGATGGGAATTTTATTGGGTGATCATAAAAAAGAAAAATCACGATACAGGTGTCCCCCGTTTTTCAAACGTTTTGCTTTATGACACCTCGCTGTTACGAAAGACCTACATTAATTACCTGTTTTGGCTAACAGAAGATGTTTTCACTGTTACGAAGAAAGGCAGTGTGCGTAAAAAGGCAGCGCACACCTCGAGCAGCCAAGTTCCTTCCCCGGAACTGCATTCCAGCCGGCATTGCTTAAACACGTGCCTGTGAGCATCTGTGCTTTATGTCGATTTACTTTGTACATCCATTAGCAAGATGAGTTCTAAAGTATCTGAAAAGCATAAAAGAGCACTTAAGGGTGTTACACTTTGCGTAAAACTAGACCTAATAAAGCATTTCGATCCTGGTGAACGAAGTAAGGATATAGTGAGTTTGGCTAAGGGTTTGTGGAAGTTGACGAAAATGATGTTGAAGAGGTTTTGGCATCCCATGACCAAGAGCTGACAGATGAAGAGCTGATGAAGAGGAAAGGACACAATTGAAGCCAAACGCAGTAGCGAACAGCCCGAAAGTGAAGTCGTCCAGGAACTGAACGGGAAGCAATTGCATGAGATTTTTGCTGTGATTGACAACGCTGCAATGATTGCAGAAAAGTATGACTTTAATTTTGAAAGGGTCTGTAGGTTTAGGATTTATTTGCAGGATGGTTTGAGTGCTTACAAAGAACTGTATGATAGAAAAATGCACAAGGCTAAGCAGTCAAACATACTGTCGTTTTTCAAGCTTTCCACATCAGCCACAGCAGACGATGAAACTCGACCTTCGACATCGAGGCAGGCAGACATAGAAGAAGATGACCTGCCTGCCCTGATAGAAACAGACAACAATGAGATGACACCCCAGTGTCCCACCACCCCAACCTCCGACGACTCAGCCTAACACACCATCATCAGTGTGCTTGCTGTCTTCCCAATTCCGGTAAGTGAAAGTACATTGAACGTACATTATTTCTACTTTATAGGCTGTGTATTTTTATGTGTTATTTGGTATGATTTGGCAGTTTCATAGCTTAAAGTTACTTCCAGGACAGCGGCGACACGCAGCGCATGTGGAAGGGCATCCAGGACATCACCAATTTCAAGACAACATCACCTGACTGTGCAGGTGATGCCTCCCTCCCAAATGCGTTGAATAACTTCTATGCCCGGTTTGAGGCGGAAAATGACGTGGCAGCGAGGAAGTCCACTCCTCCTACGAATGACCAGGTGCTGTGTCTCTCCGTGGCTGACGTGAGAAGAACCCTGTGCAGGGTCAACCCACGGAAAGCTGCTGGACCAGACAACATCCCTGGTAGAGTGCTCAGAGAATGTGCAGACCAGCTAGCAGATGTTCTCACTGACATCTTCAACATCTCCCTGAGCAGCGCCACTATTTCAAGGTGCTTCAAGGCCGCCACCATCGTCCCCATGCCGAAGAAGTCTTCAGTGTCCTGCCTAAATGACTACCATCCCATTGCACTTACATCCATCATCATGAAGTGTTTCAAGAGGCTCGTCATGAGGCATATCAAGACCCTGCTGCCCCCCTCACTGGATCCCCTGCAGTTTGCGTACCATCCCAACCGCTCAACAGATGACGCCATTGCCACCACCCTCCACCTGGCCCTAACCCACCTGGATAAAAAAGACACATACGTTTGGATGCTTTTCTTAGACTTTAGTTCAGCATTCAACACAATCATCCCTCAGAAACTGTTTAGAAAGCTGAGCCTATTGGGCCTGAACACCTTCCTCTGCAACTGGATCCTAGACTTCCTGACTGGGAGACCTCATTCAGTCCGGATCGGGAGCAGCATCTCCAACACCATCACACTAAGCACAGGGACTCCCCAGGGTTGTGTGCTCAGTCCACTGCTGTTCACTCTGCTGACCCACAACTGTGCTGCAACACACAGCTCCAACCACATCATCAAGTTCACCGATGACACAACCGTGGTGGGTCTCATCAGCAAGAATGACGAGTCAGCTTACAGAGAGGAGGTGCAGTGGCTAACGGACTGGTGCAGATCCAAAAACCTGTCTCTTAATGTGAACAAAACAAAAGAGATGGTTGTTGACTTCAGGACGGCACGGAGCGACCACTCCCCGCTGAACATCAATGGCTCCTCAGTAGAGATTGTAAAGAGCACCAAATTTCTTGGTGTTCACCTGATGGAGAATCTCACCTGGTCCCTCAACACCAGCTCCATAGCAAAGAAAACCCAGCAGCGTCTCCACTTTTTGCAAAGGCTGAGGAAAGTCCATCTCGCACCCCCCATCCTCGTCACATTCTGCAGCGGTTGTATTGAGAGCATCCTGAGCAGCTGCATCTCTGCCTGGTTCGGAAACTGCACCATCTTGGATGGCAAGACCCTGCAGCGGATCGTGAGGTCAGCTAAGAAGATCATCGGGGTCTCTCTTCCCACCATCACGGACATTTACACTACACGCTTCATCTGCAAAGGAAACAGCATTATGAAGGACCCCATGCACCCCTCATACAATCTCTTCTCCCTCCTGCCATCTGAGAAAAGGCTCCGAAGCATTCGGGCTCTCACGACTTGACTATATAACAGTATCTTCCCCCCCAAGCTATCAGACTCCTCAATATCCAGAGCCTGGACTGACACCTTGCCCTACTGTCCTGTTTATTATTTATTGTAATGCCTGCACTGTTTTTGTGCACTTTATGTGGTCCAGTGTAGTCTAGTATAGCTTTCTCTGTTTCTTTTATTACGGAGTTCAATCTAGTTTTTTTGTACTGTGTCATGTAAACCATGGTCCTGAAAAAACGTCGTCTCATTTTTACCATGCACTGTACCAGCAGTTATGGTTAAAATGACAATAAAAGTTGACTTGACTTGACTTAAAGGTTGCTGGAAAGAGTGCTCCTGCCGAGAGTGCTTGCGCCAAGCCTTCCTGCTAAGAGTGTTTTTGCCGCAAGTGCTGCCGAGACCACTTGCGTGATATTTTCGCTGTGGTGGACAATGCTACAATAATTGCAGAAAAATATTCCTGCTTTATATAGGCTGTGTATTTATCAGATCATTCCTGCTTTTACTATATGTTACTGTTATTTTAGGTTTTATGTGTTTTTTGGCATGATTTGGTAGGTTATTTTTTGGGTCTGTGAACGCTCACAAATTTTTCCCATACAAATAAATTGTAATTGCTTCTTCACTTTACAACATTCCGGCTTACGAACCATTTCATAAGAACGCTGTACCTTCGAGTAGCGGGGGAAACCTGTATGCAGTTAACACACACCCATTCTGGGTAATACTGCACTTTGTTAAGTTTATGCCTATCGTTTGAATTCCATCTTTATTTTTAAGTTACTGTTTACATTATTATTTTTGAGTGTTCTTTAAGTCTTTAATCTTTTTTTTGGCTTTTAGCAGTTTTCTTTCCTGTTGTACCTACTGTTGTACCTACTTTTTTACTAGTTTAGTTAATTTTCTGTAACGTTGAATATCCTTTTCTAAAACTCCTTGGTCTGAAATTTGGTTAATTTGTACCCTGTTTCAATTGTGATATCATTGTCTCATGAAAAGATGTACTTAATAGTTTTAATAAACAGCAGTCTGTCAAGTCACATTTACTTTGTTTTAATCTGTTTATCTTTGTGTTACATAACATGTGGCTTGGTTTGCATTTGGTACTTGCTTCCACCAATGAACTGTATTTTAACTTGCATCTACTGAGTTCCCAGTAGTGCCTCATGTCTCTCATGAGTTTTAGTGTTTGGTTCTTCCCCCTATATCCTTCTCCCTAGTCAATTTGATATACCTTCACTTACAATTGTGTCAGCCCTGTGTGGAACTGGATGCATTTTGCAGTTGGCCTTTAAGCTTTATACTAGGGTTGGCTGGTGGACAAATGGGAATGTTGAACAATAGATATGTGTTTAAATTATTTTAGTTGAACATATTAAGAATATTAACATGAAAATATTTTCATATTTATAATATTTTATTTAGATCCACTTGAATACATTTTAAAGTAAACCTGTATGAGGTCAAAAGTTGTAAACTTTGGCAAGTGATCAAAGTCCAAGTGAGGGCAAGGTGCGAATGGGGCACCCAATCTTTGTCATTCTAGTTGAGTTGTTTAGATGCCAGTTGCTGTCTGCATCTTAAACAGCTGTGTTGTCAGGAAGGCAGGCATTGCCAGTGGTTCGTTTGGTAATGACATACAGCCCATTCTTGAACTGGAATCCTATCCCACCAATGCAATTAATAAATATGAAATAATAGTAAATCATCAAAACCTGTATTTTGAACATGCAGACCCTAGGTACAGGAGACGTAAAAGAAAAGCTTATTCTAAATAGGAAGATTTTGTTACCACTTACTTGAGGAAGCTAAATGAAATATAGAATTGCAGATACCGAAAATCTAAAATAAAAACAGAAAATGCTGGAAGCATTCAGCTGGTCTGGCATCCTCTGTAGAAAGAGCAATAAAATTAATGCTGCAGATCAAAGGCATTTAACACTGTTGTTCTTGCTTTGCTCTGATGCACCTTGTGTGTTTTATTACTTGAGGAATCTAGTTGAAATGCATATATTTTCAAACATAATGGGATCTTTATTAGGAGATCCTTACTCCAAATATGAATAGCCAATGAAGAGAGTTTACAGTTGCCTCAAAAATACTGTGCTGGCTTAGGCTTGACAAAAATAGGCTAGATCTGGCCAACTCTTATTAGCCATTAAACATTAAAGAGTCAGAGTCTGAAGAAAACTAGATGCAATGGAGATGAAAACAGAGGAGAGGACAAAGTATTTAGAGTTAATAATTTCTGAGTTTCTTTGTCTAGTCCTAAGATTTATCTGCAACTTGATCTTTCAGCTACCTACATTGCTGTATAGATGACAAATGCAACGGTTTTCAGATGTACACCCTAGTTCACATCTCTACCATTATGCTGTAGGTATTTCATTTAGCAGCTCTGTTGGAGCTGCGGTTCTGCTTCTAGCCTGTTTGGGTTATTGTTGAAGATGAGGGTTGATGTGGAATGTGTGCCATCTAATTAGCAAGAGGTTTTTTGGTTTAGGGCAATAAGGTTGGGCTTGGGGCTTTTGTTTGAGTGTGTGAGTGACAGAGAAGTTCAAGATGAGCTCCCACTTGTGCACATTTGACTGTTTAATTGGAATTGGCCTTTTTTTGTTATTCTTTACTAATACTTTAGTTAAGATTCATAAATATAATTCCTTTAATTGTATACAATGTATTGCCTGTTATTTCGTGGCATTAATTTGTAACAGGGTAGCAAATGACACAGCATCCACACAAACTGAGGTTTGGGGTGAGATCAAGCATGCTTCAATCTCATGAGTTTAACTGGGCCGGAGGTTGTCTTCCCTAGACTTGCGCAGCCAAGGAAACCAAGGTGGTTTCTCACATTTAAAATGGTGTTCTGGTTTGATATAATGTTTATAAAAATGTTATCTCATTGGCTAGTATACTACCAGCCACATTTGAAGATTGTAATATCAGAACTTTCAGTTTAAAACCACGGTAGTTGATGGCAGTTCTAAATACTATATGCCATTGAGTAAGTGATTGGATGTCAATTGGCCACATCGTGCAATTTCTTTTAAAGCCAGTTAAGTTGTTTGTTGAGTCCATTCAATATGAAGAAAGTAGATACTGAGGTAATTTTTTTTCTTTTTTGAAAGCATCCTCTTCCCTGATGTGTTACATACCAAGTCAGCATTCTTCCCTAGATATTGCCTTTTGCAGAGTCATGTGTTTTCAAAGGATGGGAATATTCTAAAGGAATAATACTAGACTGCAGATCAGCTAAATATAGGTTCAAGATTCACTCCAAGTACTTTATTGAAAAATCTGGGCTGATATTGTTTTATTTTTAGGTACTAAAATTCCCCTATATTTCAGATGAACTGTTAAAGATGAGCCCTTTCTGCTGTCCTGCTGGATGGAAAATATTTATTTGCTGCTGTCCTCCATGCTGTGACTAGTATTTCCTCAGCTGATATCACTAAAGCAGATTATCAGGTGATCTTTAGATTACTGCTTTAGGAATTCATTAGATGCAAAATTGTTTCTGCAATTTCAGCCTTGCAACAGCGGTCCCACTTCCAAAGTATATTTGGGTTGTGTTAAGTTCCTTAAAAGACTTATACAGCCTTTTGCATTAAATTCAGGATTGATTAGGTTATCCTGATCTCCAATTTTAATATAGAGGTTTTGTGATCAATATTGACATTAGAGTGCTATTATGCTAACAATAGACTTGTGGAGAAATCACATCTGTGAGTCATTAGGTCTATAGGTCATCAAGTAAATCTATAGATCCTCTGACTTACAAATGACTGATTTAAATAGGGCCCAAAGATACAAACAAGTTTTTGGGAGACTGCTGGGATTGACTTGCAAGACTGCAATTATCTTCTTGTGTTTGGAAACTCAGTTTGCAGCCACATTTTTGACGTACAAACTATTTGGGTTACAAACAGTTTACAGGAACGTAACTTTGTAAGAGCCTAGGAAGAGCACATGGATCAAATATTACAGTACAAAATGCCATGTTTGAAAGTGCATGTCTGAGATTCTAGAATATAGTGTTTTTTTACATGTGTTGAGCATGACAAATCTAACATTAGTGTTCAGGAAAGGATAAAGATGAAAAATACATTCAATTGTCTGCAGAATTTTGAAATCCATTATCAAGGGCATGGCAATGGGCAGTGTAAAAGTGACTATCTTTTGATGCTTTATGAAAGCAAAATAGAGTTTTATAAGGATGCTACCTTGTAGGATGGATGGGAGGAAAAAAAGCACATGATAAGGTACATTATTTGTGAAAATGATTCTCTGTGGGGTTGGGGTGACACGTAAGTATAATTGTTGTTGATTTCGGGATGAAACAGAAGCTATTGCCGTTTTATGAACGACAGGCTGTTACTTAAAAGATACCACAAGAATCCTGAACTGTTCACAATTTCACGTTGTCCTTTTCTAATTAAGACAAAATTACATGAGATAATTGCAGTGAAGAGTGGGTAAGAAATCAGCAAAGTTGGCAGGGAGGTGCCTGATGGGATATTATATAAATCTCTTATCAAGAACAGCAAAACAGAATATTTTCTAAATTAACATTGTGTATTCTAAAAGGGAGCTTGGTATATTTTTTAATGTAGAAAATAAACTGCAGATGAACGAAACAATTAAGGACATAAGGGATGCTTAACTTTTTATTGCCAAAACATTGAACCACAAACAGCAAGGTGGAGTTTCTATAATTATTTAAAATAGGAGTACTGGTCTCCAAATCCAAGGAGAGATGTATTGATTTGGTGTTAGTGCACAATAGATTTAATTCCTGGGATTGATGGCATTCTCCTGTGCTGGTTTTCCTTCTGTTGGCTGGGGTTCGGAAGAGAGAATCATCAGCCCTGAAGAAGGGTCTCAACCTAAAACATTGACTGTCTACCCATAGATGCCGCCTGACCTGCTGAGTTCCTCCAGTGTTTTGTATGTGTTACTCTGGATTTCCAGCATCTCTGGTGTTTACGATAGACTCTTGTATGTCTCAGTGAAATGATCAGTGTTATTCTGTTGTTAAATTCAATGCAGAGCTGTCAGCTGTTTCATGTAATTTCAAGATATATACTTTTTTGTCCTTTTGGGTTATTTAGTTTGAAGTTTGCAAACCTGGTAAATAAATGAATTCCAGTTTTCCTTGTTGTAAGAATAGCAACATAAGATGGTCTCGATCTCAGAATGTCATGATGTTTTACCAGTTTGATCAGAGACACTTAAAGACAATTAAATTAAAACTAGACAACCGGGAGACCCGTTGGGGCACTCTTTGAGAGAAAGGTAGTGCAGTCTAATGTGATGTGCTTTGGAAATTAAAGAAGAAAAGCTCAGTTTATTAAAGAATAAAGACGAGTAGCAAGACAAATATAGCTCCTCCTCGTTTAACGAAGGACACTTTTGATTACGACATTTCTGGTTGATCTGCCACCCTTCAAGAATATTCTAAAGTTTTCATTTCTTTTTCCCCGGCTTAAAGCCACATACAGCTGACCATGCTGGAATACCGATTTCTCCAGATAAATCAACACATTCTCCATGAATTGGCCTTGTGCTTTATGTATAGCCATAGCAAAGCATGACTCTATCAGGAACTGGCTCTGCTGAAGAGGGACATCTTCCCCTTCTGATAAATTTAGAGTAATTCTTGGGATTATGACAATGTCGTTATTGAATGCACCAATATTTATCTTTGCTATGATGCAGTTATTCCACCATCATTCGCATTCCACTACAAAGATTTGGTGGATCCAAGTTCCTCATCGAAATGATGGGAGATCCCCTCTTCAATTCCAGTTTATTTGGTGGCAATCCAGAGAGTTTGTCTGAATCAAAGAATTCTGTTGGAAAATGAGTGGCGTTAGCTCCTTCACTTACGGCATTGAAGGAACAGTATTCTTTCATGATTCCAGGGAAGTGTCTAATGCATGTGGTTTATTTTTCGCATCATTTCATTGAGAAGGAACCAAGATAGAATTCCTCGAGAACGATTCTGCAGGGTTGTTGAATGTAGGTGTTGCGTACCCCGTAACTGGATGTCAGACCAGCAAAGACAGAAGTATCCATTGGAGTCTGGTACTACTATATTCAAAAGTGTTTATTAGTAAAATAAGCAAAACAATACCAATAATGCAAATATACATGTAACACAAGTTAGCAGTAATAAACCTAAAAGTGTAGGAATAATAATAAACAAGCTCTAGCGATGTCTAGGGGTAAATGAATTGTCATAGAAAAGTATAAAGTTCAGTTCAGTTCATGCGTGCTGAGGTAATTATGGTTGTTGGGTTGTAATTGTTGGAGAGAGAGAGAGAGAGCGAGCGAGATGTAACAACAGCTGCCAAACCTTCCTTTGCTCTCTTAATCCGTCGTATCGTTGTGGTCATTCAGTTATGACCCCTCTGGTCTTCAGCTAGACCGTTTTTCTGTGGCGGACTCGTCACTCTGGCATGAGTGGACACACACACAAGTCCCCACCGGCCCTGCTGTAACACTGTGAGCTTTACTGACCGATCTCCTGGCTCGGTCTTCGAAGCCCCCACCTTTCTGTGGGTTCCCAACACTCAATGAGTGTCTCTCCACACCTGTCTTTTTATCCCTACTCATGGGGTCTCAGCTGTCCATCAACTCTGAATGACAGTGTCCATCAAATCAGGCCACTCCTGCTATCTCCTAAGAATGTTAACGAGCAAAGTACAATCCTTGTAGTAGAAGGAAAATAATCCTTGTAGAAGTCATAATACAGTACATCAACAGTCTCTCTCCCCCTCTTATCTGTAGCAAATGTTCTTGCCTGGGCTTTATCTCTCTCTCATGAGCAGCATAACAGCAGCAATAGTTTGTGGTTCTCAGAGAGGGGGGATGGGTAACTCTGCACCCCGTTGTCCATCAGATCTGTTCATCACTCATAACAGTCGGGTAGATGTAATCAATACATTCTTCCATAGTTTTTGCTGGCAGAATCCTATCTTCAGCTAATTCAATTTCATCATTTTCATTTTTCTCAATCTTGTCTTCTCCAACATCCAATAAGAACTCAGAATATCGTCCTTCTCCCTCACTCAATCGCATGTTTCTCTTCAATTGAAACTTGATGAAGCTTCTCCATAAGTAGGATTTTTTTATGCATGAATTCTCCACATCAGCATCATTTCTGCATTTCACAACTGATAGAAGCTGATGGAAATCGCTGCAGCAACTAGTTAAAATACCCCCGAAGTCCTCATTCTTGTCGCATACATCACGAAGATTCCAGTCCATGGCTTCGAAGCTCTCCCTCCTAATCATGGGGCACTCATCCCAGATAATAAGCCTCGCATTTTGGAATAAATTTGCAGTATCAGTGTTTTTATCGATGTTACAAAGGGCATCTTAATTGACTTTGAGGGGTATTTTGAATCTTGAATGCACTGTCCTACCACCAAGCATCAATGTTGCTGCAGTACCTGATGATATTACAGCAATAGCAACACCTCCATTTTGCCTAACTTTAGTGAGGATCAAGTTGATGATAAATGGCTTGCCAGTTCCTCCTGGTGCATCAATGAAAATCGTTGAAGAGAAATTCCTTTCCAAGCAGTCGCAAACATATTTGTATGCTTCTCTTTGCTCATTATTCAATAGGGGCTCTTTCTGCGAAACAAATTCCGGCTGTTTGTCTCTATTGTATTGCAGTCCACGCAATAATTCCAGATTGCCAGCACTTTGAATAATTGTACCATTTTTTGGTGTTGGCAAATTATATTCTTCAACTGGTTTGCCCAAGTTCTCAAGTTTCTCTTGGAAATACAGAAGAGCTTGTCCATGATGCCTCTTATCGATCATTGATAGTTCTCCTCTCCATTTGTAAGAAATCTTCAGACATTGCATTCTTGAACCAGTTACATAATTGCTGTGGATTGTTGATTTCAGTGTTTGTCAGCAAGACAACAAACAATTCTCTCATTGCTCTGGGCATTCTTGTTCTCTCTGCTTCTTCCATAGTTTGCTGCCAATGATCGTCAGCTTGCAACAATCCTCTCTCTCTCTCCGCAGACGTCTTTTAATGATGGAAGGATATCTCCATTACGTGTTTTCAGTGATTCGAAAGATACTGGTCCCTTTATCTGATGAAGAAGAAGAAGTCTAAAGAAGTAGATGTCAGCACTTTGGAGAAACGGTATACACTTGACCCAGAACATATGCTTCAAAAATCCGGAAGTACTCCTCCACACTTTTCCCCATTCTCCTTTCCCATCTCTCGTTAGTTCTAAGTGTAGAATCTAGGAATATCCGCATAGTACAGGGTTCTTGCAAATAAATTGCGAGTGGAAAGATCCATGAATTCCGTTAAAGTGGTTCTTGCCATATCATCATTCAGTTGCACAGCAGCATTATCTCGAAAGAATACTTGATGCTGTTGGTGAAGGTGCACTTTTTTAAATATATTTTTTATTCAATTTTTAAGATAATTACATAGAATGAATAGAATAATAGAGTATAATTTCAGCCCTTCCCCCTCCCCTTAACCTTTCTTCCCCCCCCCCCCCCCCTTGACATCCCTATCTTTAAAAAAAAAGGGAGAAAAAGAAAGAAAGAAAGATTGCCTGGATATCGGGAGATCCCCACATGCTCCATGTAATTCAAAATAACTTTAATATATACATTTATTTCTTTCCCCAAATGGCTAATAACTTTATCTTCAAAGGGCCTATATATTTAACCCTATCTTTTGTAAATAAGGGTGCCAAATTTTCAGAAATATGTCATATCCATTTCTTAAATTATAAGTAATTTTTTCAAGTGGAATGCAGCTAAAAATTTCATTATTCCAATGGTCCATAGTTAAGTATGAATCTGATTTCCAAGTAACTGCAATAGCTTTTTTGGCTACTGCCAATGCAATTTTTATAAATTTTTTCTGATATTTGTTCAGTTTAAGTTTCAGTTTTATCCTTTCAATATCACCTAGTAAAAATAATATTGGGTTATGTGGAAGTTGTATTCCAATAATTTGTTCCAATAAAACTCTTAAATTTATCCAAAAAGGTTGAATTTTAAAACAAGACCAAGTAGAGTGTAAAAAAAAGTACGAATTTCTTGATTACATCGAAAACATTGGTCAGATAAATTTGGGTTTAATCTTTATTTTTTGTGGTGTAATATATAATTGATGTAAAAAATTGTATTGTACTAATCTAAGTCGGACATTTATTGTGTTTGTCATACTGTCAAGGCATAGTTTTGACCAACTTATTTAATCAATTTTAATATTCAAATCAATTTCCCATTTTTGTCTTGACTTATGAATTCCTTGTTTAATTGTCTGTTTTTGAATCAAATTATAAATACAAGAAGTAATTTTTTTAATTTTTCCTTTTTGAATTAAAATTTCTATTTTATTAGGCTTCAGCATTAACATTGTTTAACCCAGCTTATCTCTTAAATAAGCCCTTAATTGGAAATAACAGAAAAGAGTGTTATTTGATATTTTATATTTATTCTTTGGTTGATCAAACTACATCAATTTACCTCCTTCAAAACAGTCACCTATATAGCTAATCCCTTTTTGAAACCAATTATATAAAAGTTGGTTATCCATTGTAAAAGGAATGAGTCTATTTTGAATTAGGGGTCTCTTTGCTAATAAAGATTTCTTTATCTCATCGTCAACATTTATCTTATTCCATAAATCAATCAAATGTTTTGATATAAGAGGTTCTTTCTTTTCCCAAATCCATTTGGATTCCCATTTACATATAAAATCTTCTGGTATATTTTCTCCTATTTTATCTAACTCTGTTCTAATCCATGCCAGTTTATCTTCATCAAAAAAAGATGCAATAAATCTAAGTTGATTTGCTTTATAATAATTCTTAAAATTTGGAAGTTGTAACCCTCCTAGGTCAAATTTACATGTCAATTTTTCCAACGATATTCTTGACATCTTACCTTTCCAAAGAAACTTCTTCACACATTTATTGAACTCTTGAAAAAACTTCTGTGGTAGTTATATTGGTAATGTTTGAAATAAATACTGTAATCTAGGAAATATATTCATTTTTACAGCATTCTCTACCTACTAATGTTATTGGTAGCATCATCCATTTATCAAGATCTTCTTGAATTTTTTTCAATAATGGCAAATAATTTATATAAATTCTTTATGTCGTTATCAACTCTTATACCTAAATATTTTATACCATTTATTGGCCATCTAAATTGAGTTACTAATCGACATTGACTATAATCTCCTTTATTAAGGGGTAAAATTTCACTTTTATCCCAGTTTACTTTATACCCTGATATTTTCCCATATTCTTCTAATCTAAAAGATAATTTATGCAACAAATGTTTGTTAGATAAATCAGAACATCATCAGCAAATAGACTTGTATTCCTCCCGGTTAACTCTAAAGCCCATAATATCTGAATCAGTTCTAATTAATTCAGCTAATAGTTCTATCACCAATACAAATAGGGCAGGTGATAATGGACAGCCTTGTCTAATTGACCTTGTTAACTGGAATGATGTTGAAATTTGGCCATTTGTCACTACTTTAGCTTTGGGACTAGTATTTAAAATTTTAATCCAGTATATATAAGATTTTCCTAACCCATATTTTTCCAATACCTTAAATAAGAAGTCCCATTCCAATCTGTCAAAGTTTTTTCTGCATCCAAAGCAACTGCCACGCTCATTTCCTTCCTCTTTTGTGCCAAATGAATTATGCTAAGTAACCGAGTTACATTGTCTACCGATTGTCTATTTTTAATAAAGCCTGTTTGATCCATATGTATTAATTTTGGTAAATATTTAGATAATCTATTAGATAAAAGTTTTGCTATTTTATCATCCGTGTTCAACAAAGAAATAGGCCTATATGATATTGGTTTTAAAGGATCTCTTTTTTTTTTGGTAATACTGTTAAGATCGCTGTCGAAAAAGATTCTGGAAATTTATATGTTCTTTCCACTTGATATATTAACTCCATAACGGGAGGGATTAATAAATCTTAAAATTTTTTATAAAATTCAAGCGGAAAGCTCTCTTCTCCTGGAGATTTATTACTCTGGAGTGATCCCAGAGTTTCTTCAACCTCTTTTAATTTAAAGGGCATATCTAATCCTTTCTGTTCTTCCGAATTCAATTTTGGAAGAGTTATTTGTGATAAAAATCTTTCTATCTCAACAACCTCATTTTGTGATTCCGATTGATATAATTCAGAATAAAATTTTTTAAAGGTTTCATTAATTTCTAAAGGTTTATAAGTAATTTTATTTGCACTTGTTCTAATTGCATTTATTGTTTTTGGAAGCCTGCTCTGTTTTCAACTACCAAGAAAGAATCTTATGTGATCTTTCACCTAATTTGTAATATCTCTGTTTAGTTCTCATAATTGCTTTTTCTGTTCGGTATGTCTGGAGCGTATTATATTGTAGCTTCTTATTGACAAGTTGTCTTCATTTTTCTTCTGTCATATATCTTTGAGATTCTTTTTCTAATTTTGTAATCTTTTTCTAATTGATCTATTTCTACCATATATTCCTTCTTAATTTTAGAAGGATAACTTATTATCTGGCCCCTCAAATATGCTTCCATCGCTTCCCATAATATAAATTTATCTTCAACTGAATGTGAGTTTGTATCCAAAAAAAATTGAATCTGTTTTTCTATAAAATCACAAAAATCTTGAAGTTTTAATAATATTGAATTAAATCTCCATCTGTAAATCAGTGCCTCTTTATCCATCATTATCCGTTAAAGTGGTTCTTGCCATATCATTATTCAGTTGCACAGCAGCATTATCTTGAAAAGAATACTTGATGCTGTTGGGGAAGATGCACTTGAAGGCGAACAATGGCTGATTTCCTCTGGTGAATTAGAAATCCAAGTATTGATCCGACAGCTTCAGAGTGCCCGATATATCTGTCTGTTAAATACTATGTGGTTTCGTCTTCTTCATTCACTGCAAAAATTGCCTGATCACTCAAAGGTGGAATTGGCTCTGTGAGCATTGTGAGACGCTGCTGAGGCTGGACACGCGCATGCGTCTTGGTGTCACATTGCGGTTTCCATCATGGCAGATCAGCTCACGGGTGAAAACGGGGCAGTTGATTTTGGCGAGTGAACAGTTTTATACAAATATATAACCAGGAACTTTGCCTGCATTCTGTAAGTTAGCAAATTTTAAGTCGATTTAGCCAAAAATAATGCCACTGTAATGCACCGTTTGCGCTAATTGGTCACTAACAGTCAGAGCATGAGAGTTTTAGTAGTATATAGATAACTAAAAATTATTCATTTTACTGTACGTCAAACATTATAGATTAATTAGAGGCATCAGAATTAAATAATTTTAAACAAAGATTTTTTCGATCCAGGCCAATAAACCAATGTAAATAAATGCAGTCACTCTAAATACACCAGCCATACAACACTGTTCAGGTACAAAGTGTTGCTGGCCACATGGCTGAATACAACTGAGTTTTGCTCTTGAACTTGGGAATACTGCAGTGTTCAAGCATAGAAAATAGAAATATGCTGATCCATGCACTGCAGCTAGCTGGCATTAATCCACAGAACTGCTGACTAGCCATCAATGCAGTAACTGTAAAGTATTTGGGGCACTGGAAAAGCTAGCCTTTCAGATTTTAAAAAATGAATTATAAACCTTGTACCTGTTGTAAGATATCACTAATTTGCTAAATTGACAGCAACATGGTTAATTCAAGCATTCTTGGATTTACTAAGTTAAGTAGCAGGAATTACATATTACATGCATTAAAACATTTACTTTTCAATTGGGATTAGATCTGAGTATAACTTTTAATTGGCAATTAATGCATAACTGCATAAATACTGACAAAAACTACTTGAGAAGTGTTTATTATGATGTGAAGTCATGCATTTGCCGAATTAAATATTTTACAGTGTGAAATGTGTAATTGTGTGTAAATATTTTTCAGTATTGTAACTATTGTTCTATCAAGCATAGTAATAAATCATTTACTACAAAACTGAACAGAAAAGATAACAAAAGGCAGGATAGTACAAGACAGAGCCTGTTCTTGGTGTACTGCAGGGGGAAAATTTTGTGAATTGTCAAGTACATATGCTGCTTGTAATAGTATTTTTTTAGAGTTGGTAAATTGGTTTAATATTGTCACATGTACTGAGGTACAGTAAAAAGCTAGTTTTTCATTCTGCTTGTATAACATTACAACAGTGCTTTGAGGTGGTACAAGGTAAAACTGTAAGAGTGTAGAATATAGTTAGAATATGCAGAATACGCTGTTAAAGAGAAGGGGTAGTGCAGATAGACAGTAAGGAGGTCAGGAATCCTTATTGTGGCGACCCACTTCCCAGCACACTCAAACTGGCTCACAAAGCGGCGCGCGCCAGCATTGAGGCCGGTCCCAAAGAGGGCGCCAAGCCCGCTTCACCAGCAAGGGGAAAAGCCCGTGTGCGGGATGGGACTGTGAATACGCGCCCCTTACAGCATTCCCGCCCTCCCCGGGCGGGATCAGGAAGGCTTTAAAGCAAGGCCGCGAAATTTGAATAAACCTTTTTTGTAACTGCAGCTCACTGACTCTGTGTCGTTATTGCAGCGCTGCGTGTAGCACACCGCTACAATTGGTGACCCTGACGGCCCGAACGATATTTGGACCGGAGAGGAACGACGCCACATCTGTTCATGCAGTTTCGTTGAAACTGCCAAGCTGCTGGACGCTGCGACCTCACCTATGGTTCCAGCAAGCAGAGGCCCAATTCCACATTCGGCAGATAACCTTGGATGCCACACGTTACCACTACATGGTGAGCTCCCTCGACCAGGAGACAGCAGCCCAGGTTGAGGAGTTCATACAATTGCCCCCGGCGGACGGCAAATACACAGAATTCAACGCCTTGCTCATAGGACTTTTGGACTCTCACGGCGCGAGCAAGCTGCCCGCTTACTGCACCTGGATGGTTTGGGGGACAGGCCACCATCGGCTTTGATGAACGAGATGCTATCCCTGGCTGGAGGTCACAAGCCCTGCCTCATGTTTGAGCAGGCATTCCTGGAACGGCTGCCCGAGGACATACGCCTGCTGCTGTCCGGCATGGATTTCAGCGACCCCTGGAAGGTGGCGGCCCGGGCGGACGTGCTGTGGAAAGCCAAGAAGGAGAGTGGGGAGTCCGTCGCACAGATCACCAGGCCACGCTCCCAGCAGCAAACCAGACCAGGCCCGGCCGCAGAGCCCGCTATCCCCAGAGGCAGGGGTGAGGAGACCAACGAACAATGGTGCTTCTACCACCAGCGCTGGGACGCAGAAGCCTGCCACTGCAGCCCGCCCTGCAAGTTCCCGGGAAACAGCAGGGCCAGCCGCCGCTGATGGCTACGGCAGCTGGCCATCGGGATAGTCCCCTGTATGTCTGCGACAAGCAGTCGGGACATCGCTCTTTGGTCGACACTGGAGCCAAGATCAGCGTCTTACCTCCGGCGAGTTACGACACCCGCAACAGAGAACAGGGTCCCACCCTGAGGGCCGCGAATGGCCGCACAGTAAGGACCTACGGCACCCGTACAGTATGGCTACAGTTCGGCTTCAGCCGGTTCACGTGGGACTTCACACTGGCCACCGTAGCCCAACTGCTCCTGGGAGCGGATTTTTTGCGAGCTCACAGCCTACTGGTCGACCTGCCCAGGAAGTGACTGGTCCACACCGAGACCTTTCAAACGTTCTCCCTGGGTGAAGCCCAGTTGCCGGCCCCACACCTAGACTCCATCACACTGTCCGACCACGACTTCACCAGAGTCCTGGCGGATTTCCCATCGGTTCTGGCACCACAGTTCACGGCAGCCATGCCCAAACACAGCGTACAGCACCACATCCCGACACAAGGACCACCCCTCCACGCCTGTGCTCGAAGGCTTCCCCCGGACAAGCTCCGGCTGGCGAAGGAGGAGTTCAAGAGGATGGAGGAATTGGGGATCATGCAGTCATACAGAACTGCAGTCTCCGGTTTGCAGCTCCAGGACCTCCCCGTAAGCCCAGGTGAGAGGACCCTACTCTGTGACGTCACCACCCGCCAACCCCGTCCCAGCAGCCTGTCGGCAGTGCGTTTACGACTCCATTCACAACTTAGCGCACCCCTCCATCAGGACAACTGTCCAGATGGTAGCCAACAGGTTCGTTTGGCACGGACTCCGCAAGCTGGTCAGTGAATGGGCCAGAATGTGCATGCATTGCCAAACAGCCAAGGTGCAGCGGCACACCAAAGCTCTGCCGCAGCAGTTCCACCCCACCTGCCGGTGTTTCAACCACATTCATGTGGATATTGTGGGCCCCCTGTCAGTGTCTCGAGGAGCGCGGCACCTCCTGACTATCGTGGACCGGTTCACAAGATGGCCAGAGGCGGTCCCACCTCCACCTCCAAATCTTGCACCCGAGCACTGATTGCCACCTGGGTATCTCGCTTTGGTGTACTGGCCCACATTACCTCCGACAGAGGCGCCCAGTTCATCTCCAGCTATGGCCAGCCTTTTGGGGACACAGCTGCACCACACAACTACCTACCACCCACAGTCGAACGGACTAGTGGAGCGTTTCTACCGTCACCTGAAGTCGGCTCTCATGGCCCGCCTCAAAGAGCCTAACTAGGTGGACGAGCTCCCCTGGGTCCTGCTCAGAATCCGCACGACGCCCAAAGAGGATCTGCACACCTCGTCGGCCGAGCTGGTGTACGGCGCACCCCTGGTCGTCCCAGGAGAGTTCATACCAGCCCCAAGGGGGCAAGAGGAAGAACCCGCAGCAGTCCTGGACAGACTACGCGAGAGGCTCAGTAACCTGGCCCCCATACCCACTTCACACCATACCCAAAGACCTGCAAAACTGTGTTAGTTTTTGTACAACGGGGCGGACATCCCACATCGCTACAGCGGCCCTACGAGGAGCCGTTTACGGTGATCAGAAACAACGGGTCCACATTCGTGCTGGACATTGGGGGGGGGGGAAGAGGAGGTTTTCACGGCGGACCAACTCAAACCGGCCCATGTGGACTTGGCGCAGCCGGTTGAGATTCCAGCACCGCGGCGCAGAGGCAGACCTCCCAAACTCCCAAAGAGTCCAACCCAGACTGTGGACATTGGGGGGTGTCTATCTCCTTCATGTACTCTAAATCATTATTGTTTGAGATGCTGCCCATTACAGTGGTATCGTATGCAAACTTTTAGATGGAGTTAGATCAGTATCTGAGTGTATAGGGAATAGAGTAAGATGCTGATGATACAGCTTTGTGGGGCACCATTGTTGAGGTTAATTGTGGTGGACGTATTGCTCCTTATCCTTACTAATTGATGGAGGCCTGATGATCAGGAACTTAAGGATCCAGTTGCAAAGGGTGGTGTTGGGTCCGAGGTCCAGGAGTTTGGAGATGGGCTTAAATGGAATTATAATGTTGAAAGTTGAGATTTAGTCAATAAACAATAGTCTAGCATAGGTGCCTTTACTGTACAGATACTCCAGAGATGAGTGTAGGGCCTGGAAGATGGCATCTGCAATGGCTGATTAGAAATAAAGGATGAAATAGAAATATTTGTTACCTTAGTGCCTGTATCATTACTTCTATTGGATGCAGCAACAATGTAGGATTATAATGTTTGTAGTACTTTATATTCTTTTGTGGCAGCATTTCAATATACTTGACTGATTTGGTAAGTGCCAATTGTTGATGGAATTATCTAAGGATTTCCCTCAAGGTCTGGAGCAGGGTTGTCGTTTTTTATGTTTATGTATTTGTTGGTACTGTGTTCAACAGCAGTTGCAAATATGGAAGCACCATCAATTATGATGGTTATCATTATGATGAAATTAGCCACATCAGAATAACTTATTGAAACCATCAAAATAAAGCAAACTCAGTCAGTCAGATATAGTGAATGTTTAAGAGAAAGGGCAAGTAACATCCAGTTGCATTTTGTGTGGAGACCAGGGTTTAGTCTGTCACGTTGTCTTGAGTTTATTTTCTGAGAATTACTCAGCTGAGGTCAATTTATCATTGGAGCAGTTGGTTACAAACCTAGTTGGATTAATTTGTGTGTTTTATGGCAGAATTCCAAGCTTTGATGAAAAAAGGGATTCTATGTGATCGCAATGAAAGGTGCCAAGTCTACATGTACGTTGTAGGAGCCATGTATCTATTTTCTGTTTATTGTGATAATCTGTCATGCGGTTTGGAGCATGATAGAAGCAAATGAGTAAATTCATGCTTAGTTAGTTTGGATTAATCTAGTTGAGAGGGGGTAAGCCGTGGGGTGATATTTTCTTGTTGACTGCTGGTTACACTAATTTAGTTTGACCACTTAGTTACGCTAATTGAGACGTTCTAGGAATGCTAACTAGGTTGTGAACTTTGCTTAAGTACATTAGTTGAATGCTGTTCAATTGCTAATTTAGTTCGACTGTTTACGCAAATTTTGGGACACTAGTTGGACGACAGTGGAATGCTTGAATATGCTAATTAGTTACAGTAACAAGAATATTAATTTGAACACTATTCAATCACTAATTTAGTTTTGTTAGTTTTATTTATCTGAAGAAGGGTCTTGGCCCGAAATGTCGACAGTTTACTCTTTTCCATAGATCCTGCCTGGCCCTCAAGAGTTAATCCAGTACTTTGTTGGTTTGAACACAGTTTTGAATGGTCAGCGCTGCTTGTCCATTGGGGACCATTGCTCGATCATATGGTGTTTACCTGAGGGTTCATTGCTTTGTTTATCGAACTGCTGAAATATTCCAATTGCTGACATTTGAATTGAAGGCTGTTTGTTCGGTGTGGTTTAAGCATTGAGGCTGCATAGACATTTTGTTGCTTACTTTTATTGAATCAAATATTGCCGGATCTGTGGGTGAACAAAGAGTTAATTACGAATGGTGAAACTAGAAAAAGTAATATGAGTGAATCAAAGCATGAAACTGGCACCAGCGATCCTCACATAGGGGCTGGCGAAAGAGAAATTAAACTTGCTTTAATGGGTAGAATTGAAAGTCTTCAAAATGTGAGCAAAATTAAAGGTTTAATATCATCAACTAAGGATCTTCTGGGAAATAAAGAAAGTGTCTTACAAGTGCAATTCGTCCTGAGGACTTGATTTGTCTCCGTGAGGCTGTTGCTAAGCAACATCACATGCTAATCACATTACGTCCCAAGTTTGAATGGGAAAGACAAAGTAGATGTGTTCAAACCATTGGAAAACAGGGATAAGCTGACCGTTTAACTTTAGGGCCTTGCCAGTGCTGGAGAGTTGGAAGCGGAGGATGGTGGACAAGATGTTGATGCTGAAAGATGTTTTTTCCCTATACGAGTTTGACATGGGCTGTTCCAGGAGCACACCATCCGGGTGACTAATGACACCACGTTTCGAGAAAGGTCGCGGCGACTGGCCCCTGCAGACATGGAGGATGTGCGGCAGCATTTGAGTAAGTTGAAGGAAGCTGGGATCATTATGGAGTCCCGCAGCCCTTGTGCGCCCCCGATAGTTGTGGCCAGGAAGAAAAATGGAAAGATTCATATGTGTGTGGACTATAGGATCCTGAATAGACACAACGTCCCTGACCAATATATGGTCCTCAGGGTTGAAGACTTGCTGACCTGTTTGAATGGGGTGAAGTGGCTCAATGTGTTGGATTTGATGAGTAGATATTACCAGATCCTGATGAGTGAAGTGGATAAGGAGAAGACAGCCTTTATATGTCCTCTGGGATTTTACCAATTCGAAAGGATACCTCTGGGCATATCAGGAGCCCCTGCCACCTTCCAAAGGGTCATGGAGACGACTGTGGGGGATATGAACTTGCTTGAAGTGCTGGTATATTTGGATGACCGGATAGTATTTGATTCTCCTTAGAAGACCATGAAGCTAGGCTAATGAAGGTGCTCAACTGGCTGAAGGGTTAAAACTTTCCCTGGACAAGTACCAGTTTTGCCAGACGTCTGTTAGTTATGCTGGACATAAAATCTCGTGGAATGGAGTAGCTACAGACTCGACTAAGATTGTAGCAGTGACCACCTGGCTGAGGACCCAGACTGTGAGCGCTCTGCGCTCGTTCTTGGGATTCTGTGGAAACTGCTGGAGATTTGTGAAAGGTTACACCAAGGTGAGCCAACCCTTGAACCAGCTTCTGCGTGACTATCTCCCTCTGGAGCAGAAAGGGAAAGGGAGAGGAGGACGGGAGACTGGAGAATATTTGAATCCTTCAGAACCCTCCGGACAGAGATGGGATGACCATTGTGAAGCAGCTTTTCAGTCACTGAAGGAGATGCTTACTCAGGCGCTGGTGTTGGCTTTTGCAGACCCCTGATTGCCCTATGTGCTACACACCGATGCCATCTGGGAGTGGTTAGGGACCGTCTTGTATCAGGATCAGGGTATTGGGCTGAGGCCAGTAGCGTTTGTCAGCTGGAGTTTGTCACCCTCAGAGAGGAACTATCCCATCCACAAGTTGGAGATTCTGGCGTTGAAATGGGCGGTGGTGGATAAACTGAGTGACTATCTCTACGGGACCAAGTTTGAGGTACAGATGGACAACAACCTGCTTACCTACACCCTGACCTCGGCAAAACTGGACTCCACTGGTCATCGTTGGTTGGCCAACCTGTCTGCATATGATTTTAGCCTGAAGTACCAGCCAGGGAAATGGAATGTCGATGCGGACACTTTGTCCTGACGGAGGCATGAGGACCTGGAGGGGGACAAGGAGTGGGAGAGCATTCCTGCATCTGTGGTGAAGGCCACGTGTCAGTTTGCTATCACCATGCAGGCCGAGGAAAAGGAGAGGCCAATGACGCCCTACCCCTAGTTTACTGTGACATGACTGCTGTGAAGCTGCCAGAGTTGAGTCTTGAGGAAGTGACAGCTGCTCAGCGAGATGACCCTGGCATTGTCACTATTTGGGACGCAGTGAGGAGGGGGGGATGTGGCCCGGATGGAGAAGACACAACACAGCTCCGTGTCTCTGTTACTGAGAGAATGGCCTCGGATGAGATTAATGAACCAAATGTTATATCGGGTAACGTCACCCCCAGACCAACCTCGGTATTGGTAGCTGGTCCTGCCTGAGAAGTATCGGAGGGTTGTGGTGAAGTCACTGCATGATGACTCTGGACACTTGGGGGTGGACAAGACTTATGTGTTGCTTAAGGACCAGTTTTATTGGCCCTGAATGAGGTCGGAGGTCGAAGAGTATTGCAAGTCCTGCATACGTTGCAAATGTGTGAAGACGCTGCCTGTGCAGGCTGCTCCGTTGTCGCATTTGCAGAGTGCAGGGTCTTTGGACCTGGTGTGTATGGATTTCCTGGCCATAGAACCCGATACCAGCAACACAGCGAATGTCTTAGTCATCACAGACCATTACACCAGGTAAGCATTCCCCACCAAAGATCAGAGGGCGATTACAGTGGCAAAGTGCTATGGGAGAAGTATTGTGTATTATGGCCTTCCCCAGCAGATACATAGTAACCAGGGACGGGACTTTGAGAGTAAGCTCATCTATGAGTTACTGGATATACTGGGAATTAAGAAATCGAGGACCACACTCTTATCTTCCACAGGGTGACCCCCAGCCAGAGAGGTTTATTCGGACCCTGCTAGACATGCTCGGGACTCTGGAGGTCAGCAAAAAGAGTGGGATGGAGTCAACATATTGGACATCTGGTTCACTGTTGCAACTGTACTCGCAATGATGCTACTGGGTACTCGCCCTGTTATCTGATTATCGGGCGCGAGGCAAGGTTGCCCATTAACCTCTGATTCGCGACTGCTGCAAGTGAAATATTGCTGAAGCCTTACTTGAAGTATATGTCTGATATGAAGAGCTGCAGAGGGCTTATGTGTTGACTGGGGAGGTGGCCGCTAAACAGAATTGGGGAAATAAGAAGAGGTATGACCAGAAAGTGAAGTTCTCCCAATGTCTGCCGGGAAACCGAGTCTTCTTAAAGAATTTGGGATTACCTGGGAAGCACAAGCTGGCAGATCGCTGGTCAGGCATGTCCTATGTGATGGAGAGTCAGTCGTCCAACTTAGCAGTTTTCTGAGTGCGGCCTGAGGATGGGAAGGGGCCCGTCAAGATTCTCCATTGGAATCATCTGTTGCCTCTGGGATGAGATGTACAGGTAGAGTGGGAGCCAGAGGTGCCGGCTGCAGCTAGTACCAGGACTTTGCGTCCACGCAGGGTGGAAGAAGAGCCCACACTGGGAGAGGTGGGCCCGGATCCAGCCCCTATGAGGGATGATGACTCGGACGATTGGTGCATGTGGCCATTCACTGAGGACCCCGTGATGGAGGGGAAGGCTCCTGGCCCTTCCCCCACTGGGTTAGATGGGGTAAAGGAGGCTAGTAATGGGCTGTCGGGGATACCACAGGGCTGGAGAGGAGGATGAGGGGCCCGAGCAAGAGATAGAGGGTTCCGAGGTGTAGAGGGGTTTGGGTGACTGCTCGCGGGAGGGTTCGCCTCATAGTTTCCATGAGACTCCTGTAGTGTCCGACATGGAGGAGTTAGAAGAGGGAGTGCGCAGGTCTCAGAGAAGTAGGCACTCCCCAGATAGGTTGGCCTCTGTAGCACCCAGGGGACAGGGTGTGATCTCCACTGTTTTGGGGAGTTATGTCATTGCTTTCTGCACTTGGGTTGGGCTTTGTGTTTTGCAGGAAGGGTTGGCAAATTATGTGAGTGTCATGAGGGCATGACTAAATTTGGTGGGGAGAGAATGTAGGGCTCTCAGTACCATTAACTGTGGTGTTAACTGTTCAGGCTAACAAAGTGGCTTCTCTGTATTGTTATAATGAAATGGCTTCTCTATAATTTTACTTAATGCTGTAATGGGTTTCTGTAGCTGGAATGTTTGGGTTATAACGGCAGAAAAGGGGGGAACTAACCGATGGAGAATTTTTATGCTATCTTGTACATGTGAGCTGAGCGGGAGTTCACGGTCATTTTCGGGAGGCGAGCGAGGAGGACTGACGTGTGAGGAGTGGACAGCGGTTCCAGGGCAGTGGATACTGGACATCGGCAGTTGGGACAGTGGGCGAAGGTTCGGAAGGTCATTGTGGATGGAACCGGAGTCATGAGCTCCAATGTATTAAAATATTATGTGCACAAACTGATAAACTTACTGATTTGGCACCTTTAGGTTATCTGATTCTACTAACCCATCACTAAGAAATAACTATAAAGTTGTGATTATTTACTTGCCTTTGGTGTATTGTCTGATATTTGTGTTGCGAACGTGTACTGGGGGGCATTACACCGTATTTACACCGAAGTATTGTATTATTGGCGGGGCAACGGTGGTTCACCCTAGGCAAATGGGGGTAAATTGGGGGCATGGATGCTACACCTGTTATATTGAAGTCATGTTTCTGCAATGAGTAGATTATTGTCTCACCTTGTATCAGACAATGTTTCTCATATTTCTAGGCATTTTTTGGCTATGCTTATAGCAGAGGACCCACAAGATGACATAGACCTAAGCAACAGTGTGTCAGCACTCAGAAGTTCTGCAGGCAGAGCATCTTCTGTATCTAATACCTCCTGTGCTCACATTAAAAATAGAGGCTATATTAATCACACGACAACAATTATTGAAGGCCTGATGAGCAAGAGGAACAGCAATGGAAAAGGAAGGAGCAGCTTAAGTTGCGGGAAGAAATTGCCGCACAGGTAGCCAAAGTTTATGTACTAATACTTCAGATGAGGCAAGTGCTAGAAGTGCTCCAGCAGGATGGTCCTGTGGGTGTGAGTTCCTATATTGAAGAGGCACAGAGGAAAACAAAAACACCCAGTGCCAGTGCTGATTTATTCGTTCCTCTAATCCCTGTGAAACATGAACAAGACCCCCAAGAGGTGGTTTAGGATGTTTACTCTCAGCCTGCATTAATGAGGCATGCTGAAGCTATGTCATATCTAGCAACTCAAAGTGCTCATAGAGATATCAACTTACAGCATGGAAACACTCTTGTTCTAGATGATAAGAGGTCAAAATAGTATTACTGGTGTGAAGAGGTAAAATGAAATAGCAACCTTATTGGTTAAGCAGTGCATTTCATCTTTACCAAAAAGAGAGATTCAAATCTTTGATGGAGATCCATTGCAGAATTATGCATTCATGAAAATGGTGTTAAAAGCAAGACTGACAGCAGTAGTGCCTTGACTATTTTCTTGAACAGGACACCAGGGATTGCCCTAGAGAACTTGTCAGAAGTTGCCAGCATGTCGACCGTAAGAAAGGATATGTGAAAAGAGAAATTGTAACCGCCTACATGATAAAACTCTTTCTGGGGTACCTATCAAATCTGAAGACGTAAAGCTATAGTCTTTTTCTTAGAGGCTATTGCAATGCCATGGAAGATGTACAGTGCATACGTGAGCTGGACAATCCTGTAACATTTTGATTGTCATAAAGAAATTGCCCTATATACTTAGAATAAATTGAGAATGGTGGTGTGAACTGCAAGAACAGCCAACCATAAAATTACTTTCACTGGGTGTTGTTGATTTTATTGAAGGGCAGATAAAGATTGCTACACATCCAGTATTTGGGAATATACAGGATGTTACATCACTGGCAATAATCAAAGCTGTAAACAAAGTTAAGTCACAATGTCACTCCAAGGCTAAAGGAAGCAGCTGTGCCACCTCTGTGAGAAGTAAAGCTAAAACAACCTGGAACTAATGAGAGAAATGGTCTCATCAGCCAAAAGGGTTTTTTGTTCTGCGAGGGTCCTCAGCTGGAGAAAGTGGCTCATAGTGAGAAGATCGCCTTCCTGAAAGAAAATGGTATCTGCTTTGGCTGTTTGCGTACAGGAGTACAGAACACATCAACGATTGTAGGAAGTATCTTTTATGCAAGATATGCAATGGCAAGCATCCCAGCATACTTCATATTTGCTTCAACGAAAAGGGTGCAGAACTGAAACAGGCCATGGAAGAATCTGACACAGCAGTGAGTGGTGCCCAGGTATCCAATGGCCTTGCAGGGGCTGGCGATCATGACTGTAAACTTCCCATAATTCCAGAACAAGTAAAGTCTAAGAAGTGGTTACTTATGCTTTCCTAGATCAAGGAAGTGCAGCAGTGGGCTTCATGAACAAGCTCAAACTCACAGTAAGGACATGCATTCTCTTACATACCATGGGCCAAGAGAAGATCGTGTTGCTACATTGTTTCAAGATTGGAAGTGGCTGGCTTAGATGGTGAAAACTATTGTGATTTACCTCACATCAATGGGCAGGGAAGTATGCCTGTCCAGAGGGATTTCCAGGGATGGTCTTACCTGAAACATGTTCATTTGCCAGAAACAAAGCTAAAACAACAAATGTGCCTAAAGCACTGGAGCCATTGTAAGTGATTTGCAGTGTTAATGATGGACCCTATGCAATTAGAACAAAGCTGGGTTGGACTGTCACAAAAAGAGAAAATCTGCAGATGCTGGAATTCCAAGCAACACACACAAAATGCTGAGGAACTCAGCAGGCTGGGCAGCATCTATGGAAAAGGGAATATGGATGGTAGGTAAGGAAAAGAGGAATCCTATTGCTGGTGGAATGGCGGGAGGATAGGATGAGGGCAAATGTGCATGAAATGGAAGAGATGCGGTTGAGGGCAGCATTGATGGTGGAGAAAGGAAAGCCGCTTTCTTTGAAGGATGATGCCTCCTTTGTTCTAGAATGAAAAGCCTCATCCTGAGAGCAGATGTTGCAGAGATGGAGGAACTGGGAGAAGGGGATGTCATTTTTACAAGTAACAGGGTATGAAGAGATATAGTCCAGGTAGCTATGAGTGTCAGTGATTTTCTCTCTCTCCAAAGAGAGAGAGACAGGGAGATTGAGAAATATGCAGGAGAAATGAACTAGGTAAGTTTGAGGGCAGGGTTGAAGTTGGAGGCAAAATTGATGAAGTTGACACACTCCACATGGGTGCAGGAAGCAGCACCAATGCAGTCGTTGATGTAGAGTAGGAAGAGTTGTGGAGTAATACCAGTGTAGGCTTGGAACATAGACTTTTCCTCATAGCCAACAAAAAGGCAGGCATGGCTGCGACTTATGCGAGTGCCCATGGCTACAACTTTTGTTTGAAGCAAGTGGGAGGAGCCGAGGAAGAAACTATTGATAGTGAGGATAAGTTCTGCCAGATGGAGGATTGTGGTGGAGGAGGGGAACTGGTTGGGTCTGATGTCCATGTCCAGAAAGACATGGACTTTGAGGCCTTCCTGGTGGGGAATGGAGATGTATAAGGGCTGGATATCCATAGATCAATGCTGCCCTCAACCACATCACTTCCATTTTGAATGCCTGCCCTCACCCCATCCTCCCGCCACCCCAGTAATAGGGTTCCTCTTGTCCTCACCTACCATCCCAGCCTCCACGCCCAACACATAATTCTCCATTACTTCTCCCATCTCCAATGGGATCCCACCACCAGGCATAACTTTCCCTCCCCCCTCCCCAGTTTCTGCATTCAGCAAGGATTGCTCCCTATGTGTACTCTTTGTTCTTTTGTCCCTCCCCACTGATCACCCTCCTGGCACTTATCCTTGCAAGCAGAACAAATGGTACATCTGCCCCGGCACCTCCACCCTCACTACCATTCAGGGCACCAACAGTCCTTCCAGGTAAAGCAACACTTCGCTTACGACTCTGTTGTGGCCATTTCTTGTATTCCGTGCCTGTGGTGTGGCATCCTGTATATCGCTGAGACCTGACGTATATTGGGAGACTCCTTCACTGAGCACCCATGTTCCATCCACCAAAAAAAGCGGGATCTCCCAGTGGCCACCCATTTTAATTCCACTTCCTGTTCCCTTTTGTACATGTCCATTCACGGCCTCTTCTGCTACATTTGGGTTGGAGGAGCAACATCTTGCATTCCGTCTTGGTAGTCTCCAACCTAATGGCATGAACATTGGTTTCTCGATCTTCTGGTAATGGCTTCCCCTTACCCTCTCACCATACCCCATTCCCATTTCCTCTCTCAACCCATCTCCTCTCCCTTCCTGCCCATTACCTCCCATTGTTTCATGACCTTCTGTACTCTCCCATCGGATTCCACCTTCTCAGGCCCTTTATCCCTTTCATCCATTGACCCCAGCTTTTTACTTCACTCCTCCACCCTCCCAATTTCACTTATCACTTACTACCTTGTATTTCATTCTCCCCTCCCCCCACTTTCTTACTCTGACTTCTCATCTTTTTTTCTCCAGTTCTGATGAAGGGTCTCAGCCTGAAACTTTGACTATTTACTCTTTTTCATAGAACCTGCCTGGCCTGCTGAGTTCCTCCAGCATTTTGTGTGTTGCTTGGATTGGACTGTGTATCAACCACTGATAGGAGATCATAGAGATGGAAAAGACTGTGCAGAGCGAGAGCAGACAGTTAATAGGATCTCAGTTTAGAACTTGGATGAGCTTTGGCAGCAGCAATTAGAGGCCAACGTTCCTGAATGTAGTCAAAATGACCAACTTGGCTTGTCAAGAGAAAACCACTAGTTCACGGAGCTGGTTACAAACTCCGCAAAACTGGTCGAAGGCCATTACCAGATTAGTTTACCTTTTGAGAAAGAAGGAATTTAACAGCCTAATGACAGGAAGATTGCTTAATGGCTTGCTTTAAAGCTAAAGAAGGGGTTTAAGAAGGATTTGTCATTTCACACTGACTGCACAGCTTTCATGAAGGATGTCATATCCAAAGGTTATGCTGAAAGAGTGCCAGCAGAGGATCTGGAATGCAGTGATGGGGAAGTCTGGTATATTCCACATCATGGTATTTAGCACCGCAGAAAAGGATAACTTTGTGTTGTGATCAATTGGCTGTGCAGCTACTTTACAGTGAATATCACTTAATGTTCAGCTTTTACAGGGACCAGATTGTACTAGTGCACTGTTTGGACTCACAACCAGATTCAAAAAAGAACCAGTGGAAGATGCAGATCTATTGAGATTTCTCTGGTGGCCTAATGGTGATCTCAGCCAAGATATGGTGGATTTCAGAATGGTGGTACATCTGTATGGAGCAGCTTCATCACCGAGCTGTGCCAATTTTGGTTTTAGGAAATGTGCAGATGACATTGAAGAGCAGTTCAGTCACGAGACACTGGATTAAAATTTTGCATTGCTTCTAGGTTGATGACTGCCTTGTGCCAGTGTCCTCCGAGGAAGAAAGCAGTGTGTCTCTCTATCATGACCTTGTATCAATTTGTGCTAAAGATGGCTTTTGACTCACAAAGTGGATAAGCAACAGACATAGTGTGCAGGTTGTGATACCCAAAGGGCAAAGAGTGAAAGACATGAAGGATTTCGATTTGGATCAATACTCTCTTCAGTGGAGAGAGTATTGGGTGGTCATAGTGCATTACTGTCAAGTTTAAGATCATGCTCACAGACCACTCACTAGAAGGAGGATCTTCTCCATAGTTAGTTCCTTATATGGTTCTTCACGAATCTTGAGTCCAGTGGTGATATTTGCTAAGAAGATCTTACAAGATCTATGTAAGAAGGAGCTTGGCTGGGAGGACACTATACCAACATCAGTTGCTCAAGAGTGGACAAGCAGATTTTGCTAAATGTTTGAAGCCCCAGATTTTGGAGTGGTTACCACTGCACTGTTTCATCATTTTACAGATGCAAGTGAAGTTGGCTATGGAGTAGTGATCTACCTATTGTTGCACAGTGCACACTCTGGTGCACAGTGCATTTATCATGGGAAAATCTAGGATAGCTCTACTGCAGACAGTTTCTATCCCTTGTATGGAGCTCGTCACTGCTACAAAGGCAAGCCCTACAGGCATATTGTGAAGGAAGGAGTTACACTAGCAGATTCATGACTTCAGTGTTTTGGACTGATAGCACTTCCACGCTGGAGTATATCAAAAATGAAACTTCTAGGTTCTGAACTTTCATTGTAAACATAGTTTCAGAAATTCTTAAGGTCTCTCAAGCATCTCACTGGAGGTATATAAACTCATCAAGCAACCGGCAGATGCGGCTTCTAGAGGGTTGAAGGTGAAAGCATTCCTGAAGAATGGGACATGGGTGTCAGGGCCTCAGTATCTTCTTCAGCCTGAAAGTAAATGGGTTATGAATCCAGATCGGAGAACTTCTGGTACATGACTGAAAAGTCGAGAGGAGTATTACAATGAGTGTCATGCAGATTGAAGAGAAGGTGGATGTGGTAATATGTATAATTCTTGATTGGACCCATTTAAGAAAGACATTGGCCTGGATTCTTAGATTTAAGAACCTGCTCTTGTTTCTTAGTCAAAAGAGGAAGCAAATGAACAACTTTGTTGCTCAGTCTGACTTGGATGAAAGTCAACAAGGGTTTTCTTTGGGGAGAGAGACTGCGGGAGTCGAGGTTGTCTCACAGTGGAGGAGCTCAGAAAGGCTGAAATGGAGATCGCTGGGTTTTGCCAAAGTAAGAGATTTCCAGATGAACCTCCATTTTTCACATGTAGGAGTAGACTAGTTTGGACCTTTTGAGGTGAAGAGCAGAAGGAGTACAGTGACGTGGTATGGGGTCATATTCACCTGTCAAGCAATACAAGCTGTTCACAATGAAGGGTATCTTCTTTAGACACAGATCCCTATGCTAATGTACTTTAATGCTTTACAATAAGAGAAGGACAAGTTAGTGAACTGCACTCTGAAAAATCAACAAACTTTGTTGGAGTTGAGCGTGAGCTGTGAGAAGCCATTGAGAAGTGGAATCACTCACAGATCAATGATGTTCTCCAAAAAGGAATCAAGTGGGTTTTTAATCCCGCAGCTGGTTCACATCATGGAGGAACATGGAAGAGATTGATCAGGTCTGTGCAAAAGATCCTCAATTCCACCATGAAGGTATAGAATCTTCACAAAGAGGGTTTTCACAGAGTCCTTTGTGAAATAGAGGTTATCAATGGTTGTCTAATTCCAAAAGCATCCACCAATCCCAATTATTTGGAAGTATTAGCACCCAACCACCTGTTGCTTCTGTAGACCTCACCTTCTTTACCACCAGGACAGTTCCAAAAGGAAGACATTTGTGCTCATCGTAGATGGAAAGCAGGTCCAATACTTGCCAAGCTTACTTTGGGAGCAGTGGGTCAAGTTGTATTTGCCACAGTTGCAGGAAGGTCTGAAATGGTCAGGTACAAAATGCAGATTCCTCCCAGGAAACGTGCTTATCGTTATTGACACAGTGCCTCGAAACTCATGGATTTCAATTCTTCCATACAGAAGAGGATTTGTGCAGCAGCTGTGCATCAACACCAACTATCTGGACAGGTTTATAACTAAGATCTGTCTTCTACACCACAGTTGTCACCAAATTCTTCAAGACCTTTATGTGCCTTTGAGAACATAACCAAAGCAAAGGCTGTGGATGAATCAAGTTTCATAGTCTGCTGAGGGCTAATCTGTGGCGTTCAAGAATGTTGATCCAGAACTATGTAACAAGTCAAGGTATGACCTTTAGAAGGCTGTTTTAAGGGTGGGGAAAAAAAACAATTTTGATTTAAGAATAGAGCTGGTACTGGATACATGCCAACTCTGGCCAGGTTTGTAAGCAATTGCTTTCTATAAGGTGAACCCTAACCTCATGAGTGGCTATGGAGATTCACTCTGAGATTAGCTCAGTGCCTTTTATACACCCTTTGAAAGGGAAAATAAAACTGCATCTGTGTGAAACCCTGCAGCATCTGGTGCCCTTGAAATCTCTGTCTCAGAGGCCGATGTCAGAACTTCTTTCAACCCTCGTAAGGTGTTGGGCCCCAATGGTGTACCTTGTAGGGCATTCAAAATGTGTGCCAACCCACTGGTGGGAATGTTCAAGGACATCTTCAGTCTCTGACTCCTACAGTTGGAGATTCCCACCCCCTTCAAAAAGGTGATAATCACACCAGTGCCTAAGAAGAGCAGGGTGAGCTGGCTTAATGACTGCCACCCAGTTGCACTCGTATCTACTGTGATGAAGTGCTTTGAGAGGTTGTCATAACCAGATTCAGTTTCTGACTAAGCAAGAACCTGGACCTGGACCTGCTGCAATTTACCTGTTGCTACAATCAGCCTCCAGCACATGCAATTTCATTGCCTCTCCACTTGGCCTTAGACCGCCTGGACAATAGCGACACCTACGTCAGGCTGCTGTTTTTTGATTACAGCTCCGTGTTCAACAGAATCATACCCTCAGTTCTAATCAACAAACTCTAAAGCCTGGACCTCTGTACCTTCCTCAGCAACTAGATTCTTAAATTCCTCAACAGGTGATTACAGTCAGTATGAATCGGAAGTAATATCTCCTCCTCGCTAACAGTCAACACTGGTGCACCTCAAGGATGAGTGCTTGGTTCACTGCTTTACTCTGTCTACACCCATGACTGTAGGGCTTGGCAGAAGTTCAAACGGTTCTATAAATTTACTGATTCTACAACTACTGTTGGCAGAATTTCAGATGGTGACTAGGAGGTGTACAGGAGTGAGAGAGATAAGCTGGTTGAGTGATGTCCCAAAAGCAGCCTTGCACCCAATGTCAATAAGATGAAGGAATTGATTGTGGACTTCAGGAAGGGGAAATCAAGGGAACACACACCAGTGCAGTGCTTATCAAGGGATCAGCAGTGGAAGGGGTGAGTGGTTTCAAGTTCCTGGGTATCAACATCACCTGAAGACCTATGCTGGATCCAACATTTTGATACAATTACAAAAAAGCACGTCAGCAGCTATATTTCATTTGAGGAGGCTTGCTAAGTTACCAAAGACTTACAAATTTATACAGGTGTACTGTGAAGAGCTTTCTAACTGGTTTTATTACTGTCTGCTATGGAGGGGCCACTGCACAGGATCAGATCAAGCTGCAGAAAGTCGTAGATTGTTTTGGATTATCAACTATATTGGGCGCATTCAACACTTTAGCACATTATGGGACTGCTTATACAATTTTGATTTTCTTTAATGTAAGATAAATAAGTTTTTAATCATTTATAATGGATAGGGAAAGAACTTGCTTGGTATTAATATTTGGATGCTAGAATTATATATGTTGTCCACTGAAACATTTCTGAAAATTATAACTTGATCAGATGAATAGATTTAAAATTTTGGCTAATTCCCCAGCATCAGTTTGTTTTTGATCAGTTATATGTTCTTTAACTGTTTTCAGATTCCATCTCTGGCTTCTGGTAACTTTTTTGTTCTTTGATCTTTGAGCGGTTTGATTGGTAACTGATGTGTACTGGAGTGCTTTGGTGAAGAATGGCTCTGCAGCCTGCAGTGGACTAGCAGCATGACTCTGAACTGAACTGAATACTATTGGATGCTTGGTTTAATATTTGGTAGTTTGTGTTGTTTTTAGTCATTTGTGCGAATTGTGTTTTTTTTTTGCACGTTGGGTGTTTGATCTTTTCTTGAATGGTTTCCGTGGTGCTTCTATGTTTTGTGGCTGCCTGCAGGAGAACGTATTGCAGAGTTGAATTCTGTATGTATACTTTGCAAATAAATAGACTTAGAATCTTTGAATCTATCGAACTGCAACTGTTTTAGTAATAAAATACCATTTTCCTTTAAGTTATTAACTATTTAAACTGGTTAGTGCAGCCAAGAATGTTACTTCTTGAGCTTGCTCAAACCTAATTCCCAAAATTTTGTCTCACATGCTAAATCCTTACACAGTTATTAAAGTTTTCAATTTTGCTTTCCTTTAGAAAGCTTGTTTCTTTAGAACCTCCGGTTAAGATGACGCTACCGAACGTGTATAACAGCTCACCGGTAGTTCAAAAGGCAAGAAATTTCTTTCTCTTTTCAATCTTTTTATTAATATCAACATATTAAAATAACAAAAAATAATACGTAATTGTTGGGATTACATAATTAAAAGTTAACATAAATGGATACATAAACAATAGGTACAAAAGAATTACATCTCCCAAAATCATACATGATACAAATATAATGTGTACAAACAAGAGAACTAGGTGTAACAATATGGAAAAAAAAACAGAAAAAGAAGAAATTTGATTTAAGACATTACTAATAACACCTTTGCTGAAGTAAATTGTGTTAAATTATCACATCAAACAATGAAGAAGTGCATTTGTGGTATGAGCCATGCTGGTGTGTTGCAGAGTCAATGCAGATTGAGGGATCCGTTTGGAGAGGAGAAGTCAGGGCAGAGGAATTTTGCTGTCTGTACAAACTGGCCTGGGTGTGAGGTTGGATTGCTCTGGGTACCGAGCCGATTTGAAGAGCTTGAGAGCAGCTTTGTGCTGGCTGGCAAAATCTGTACCTGGAGCACTCACTGTCTACAATGTTCATTCTCTCTCCATAGCACCAGAGCCTTTCACTGCAGTGGTTCCTGCGTCGAAATAGTGAGGTACTATCTGTTGTTTGGACAATATAAGCACTAGCTCAGATAGAATGGAAAGACGGGCTGTTGGGATTGGAGGCGAGAGCTGATTTCGCTCACTCTTCACGATGGTCACTCCTCTTTCAATGCTGATGTGGCTATGAAGACTACCCCGGCTGCTGTGCTCCATGCTCGTTAATAAGATGAACTATTACTGAGGATTTGGGCCTGTTCCGGGGTTCAGATCTGAGGATTCAATTTGGTTCAGAATGTTGTTGCGTCAGTAGTTTGCATGATTTGTGGGGTTTTTTCTCCCCCATCCCCCACCCCCCCCTTTCTCTTTCCTGAAGGAAGTCAGCAAGCCAGGCAAGCATCAATGGAAAAGAGTAAATGGTTGACATTTTGGCCCAAGACCCTTCATCAGGACTGGAAAAAAGATTAGAAGTCAAAGCAAGAATGGGGGGGGGGGAGGGGGAAGGGGAGGAAGAAGTACAAGGTAGTAGATGAAAGGTGAAACCGGGGGAGGTGTGAAGTAAAGAGCTGGGAAGTCGATTGATGAAAGAGATAAAGGGCTATGAAGACTGACCCAACTGCTGTGCTCTGTGCTTGCTAATATGATGAATTGATTCTGAATTGGGTCCTTTTTAGGTTTCTTGCTTTGAGGCTACCTGTTAGCAAACAAATCTCAAGTTTGTATAATTAATACGTTCTTTGATAATAAATATACATTGAACTTGAACCTTGTTCATTCATGTACATACATCTCCATCTGGACTCTCAAACTTTTCTTCCACTTGTCTTCTCTGAATTTCAAGTCAAATCTTACTTTGATAAACATTATTAGCTCTCAACTGAGTTTTCTTCCTTGTGAATGTGCTTCCTTTACAATAACTTTGCTAATTTAAGTCCCTGGTCTTAAATAAAGAATTTTGTCTGCTCTGGCCTTGTTAGCTTATACCTTCGTACAATGTCATGTTTAGTCATGCTAAGGGCTTTGGTGCTTTTTGTTTCAGGTAAACTTCCTTTATTTCATGCTATTTAAAATTCTGAGAGGGCTTGATAGGGTCGGGGGAGAGCTGTTGCTTTATTTTCTGCAACAATCTAGAACTTGAAACCACTGAACTAAAATTAAAAGATAGCTCATTTACAATATGAGGTGAAATATTTGTTTGGTGGGCCATGTGTATTTGTCCTTTGAGACAGAGAATGCCAATGGAAGTAGTGTGAATATTTTTAAGACTAATAGATGGATGGATTGATCGATAAGTAAGGCGGAAAAGGTTACTTTGTGTAGGTAAGAATGCAGAGTTGAAGTTACAATTGGATCTTATTGAATGCCTTGTCACCTTGAGGGTCCAGAATGACCTACCTTTAACAACTATTTTGTATGATATTTGCACTAGCCTACATGAATTTAGCATTGTATTTTGTTCTCAAGGCATTATTGTAACTGTGTACATTTTTAATCTCAACCAAGTGTTTTGATCACTGTGATTTATGCAATAAATGTCAAGCACTTCACAGAACTAACACTCAAGTAGTCTTCTGAATGGACCTGCATGCAGACTTTTAAATATCTGTTCTTTCAATACCTTCTCGGGTAACTTAATTTGTTTTTATAATTCAGGAGACTGATGGGGATGATGGAACAGGCCTGGAAGTCAGTGATCCAGACGTAAAAAGTGATTCGGATATTCCTGATGTCCCACCCTCGAACGACACCACTCCAGAAGTATTCAAAAAGGCATTATCAGGGTTATCTTCAAGGTAACCATTTTGGTTTGTGATGAATTGATATTTTACTTTCTACCTTTTACCAGTCTCTTTCCCCAAGCCATTATCTCGTAACGTAAGAAAAATTGCGGACTTGGAAGATGGGGAATTAAGCAAATAATTCAATATTTGTATTGAGTTTGTGATCATCTCCATTTTTTATGATAAGCAGGGCAAAGACATTCTGTGCAATGAAAGGAAAGTTAAGCAATTCACCTTCAAACACCTGTTTTCATCTCTGACAGAAGATGAGAAAGAGCTAATGATGCACTCAGACAATTCCACTCAGCTGTAGCCTTCAGCCTTGTACAGGTGGCCCCTGTTTTTTGAACGTTGGCTTAACAATGGCTTGCTGTTACAAAAGACCTACATTAGTACCTGTTTTCACTAACCACAGAGGAGTTTTGCTTTTATGAAAAAAAGACGCCCGCTTTATACATGTGTTTATCCCGAGAAAGACTACCATGACCGTAAAACCTTGTGCGGGCAGTTGTGTGTGCATGCGTGTACATGCGCAGGCGTGTACGTGCTGATTTTGTCTCTCCAAATTTTGGCTCACTGTCTTCCTGATAAGTGAAACTACACCGTACATACAGCATTTCTACTTTATATATAAGCTGTGTATTTATCATATTATTCCTGCTTTTACTATATATTCGTGTTATTTTAGGTTTTATGTGTTATTTGGTATTATTTGGTAGGTTATTTTTTGGGTCTGGGAACGCTCAAAAATTTTTCCCATATAAATTGGTAATTGCTTCTTTGCTTTACGCCATTTCAGCTTACAAATGGTTTCATAGGAATGCTCTACTTTCGGATAGTGAGGAAAACCTGTATTGCATAAAACCACGTTGATCAGTACTTGTCTGAATTTGGCTAATTTTTCCCCTTGTTAAGTGCATATGTTGTTCTTTCCATTGTCCAACTTGAACTTATTCTCTACTGTACTCACTTTTCCAGCTTTTATTTTTTTGAAATTGTAAGACAATTATGGTGTAACCTCGTAGCTCTCGCAGCCTAGGTTCAATTCTAACCTTTGCTGCTGTCTTTGTAGAGTCTGTCATTTGTCCCTGTAATTGCTTGAGTTTCTGTCCTCCTGTTTCCTTTCACATCCTTGCTAAAGATGCTAGTTGGTAGGTTAATTGGGCCCTGTAAATTGTCTCTAGAGTGTGTGGATTTTGGAATAGTGAGAGGGAACTGAGGCAACACCCACAAAATGCTGGAAGAACTCAGCAAACCAGGTAGCAACTATGGGGGGGGGGGGGGGGGGGGGGAGGAGGGGTGGTGCGTAAAATAAGTACAGTCAACATTTCGAGCCAAGACTTTTTTCCATTGATGCTGCCTGGCCTGCTGAATTCTTCTTGCATCTCGAGTGTGTTGCTTGGATTTCCAACACCTGCAGATTTTCTCTTGTTTGTGAGGGAACTGAGGCATTGGCTCAAGAGGCTTCGGTGAGAAGAGGTGGTAGCCAAGGTCATTTTGGATCGTCCATTGTGTGTGAGTTGGCCACTGTTCGATCTTGAGGTCTGAGGTTTCAGCAAGGAGGTGAAGTGTGTAGCAGGTAAGAAAAGATAAGGTTTTTTTAATTGTTAACTCAAAAGATACCAAATTACAACTAATTAAATAAAGTAGGAATAAAGGATCAGGTGATGTGTTGCAGTTGCATGATGGTGGACCCTATTGTGGTTCCTGGTGACCACATCTGCAACAAATGTTGGTTGGTTGAGGAACTTGGGCTTAAAGTAGATGACCTGGAATCTGAGGTTCAAACACTGTGAAGCCTCAGGAAAGGGAAGAGTTAGTTTCCTGGACACTATGTTTCAAGAGGCAGTTTCACTGATTAGATGTAGTCTGTAGCCAGAAACATGAGGCTGTGAATGCATGTGAAGCAGTTGGGAAGATCCAGGAGATAGTGCTAGAGGACGTCTGAAATTGTTGCTCCCTGTGAGGGTGAGAATGAGACTGTAGGAAAGATGAGCAAACAAATTGTGGGACCATGGCTCAGGAAGGACCACTAGAAGATGATGTTGGAAGTGTAGTAATGGGGAACAAGGAAGTGGCGGATAAATTACAGTATCATGATTCTTCACTGTGGAGGATAGGAGTAGCATGTAAGAAATTCGAGAGTGTCAAGACAGAAGAGAACTGGAGAGAAGGTGTTTGTGAAGCTGAAAAGTCTGAAGGTAGATAGGACACCAGGACCAGATGGACTACTCCCCAGGATTGTGAAAGAGGTAGCTGAAGAGATTGTGGAGGCAGCAGTAGTGATTGTTCAAGAGTCACTTAGATTCTAGAATGGTTCTGGAGTACTGGAAAATTACAAATGTTCTACTGCAGTTGTACAAGGCCTTGGTGAGACCACACCTAGAATATTGTGTGCAGTTTTGATCCCCTAATCTGAGGAAAGACATTCTTGCCATTGAGGGAGTACAGAGAAGGTTCACCAGATTGATTCCTGGGATGGCAGGACTTTCATATGAAGAAAGACTGGATCGACTAGGCTTATACTCACTGGAATTTAGAAGATTGAGGAGGGATCTTATTGAAACGTATAAAGTTCTAAAGGGATTGGACAGGCTAGGTGCAGGAAGATTGTTCCCGATGTTGGGGAAGTCCAGAACGAGGGGTCACAGTTTAAGGATAAAGGGGAAGCCTTTTAGGACCGAGATGAGGAAAAACTTCTTCACACAGAGAGTGGTGAATCTATGGAATTCTCTGCCACAGGAAACAGTTGAGGCCAGTTCATTGGCTATATTTAAGAGGAAGTTAGATATGGCCCTTGTGGCTAAAAGGATCAGGGGGTATGGAGAGAAAGCAGGTACAGGGTTCTGAGTTGGATGATCAGTCATGATCGTACTGAATGGCGGTGCAGGCTCGAAGGGACGAATGGCCTACTCCTGCACCTATTTTCTATGTTTCACTCTCTTAGAAGGGAGAGAGGTAAAAGACATGAAATTATTGGCCATCTAGCCTGACTTCAGTGATAGGTAGATATTATTATTATTATTAAAGATGAGCTTACGAGGTACTTATAGGCATATGATAAAATGGAACAAAGGCAGCATGGTTTTCTTGAGGGGAACTCTTGCCTGACAAATCTGTTGGAATTCTTTGAGGTAACAACAGACAAGATAGACAAAGGGGAGCTAGTGAATATTGTTTATTTGAATTTTCAGAAGGCTTTTGAGAAGGTGCTGCACATGAGGCTGCTAAACAAGATAATGCCCATGGTATGACAAGAACAATGCTAGCATGGACAGAAAATGGGCTGACTGGCAGGTGGCAAAAAGTGGGAATAAAGGGGGCCTTTTCTGCTGGTGACTAGTCGTGTTCCACAGGGAATGATGTTGGGTCTGCTACTTATCAGGTTATAGGTTAGTGATCTAGATGTTAAAATTAATAGCTTTGTGGCCAAGTCGGCAGATGATACAAAGATAGATGGAGGGACAGGCAGTATTGAGGAAGTAGGGAGTCTGTAGAAGTACTTGGGAATGAGAATTTCATTGTAGGGAAGTGTATTATCATACACCTGTTAGAAGGAATAAAGAAGTAGACTTTTCTAAATGGGGAACATTTAGAGGGCTAGAATATAAAAGCAAGGATGTAATGCTGATATTTTAAAAGGGATTGGTCAGATCACATTTGGAGTATTGTGAGCAATTTTGTGCCCAATCTCTATGAAAGGTAGTGCTGCCATTGGAAAGAGTCCAGAGGAAGTTGACAACAATTATTCTGGAATGAAAGGGTTGCATATGAGGAACATTTGATGGCTTGGAGTCTGTCCTCACTGGAGTTGAGAAGAATGAGGGGGTTGGGTGGAATTCCTTGAAACCTACCTAATACTGAAAGGCCCAGATAGAGTGGATATGTAGAGGATAATTCCAGTAGTGGGAGAATCTAGGACCAGAGGGCACAGCCTCAGAATAGAAATACAGTATGTCCCTTTAGAACATAAATGCAGTCTAATATCTTTAAGCTGAGTGAGGTGCATCTGTGGAATTTATTGTCACAGATGGCTGTGGCATTCAAGTCATTGGGTTTAATTAAAGCAGAGGTTCTGATTAGTAAGAGCATGAAAAATTAAGGGGAAAAGGTAGAAGAATGGGTTTGAGAGGGAAAATAAATGGCCATGATTGAGTGGCAGAGCAGACTCAATGATCTAACTGGCCCAGCTCTCTTACGTTTTATAATCTGGTATTATTATTAATATAAGCTATTTCAATATGATCAGCACAATAATTACATACTTTTCTCATTCCACAATTCTGCTATTAGCTTCTCCATTTGGACAGGTAGTTATGATGCATGTAAATGGGCTCCATTCCTGCTTCTGTCAGATGAACTGTACTGACATACTAAGCACAAATATCTTCACCAGAATAAGATACTTCTAACAAATATTGTTATTTCTATAAACACTTCTTTATGGATTAAAGTCACTACCAAGTATTTTGCAGCTAATGGTGCACTTTGGAAGTGTAATCATTGCTATTATGTAGGGCATGTGACAGTCAGCTTGTGTATAATAAGCTCCCACAATTAGCTTTTTTTAATGGTAGTATTAGAGGAATACATAAGGGCCAGGACACTAAGAATTATTCTCCTTAAGCAATACCACAGAGCCTCAGTTTAATATTTTATATATAAAAAAATACATTGGTTCAGTATTTGGAAGCCAGCCAAAACTTGTGTTCAAATTTTTTTGGTTACTTGACCCAATACTTGACTCAGTTTCACATGGCACCATCTGTTGTGCAACTGACATTTGATACAATTACCTTTCACTGCATGGCAAAACTACAAAGTTCATCATGTACTACCCTGAGATTAATTTTCTTGTGTGCATTCTCAGTGAATACGAAGATACACAATATAATCAATGAAAATTGCACACAAGATGGACAAACCTCAACATCCAAAAGGAAACAAACTGTGCAAGCACAAAAACAAACAAAATAATAATAATAAATACTGAGAAAATGAGATGAAGAGTTCTTGAAAGTGAATCCATACGTTATATACAGTATTAGGACATGGATTCAGTTCCACTATCTACTATTAATTCATCTAATTTAACTCCTTTATAATGTTACTGTTCCAAACATAACTATTTTCTTAATGTAAATACTCTGGTTAAGATTTCTACTGCTATGCTATGTGATGGCTGTTTATATTAGCAGTCTTCTGTAAAAGTGTGTGATGGTGGAAAGTGTGTTTTGGCTTCAGCTAAAATAAGAAGCCATGTTGTCCATCTCTGGGATGTTGTGTCAGCCGATCAGGATTGTAGGATGTGAGAGAAGATCCTAGAGAGCTGTGGGGAAGAATTTTCTGAAGGACAGTAGTCTGTTTTGGGGTCCTTTGGTGGGAGCTGCTGAGCAGGACACAAGGGAAGATGCCGCAGAATGCTGTTGGAAAGAGAGTCTTTGTTGCAAGAAGTGGTTTGTGCAGATGAATGGCTTCAAGGAGGAAGGGCCAGTTGTTCTGAGAGCCAATTCGTTGGAGATGGTCTTCAAGGGGAGTTCGAAATGCGGCGGGTGCTTTCACACAGACTATGAATCCAGCACATGAGTAAAGAGATATACCCACCGACTACTCTAGTATGAGTTCCAATGTTATGTGCACATTGTACTGGTTTAACTGAATGGCTCTGTATCTTTCTTCTGTAACTGTAAATTTGAAAATTTGTTAAATATACTTATAATTTTATGCTAGTATACAATCTGTCATTTCTGGGCTACCGATTAACTGTGTGTGGGCAGTATTTACACAGCATTTGCTCAAATTGAGGTTCCTTTAATTGCAACATCATGACGTTTCTGTTTGGTTGAACCCCAAATCATATCAATTCTAGACATGTATTGTTTATAAAAGCTGGCCTTCTCTCTGCTGAGTCATCTGGCTGTTAGCTGAGTTAGCTAACAAGCCCCACGTCTGTATACAAATCCTGGTGAGAGTTACTTTAAGTAACAGTGAAAAGTAGGGGTTGATTTTGCTTTGTTTATTTTGTCTCAAATTTATTGGTAAGAGTTGGGAAAATGCTATTTTACAGATGCAGGGCCTTGAATTAAGTTATTGAAGGCTTATTTTCAACTTTTTTCAACAAATGCTTTTGAAAAATCCAGAATAATTGGTCACCAGGTGTGGGGCAAGGTTTTCTTTGTTAAATGAACAATTAATATATGCAGCTAGTTTCAGATTACCGGATATTTTTTTCAGTTTGATTCCAGATGGCAGACAAATCATATCAAGAAGAAAAAGACACTTTAGATCACTCCTTGCAATACCTGTAGTCAAAGTGTTTATTATAGTAATTTCTGAGATATCTCTGAGGTCTCTGGGAGCCTATTAGAACATAGAACAGTTCTCCCAAGGCTAGGCCCCTCTACCCACAATGCCTGTGCCAAGCATTATGCCAAATTAAACTAATCCCTTCTGCTTGCACGTGATCAATATTCCTCCATTTCCTGCATAATCATGTGCCTACTAAAGGATCTTAAACACCTGCTTCCACTACAACCCCTGCCTGTGTTTTCTAAGTCCTTATGTCTCTGTGTTTAAAAACAAAAATTTGTCCCACACATCTTCTTTAAACGTTTCCCCTCTCACCTTACAGCTGTGCCCTCTAGTTTTTGACATTTCTGTTTTTGGAAAATGATTGGCTGTCTGCAGTATCTATGCCTCTCATAATTTTATAAATGATATACATTTCTCTCAGTTTCTAAAAAAAAATATATACTGCAGTGAACTTTGAAATCTGCAATATTTTCTATGATTTGAGAGTTTTAGGGGTTATAGTAGGTGTATTCACACCAACGTAACTAGCCAGAATTACCTGAGGACTTTCTGAGACTGCATTGCCGTAATGGTGAGGATTGATTTTTGCACTTGCAATTTGCTGAAGAAATCAGCCTGCCTTCATTTTGGGTCAACACAAGGAAATCTGCAGATGCTGGAAATTCAAACAACAACACACACAAAATGCTGGTGGAACACAGCAGGCCAGGCAGCATTATAGGGAGAAGCACTGTCGACATTTTGGGCCGAGACCCTTCGTCAGGACTAACCAAAAGGAAAGGTAGTAAGAGATTTGAAAGTAGTGGGGGGAGGGGGGGAATGCGAAATGATAGGAGAAGAATTCAGCCAGTAAACACTTCTAATCCCCTTCAAGTGCTAATATTGGAAATACAAGCCATATTTGAATTTTGCATGTCAACAAATTTCAGAATGCGTGTACACAAGTTTCTTGCATGCTTGTTCGTATGCCTGTTTTGTTTTTCAATGAACAAACCCCATGTATATATATTAGGCTCATTGAATCTGCGTGTAAATTGGTGCTCTCCATATGTTAGGTATCATAACCTCCGCCCTGTTGTGACAGAAGACAAGTTTTACTTGCTTTTCCTCTCAAGCCAATTTCAAAAAGCACATCTATTATTACATTGTGAAACACCAAGATATGCAAAGATTATACAGCCAGTTTGTGGAGGTAAATTCATGTATGATTTCTCTACCCTTTATGGTTTAACAGAAAAGGTTTAATTTTAGTAGTACTAGAGAGTCACTATTGCAGTGTCTATTTGTGACAAGAAAACTTTAGCAATCGAGCAGTTGGAAGATAAGTTGCTTATATTTGATGAGGAAAATATTGAATTCATGGGAATGAAATAGCATTTATTTAAAAGTTAGAAATAGCTAACACAAATTTCAGAAGTAGTGATCATGCTTGTAAAACCTCAGAATAACTTCGAGCTATATTTAACTATTTAAGAGACTCAAGAATTTTTGCAAAGTAGTGATGAAATAGAAAAAACAAAATTTTTTAAAATAATAGGTTGAATTCAGTTTGAATAAATAAGAGTATATTTTAAAAATGTATAAATTTGTCATACATTTTAAACTGCATTATTTTGGATAGATAAAACTTTTTTTAAAGAGTTTGGATTTTAGGTTCTCTCTGCAAAAATGCTGACCACATGTTCTGAATTGAAGAAATAACACTTAGCTTAAGAAAGAACTCTCTGCAAAGATGTAATGATGTCCAGGGTGAATACTTGCCATTTTCTACTGCTTTCTGCTGCTGAGCGTTAGTTCAATTGAATTCTTAATGTCCAATGATGATATCAAGCTGACTGAAAGTTTCTGCTTTAATTTTAGAGTATAATACAGTTTTAAAATGGAAACAAACATATTTGGTGAGACAGAAATATATTTTAACTTTTTAATCCATGTTTATATATTGTGCAGAAAATAGAGTACATAAGCATGAACAAGGTAGAATTTGCAGATGTTAGAAATCCCAGCAACACACAAAATGCTGGAGGAACTCAGCAGGCCAGGCAGCATCTATGGGGAAAAAGTACAATTGACGTTTCGGGCTGAGACCCTTTGGCAGGACTGGAGAAAAAAAGATGAGCAGATTTAAAAGGTGGAGAGAGAAAGACAGTGATAGGTGAAGCTGGGAGGAGAAATGAAGTGAACAGCTGGGCAATTGATTGGTGAAAGAGATACAGGGCTGGAGAGGGGAGAATCTGATAGGAGAGGGCAGAAGCCCTTGGAAGAAAGAAAAGGGGGAGGAGCACCAGAGGGAGGCGATGGCAAACAAAGAGATAAGGTGAGAGAGGGAAAAGAGGATGGGGAATGGTGAAGTGGGGGCATTACTGGAAATGCGAGAAATCATGTTCATGCCATCAGTTTGGAGGCTATCCAGATGGAATATTTGTTTTTTTTCTCTCTAACAGACACACAGATGAAATGTCTCCTCAGCTGGAAGGACTATTTAGTGCCCTGAATGGTAGCGAGGGAGGAGGGATAATGGCAGATGTAGCACATGTTCTGCTTGCAAGGATAAATGCCAGGAGTGAGATCAGTGGGAATGGACGAAGTGTACACATAAGCATAAGATGAGTTTTGTTTCCATGTACCATTCTGTTTGCTGAACTAGCTGTGACAGAAACTCACTTGAACCATGCATCTCATTTAGACCTTGAGTAATATTTAGTAAAATTTTTGAGCAAGACTGGTTTACATGTAAACCAATGTTCACATCTGTTCCATTGTTTGCATTAAAAGTCTCCAACCTAATATTTTCATGTAAACCATATTAATGGAGATTCTGCTCTGTCAGTTTCATGGTGCATTTAGGTAGTTCAAATGTCATTATTATCCCAGAATAAAAGTTTTTGAAAGCAAAGGATAGGAAGCCCAAGACTACTGAGTACCTTTGCAGAGTGAGACTGTTGATGGTATGAAGCATGGTGAAGCTTTTGAGAGGTGCTGTTTTGTGAGGATGTTGCTTGATGTAATGAGAAACAATGCAGTGCACTGCTTTAGAATTTTTTAAGCTTAAAAATGAAGATTGTTTTATAATATGAAAGGGTGGCACAGAGTAGATAGAGAAAAACCATTTCTGCTTTGATCTAGTTGAGGGATCAAAAATGATGTGGCATAATTATGGATTATGTGATTTCGAATGTTGGTCAACCCTTGCCCAATGAATTTGGAGTCTAGGATTGTTTCCAGAGCAGGCTGACGCAAAAATAGAACTTAAAGGTTCAATTTAGTTGTGGATGTGTAGAGCAGTGTCAAAGATAGGGAATAAGGTGAAGAAACAAAGATTTAGTCGCAAAAGTAAACACTGACTTGATGACCAGATGTCTTGCAATTTCTGTGTACTTCTATTACCTTTCAATATTCCCAGAAAATCTTGCTGTTATGATTGGGTGAAATATTTTGATGTTTCTTTAAACCTGTGGTACTACTGTAAATTGTAGTGTGTAATCTGACTGTTGTGGTGATAATGTAGCCACAGTAGCTGCATTTATTTCCAAAATGCTTCATTGGTTATTATACAGTATGTTTTAGTATGCCATGAGGTCATGAAAGGTATATTTAAAAAATTAATTTCAGTAAGAAATCTAAATCCTCTTCATAAAGAAGTTCATGTTTTGAGACAAGGATTATAATTGTTGGAATTTGTTTCTTCACGTGTTAATTTAGTATGAAAATATATGTCTAGAAACTGATTGCAAAGTGTTTTGCCTTTGTGCACAATGCGAAAAACATTTCAATGAAAAATGAAACTTCAGTGAAAATCAAGATCTTTATGAGCTTTGCAAAAAATCCATGAATTTTGTTTTGAGTTCTGTGTGTAAGATTTTCAACTGCATAGAGAAATGTGAAATGCCATTCAGCTCCACACACAGCACATTTGCATTATGTTTCTATGATTTTTCAATTTTGCATGTGTGGGCCATGCGCAGAGATGGGGTTCAACAGTACCTGTGAGACATGCTCCTATAAGATTTATAAGTGACGTTTCTGTTCAAATCCCAAATTGGTGCTGGTAACTTTCACACTCTTTTAACATGTGAAGAGACAAACTCCAATAATTATAATCCTCATCCCATGTCCTAAGCTTCCTTACAAAGAGGATTTAGATTTCTTACTGAAATTAAGCTTTTAAATTTTGGGAGTCTTCTTTTTAAGTTAGGTACTTAATTTTCCTTTAAGCCTACTGAAGCTCCAACTAACTCATTATCCCAATTTCAACTGATTTGTTAGCAGAATGGTAACATTTTTACAGATGTAAAAATTGGCAGTGTGATTAACAAGGGAGGAGAGAAAACTTTTGAGTTTGGAAGGATGTTAATGGTCTGGTCAGTTGGATGACTGGATTTTGGGATGGTGCAAACAGGTAAGAAATATCTAATAAATGGAAAGATTTTAAGAATAGTGAAGAAGCAAAAGAATCTTAGTGTGTCCCCTCAGAACTTTGTTATAAGTTTTTTTCATATAAATGTAGAATATATGAAGAAAAGGCCATTCACCCCCTTTTTTGAACCTGCTCCACCATCTAAAACATTAGTGGCATATTACCCATTTTATTATTTATTCCTACTTTCCCCATATATCTCTCGATTCTTTTGGCATGAAGAAATATGTCTGTCTTCATTCTTGAATATGCTTAATAATTTCATTGATTCCACTGTAGAAAATATCCCAGGTTCACTAGCTTCCAGATGAAGAAATGTCTTCAGGAAAACTTGAACAAGCCACAGAGAACAACTAAACAAGAAATAAGGAAAGGGAAGATAGAATATGAAAGTAAATTAGCACAAAATATAAAAACAGATAGCAAAAGTTTTTATAAATATATAAAGCGGAAGAAGGTGTCTAAAGTCAACATAGGTCCCTTGGAAGATGAGAAGGGGAAATTGATATTGGGTGATAAGGAAATGGCTGAGGCATTGAACAACTATTTTGTGTCGGTCTTCATGGTGGAGGACACATCTAATGTGCCAAAGAAGGATGTTATGGACGAAATGGGAAGTGAGGACTTCGATAAAATCACTGTCACTAAAGAGATAGTGATGAGCAAACTAGAGGGCCTGAAGGTAGATAAGTCCCCTGGTCCTGATAAGATGCATCCCAGGGTGCTGAAGGAATTGGCGGAGGTTATAGTAGATGCGTTGGTAATCATTTATCAAAACTCTCTAGACTCTAGGCAGGTCCCAATGGATTGGAAGACAGCAAATGTCATGCCACTTTTTTTTAAAAAAAGGTGTAGGCAAAAGACAGGCAACTATAGGCCACTTAGCTTAACATCTGTAATCGGGAAGATGCTTGAAGCTGTCATTAAGGAAGAAATAGCGAAACATTTAAAAAGGAGTGGTTCCAGATGCAGCATGGATTCAGAAAGGGCAGGTCCTGTTTGACAAACTTACTGGAATTCTTTGAGGACATAATGAGTGCAGTGGATAGAGGGGAACAGATGGATGTTGTATTCTTGGATTTCCAGAAGGCGTTTGATAAGGTGCTGCACAAGAGACTTATAAATAAGATTCGGATGCATGGAGTCGGAAGAAGAGTATTGGTATGAATAGTGGATTGCTTAAAAAAAAGAAGGCAGAGAGTTGGTATAAATGGGTGTTTCTCCAGTTGGTGAGTGCGGTGCCGCAGAGGTCGGTGTTGGGCCTGCAGTTGTTTACCATTTACACTGATGATTTGGAAGAGAGGACTGAGTGTAGCGTAGCAAAATTTGCTGATGACACTAAACTGAGTGGGAAAGTAAATTGTACCGATGATGTGAAGAGTCTGCAGAGGGATATAGATAGGTTAAGTAAGTGGGTAGATGGAATACATCATTGGTAAATGTGCGATCATCCACTTTGGTAGGAATAATAGAAGAGAAGATTACTTTTTAAATGGTGAAAGATTGCAGCATGCTGTTGTGCAGAGGGACTTGGGAGTGCTTGTTCATGATTCACAAAAAGTTGGCTTGCAGGTACAATGGGTTATTAAGAAGGCAAATGAAATGTTGGTCTTCATTGCTACAGGGGTTGAATTCAAGAGCAGGGAGGTCATGCTGCAACAATACAGAGTACTGTGTGCAGTTCTGCTCCCCATACTTGAGGAAGGATATACTGGCTTTGGAGGCAGCACAGAGGAGGTTCACCAGATTGATTCCAGGGATGAAAGACAGACTGAGTCGCCTAGGACTATGCTCTCTGGAGTTCAGAAGAATGAGAGGGGATCTTATAGAAACTTACAAAATTTTGAAAGATATAGATAAGATAGAAGTAAAAAAGTTGTTTCCATTGGTAAGTGAAACTAGAACTAGGGGATATTACCTCAAGATTCAGGGGAGGGGATTTAGGACAGAGATGAGGAGAAACTGTTTTTTCCCAGAGAGTGGTGAATCTGTGGATTTCTCTGCCCAGGGAAGCAGTTGAAGCTTCTTCACTAAATATATTTAAGGAACAGTTGGATAGGTTATTACATAGTAAGGGAATTAATGGTTATGGGGAAAAGGCAGGTAGATGGAGCTGAATTTACGGACAGATCAGCCATGATCTTATTGAATGGCGGGGCAGGCTTGATGGGCTGGATGGCCTACTCCTGTTCCTATTTCTTGTGTTCTTGTGTACACAACTTATTTCTGAGAATGAAGGAAAGTGACTTAAAGTTCTTAAGAATGTTAGTTTCCAACACTTGAATAGTTTTTATAATGACATTATGCTTTTTTATTTTTAATTAAATTATATGTTGTTACGAGGCAGAGTTTATTGCAAGATAGAAGCTTGTAAGAACATTGTGTAAGATTTCCTTTATTTTTGTTTGACTGTTTCAATTCAATTATTGATAAGACATTGATCGTATTTTGTTTTGCAGATGGAAGAACTGGTGGATCCGAGGGATCTTGTCACTCGCCATGATCTCATTTTTCTTTCTAATTATCTACTTGGGACCTATTGTACTCATGTTTGTGGTTAGTAAATTAACCTTAAAAATACATTTGTTTTCTTTACATTTTATATGGTTTTTAAATGAAGGGAAATCTTGGTGCTTGAATATCGGAGAAACTGCAGATTCTGTAAATCTGCAATAAAAACAAAATACTGTAGATGTTCACCATGTCAGGCAGCTTCTGTGGAGGAACAATCAATGTTTCAGGCCAATAATCTTGCTTGGAACTTTGACTAAAGGTCCATAAGTCTGAAATATCCATTGTCCATATTATCTAAATAGGATGTATTGCAGAGCTCTGAGACATACAGGGATCTAGGTGACCTAATGTATGATTAGTAGAAGGCTCATATGCAGCTCTAGAAGGAAAGTAAAATAACAAACTATTATTATTGTTTATTGTGAATAACTGAAATGACTTTCAAGGAGGAAAATTTCAATGGCTAGGATTCTGAAATAAAGGCAATACTGGAGGCAATACTACAATACTTGGTAGATCATGCAATATCTGCAAAAAGAGAAAATGTTGTTAACGTTTCACACCCAAGACCCATAATCAGAACTGGCAAAGAAGGAAAGCATCATTTTCTAAAGTTAGGGGAAGGATGAACGTAATAAAGGGAATATCTCCAATGGGATGAAACCAACTGATTTAAGTTGACAGGATTTGATTTTGCTTCTTTGTTAAGGTGACATCTTGTGCGAAATGTGTCTGGCAGACCAGACCATACTTGCAGAAAAAGAGAAGCTGAGCCAAAAAAAGGGGAACAGGAGGAAATGTCAGAGAAAATTGCTTAAAACATTGCTTAAATTGCAATGTGTCCAGATGGAAGATTAGACATTGAGATCAAACTTGTGTTGAGCCATTTACAGTGTAGGAGGAGACAGAAGTGAATAGAGAACCAAAGTGGCAGGCAACCGGAAGGTTATGGATCATTCCTGTGAATTGATTGCAGATACTCCATAGAGAGATCACCAATTTGCATTTGGGGAGGAGGTTTCTGCTTCAGTTGAAGTTGAAGTTCCTGCTTCAGTTATATAAAGCTTTGTTGAGAGCATATCTAGAGTATTATAAGTTATACCACTGTATGACTTGGATGTTAATCCCTAACTCTAGGGATAACTACTGCTATATATTCACGGTTAGTCAGCCTCATTCTACTCTGTGTACAACTAAATTATGTCTTGGGTAAATTGGGTTAAACTCTGCTTGTTATTGAAATTCCATCTTGATTTTTAAACTCTGCCTCTTGTTTTCAAATTTGGCATTGATCACATACACCCATTCTGTGTAGTTTCTTCTAGTTATTTAACCATGGATGCGCCTAGGCTCTGATAAGTTTCTTGATCATTTCACCATTGCTGTCTATGCTTTGGTCAATATTATAAATTCTGAAATTTCCTTTCTGAAACAGACCCACTGTCTTCCCTTTAAACACTTTCTTAAAACCTGACCATATGTCAAAGCTTTTGCTTACCTCTCCTGATAGTTCCTTGTCTGACTGCATTGTTAATGCTATAAATTATCTATGTGGGTACTCAAGTCAAATGCAGTTCATGCTATAAGGTCAGTAATACAGCACAAATACAGGTCCCTTGGCCCTGTTGCACAGATGGGGAAGCTAGTAAGTAAAATGCCATCCAGAGAAATAGTCTACCTAGCTGAACAGTACAAAGTGTTGAAGCCAACTTTCTTCAAACATAGTAGATGTAAAGGTTCAAGTAATAGAGTACAGACCCCAACATATATTCTGTATACCCATCAAGCTTTTCTTCTCTGATTCGACTGCTTGCATCTCTTGTGCCTTCGCTTCACCCTCCTGTCTTCACTCTCCCCTCCCCACACCTGGCTCCTTCTGTCTGTTGCTTTTCCTTCCTTGTATGTTTTCATGTATTTCACCTCCCCACCACCCCCGATTCCCAAATCCACTCTTCACCCTGCTGCACCATTGCTCAAGGTTCAGTTCTAGATCCACCTATCACCAACTGGCTCTGCCTTTCCCTCCCTCTTTCTCCTTTTTACCGGCTACTCTCCATGTATGACCTGAAATTTTGACTATCCCTTTTCCTCCACCATTTCTGACTGACAAATTGAGTTACTTCAGAGGTTTGTTTTTTGATCTGTGAAAGTTAATTGTGCAATGACTTTGATATGCCACATTGAATAATTTGCCTAACACTCCTATTGCTTCTAAATAGGAGTGTTAAATTTTCATGGTCTGGTTGACTCACATGTATTGGTGCTTGTTCAGGTAAGTTGTGGTATTCGATTGAGATGTTTATGAAAATGTTGAGGTGAATTTTGAGTGAGCACTATTGACTTTGGACAGTTAATAGAATCATAGAGTCAAAGAGCACTACTGCATATAAACTGGCTTTGCAGCCCGTCTAGTCTGTGCTGCCTATACTGCCTAGCCCCACCAAGCTGGACTATAGCCCTCCATATTCATCCCATCCATGTATTTAAGCTTTTCTTAACTGTTGCAATTGAACCAGTATCCATTCCATTCTTGCATCATCCTTTGAGTGATGAAGTTCCCCATAAATATTATATCTTTCACCTCTAACCTGTGACGTCTATTTCTAGTATGCCCAACTTCAGTGGAAAAAGCCTGCTTTCATTAACTCTATCTGTACTGTCATAATTTTATACACCACCGCAAGTCAGAGAATAAGCTCCTAACCCTTTCAACCTTTCCCTATAATTCAGGTCCCCAAATCTCAACAACATCCTTGTAAATTTTCTTTGTACTGTTCCAATCTTATTGATATCGTTACTGAAGGTAGGTGAACAGAATTGCACACAAAACTCAGCATTTGGCCTCACGCACGTCTTGTACAACTTTAACATAACATCCTGACTCCTGAACACAATAATTAGGTTTCTAAAGGCCGATGTGCTGAAACCTCTCTTCACGATCCTGTCCACCTGTGACACCACTTTCAAGAAATTATGGATCTATATTCTCAGAATAATGTGTCTTCATTAGTTGGATTGTAGAATATAATAGCAGGGAAGTTAAATAGTACAACCTTGTAAATCCAGAAGCAAGGTTTCCTGCAGTTGGGACTCGTGCTGAAAGGAATTCCATGACCTTAAGTTATATGTTGGGGTCTGTACTCTATTACTTGAACCTTTACATCTACTATGTTTGAAGAAAGTTGGCTTCAACACTTTGTACTGTTCAGCTAGGTAGACTATGTCTCTGGATGGCATTTTACTTACTAGCTTCCCCATCTGTGCAACAGGGCCAAAGGGCTGTATTACTGACCTTATAGCATGAACTGCATTTGACTTGAGTACCCACATAGCTAATTTCCTCTGGATTCATTACTGCATTATGATCACCTCCTCTCCTCCTCCTTCTGCTAGGCCTTGTCTGTATTTACTGGAATCTCTTCGAGCATCCTAGTGGCATTTTCCAATAGGCTGCAGGTGACCCCTGGCTATTGTAATGGTGTTCGCTGCAGTAGCCATACTATTGTAACCCCCTGGGTCGCCTCAGGCTTGCTCAGCTCGTTCTCGTCTAGGGGAAGCTGCCTTCGGCCCCACCACACTGGGTAATCAGCTGGTGTGGATGCTGTGTGATGTCCCCGCCTCGCCCAATAACACAGTACACCATATGCGATTAAATGAGTACAATTTATAAAGGTTACTATAACTGTGATTAATAATGATACAGTATATATGAAGAGAAAATTAAAGAAAAGGCGCCAAACTTATCAAAGTCCAAACCACTTCGTGCACAACCGTTGGAGCTCAATTACTGAAGTCTTCTGGCCACCATTCGATCCCCTCGGAACTCCTCGACTCGCAGCTCAGGACCCTCCGAACTCCTTGACTCTCCAAACAGCTCAGGACCCTCCAAGTGGTCAACCAAGCACATCTAGCTTCATCCCCCCCCCCTCCTCAGAGAATCTCCCGGCCTCGGACCCCCCTTTGGGGTCCGATCCTCGCACAGCTTAGAGCATTGCGTCCTCTCTCTCGACCCCCTCGCGCCGATCTGCCCAAAAGCCCGTCAAAAAAAGCTTACAGACTCAGAAGAAAGAACATTAATCCCCATTTGGTTTACAAAGGAATACCATTCTCGTTATCAGTAAATTAGCATTCCTGCTAGTTAACAAAAAGAAGAAACCCTCTTTACACTATGAAATGTAGTGAGAGACATAGGTAAAGAGATTGCACTTATACCTAGGATTTGAGCTTTCTGTAACGTTCTCCTTCGCGTGTAACGAACGCCGAATTTAACGTCGAGATAAACCACAGTTAATAAGAACCAGATCGCAGTAAGATTAACCATTTACTGTTCACTCTTCACATTAACATATGGTGAAAACTGTTGATAAAACAATACAAGATTGATACAGTATTTGTTCCTTCCTTAATATCACATTTCAAGTGTAAATACTTGCAAAGGTGACTATAACTACATTACACTAAGGTGCAGTATACAGGGAGAGTTTACCTGCTCCATTGACTACTTTAAATACGCTTCCATGCAAACTATCCGCGACTCTTTAACTAACGAAAGCATAAACATTATCTACCGTCGTTACTTCTAACAGGATCGGCATTAACATCTTAGTTCAATATATCGATTATCTATTAACTTACAGCGTTGCTCTCACTGTGATTTCTCATGCCTGCAAAACAACTTCTGCTCGGGTCTGCCTCGTGGTAAGCCCCCACCCTCGCGCTAATTCAAACCGGTATTTTCCCACAAGACGCGGCGAAACCGGATGTGACGTCATCGCATGCCGATGTATTTTACATGCAATGAATATACTTTAAACACTTCTAATTCTAACTAGAAAATACTATCGAATGAATTACTAAGCAAAAATATTATAAACTAAATAACTGTCGTAAAGACAGCACACTCCCCGCTTGACCTTCGTAAGGTCACAATGAGCAGAGTACAAACTTAGTCTCTTAATCAGTCATTGGGTAGAAGTAGAATAACTTCTGTATCGCCTTGGCCGGTAGTCTTCAATTCGATCTTCCTGACATGTCCATCCTCGCTAGGGAATGTAGCAGTGATTCTGGCCGTTGGCCAGCTGTTGCGGGTGGCTTGCTTGTCCCTGAGCAGGACTAAGTCTCCAACTTGAAGATTCCTGTGGGGTTCTGTCCACTTTTGTCTCTGTTGCAACAAAGGTAGATATTTTTGTCTCCAGCGGGACCAGAACTGATTTGCCAGAGCCTGGACTTGTCTCCATTGCTTTGTGTACAAATCCTTGTCTGAAAAGTCTCCTGGTGGAGGAGGTGTTCCTGCCTTCTGTGTAAGGAGCGTTGATGGCGAAAGTATAAAGGGGTTTTCTGGGTCAGAAGACACAGGTAGGAATGATTGTGCGTTTATAATGGCTGTGACCTCTGCCATTAGGGTGCACAGTACCTCGTGGGCCAATCAGGTGCGTTGCTGCATCTCAGGTTTCCTTTTCCGGGTTTTCCGTAAGGACGTGAACCGTTTGACTGCCTGCTCTTTGTTATCTGGTGAGCGCTGGCGTGGTTCTCTGATAGGCAATGGGGCAACCCCATTATTTGCTTCATCTCTGAAGACCTTGGTGTCTTTGGTTTTTAAAGAAATGGTATCTTGAGCTGATTGTGCAAGTTTGTTGTCATACTTCGTTTGAGCGAAGACTGACTGGCCCAGCGACTCGTCGCTTGCCTCGCGCTTGTTAACGCCTTGTTGTGCTTCCTTGATATACATGGAACTTGTGCAGGGTTGAAAAATCGAATGGCGGCCACTCTCTAGCACATTGGTCTTGAGTGTGTCGACCGTCGGTTTGTGTACGTCACCGAGACACACCTCTCCTATCACCACCCAGCCCAGATCCAGACGTTGCGCGAAGGGGGCGTCGAGCGGTCCATTGACCTGCTGCCTAACCTTGTGTACCTAGATAACATCTCTTCCTAATAGCAGGAGTATTTCCGCTTTTGGATCCAGTTCTGGGATGTGTTTGGCGATGTGGTGGATGTGGCTGGTGTAGCACCGCACTTGGTGTCGGGATCTCAGCGCGGTTATTCATGATTTCATTGCACTCTAAGAGCGGAGGGAGACAAATGACGACTTTACCATCCAGGGACTCGATCTGGATGCCTTCTGCCTTCCTTCCTTGGGTTTCCATGTTGCCTGAGCAAGTTTTGAGGTAGTATGGGAACCGCTCACTCTCAATGTTGAACAATTTAAAGAACTCTGGACTGACTAGTGAACGATTGCTCTGATCGTCCAGAATCACATAGGCTTTGATGGCCTTGTCTTTGGCTCCTTTAGGGTACACCTTAGTGAGGCAGATCTTGGAACAAGAACGACTTGACTGAGCTTGACCGCAAACTTCTGTACAGTTCGTGCTGACAGCTGTTGACCTAGAGTGAGCCTCTCCCTCCCCGCCGTCCTGTTGTGGGGGTGAAGGAGAGTTGTCGGTTTGCGGTGACAGGTCGGGATGCATGGCCCCGACGTGATCTGGGCTATCACATTCCGGACACTTCACGGCGATCGTACACTCTCTGGCGAGGTGAGAGGTTGAGGAACAGCATCTAAAACATATTCTTTTCTCCTTGAGAAGAGCCGTCCTCTCTTCAAGGGGTTTTTCCCTAAACATTCTGCATGCTTTCAGGGGGTGAGGTTTGTTATGCAATGGACAATACTTGCCAGGGTCGTTGTTAGTTGTAAGGGCTTCAGTCTTGAGCACTGACACGGGTTTATCAATGTTGAAAACATTCGAAGAGGATCTACCTGGCTTGGTGTAAATCGAACTGCTTCCTGGACCCACGAGGCTAGGGTCGTTTCGCCTCTTCGCCTCCTTGCGCACACACTCAGTGAGGTGCTTAAAGGGAGGAAATCGACCACCGTGGTTTTCCTTGTACTCTGAGGCAACAGTCAGCCACCTGTCCTGCAGCCCAAATGGAAGTTTGTCCACGATTTGTCTAATCCCGGATGGAGTATCTAGGTATACTAGACCAGCTGAGTAGCCATCTTCTTTGGCGTCTTGGATCTCCATGAGTAAATCTCCGAATTCTCTTAACTTAAAGTGATCTTTGGCTGACACCTTAGGAAAGTTTTCCAGACGTCGATATAGCGCCGCTTCAATAATGTCGGGGGCCCCATATCTCTCCCAAAGTCTCTCCCACACTTCGCTTAAGGCTAGCTCGGGTTTGTTGATGTACACTGAACGTATGCGTCTCACCTGGTCGCGTGATTCTTTCCCCAGCCATTTCGCCATAAGGTCCAACCTTTGGGTTGCACTGAGCTGGACTCCGTCGATCACGTTGGTGAATGTGGAGTACCATGCACGGTAATTTTCGGGTTTATCGTCAAACTGGTACAGTCCTGAAGTGACGAGATCCCGTCGTGCTAAATACTGCAGCGTGGGATCGACTGTAAGCGGCATGCGGGCTGGAGAAGTACGTTGGCGCCTATATGACTGAGAGCGCACGTTTCTCATGGAATTTGCCATCCTGGATTCGACCTCCACGTCTCTTCGCATCGAATTTTGTAAGTTTGGTGTCAAAGAATATCGGTTGTCAGCTCTTTCATTCTTGACTTCATCACGGAGCCGCGGGGGTAAATTTTCTTCCTCGTATGGATGTGATGCAATCGTGACTCTCTGAGGTTCCTCGTAGCTGGGGAAGTTATCGAATACGTATGGAGAGGGGAGACGAGCCTGCCAGTCTGTTTGATATTGTACATAGTCGCTTGTGCGTTCCAGTCTGGTCCTTTCTGAAGTAGATCTTACTTCGGTCAGATCACGCGACCCTTCAGGTTCTTCTATGTACTCTGCTTCCGCCATGGCAGCTTCTTCTTCTCTTTCTAGCTGCAGCACTTGCAACTCTGTCGATATTTTTGCCATTTCCAACTGGGTTTCGGCTTCTCTGGCGGCCCTTTCTTTCTGGATTTCGGCTTCTCTGGCGGCCTTTTCGGCTTCTCTGGCGGCCCTTTCTTTCTGGATTTCGGCTTCTCTGGCAGCCTCTTCTCTCTGTCTGGCGGCCCTTTCTTTCTGGATTTCGACTTCTCTGGTGGCCTGTTTCATTTTCAAAACTGCTTCTTGTCTGGCGTAATGCAGTCGCACCTTGGCGGCTTCTGCCTTGGCTCTTGCCTGTGTGGACTTACTTGATGTCGTTCTACTGCCCTTGTCGCTGGGCGCCATCGACTTGATCCCGGATCGAGCTGACATTGCAGCACTTGGAACACCTGATGACGCCTGGGTGGGCTTACTTGATGTCGGTTTACCGCCCTTGTCGCTGGGCGGCGTCAACTTGATGCTGGATCGAGCTGACATTGCAGCACTTGAAACACCTGATAATGCCGCTTTTTCACTGTAACGTTCTCCTTCGCGTGTAACGAACGCCGAATTTAACGTCGAGATAAACCACAGTTAATAAGAACCAGATCGCAGTAAGATTAACCATTTACTGTTCACTCTTCACATTAACATATGGTGAAAACTGTTGATAAAACAATACAAGATTGATACAGTATTTGTTCCTTCCTTAATATCACATTTCAAGTGTAAATACTTGCAAAGGTGACTATAACTACATTACACTAAGGTGCAGTATACAGGGAGAGTTTACCTGCTCCATTGACTACTTTAAATACGCTTCCATGCAAACTATCCGCGACTCTTTAACTAACGAAAGCATAAACATTATCTACCGTCGTTACTTCTAACAGGATCGGCATTAACATCTTAGTTCAATATATCGATTATCTATTAACTTACAGCGTTGCTCTCACTGTGATTTCTCATGCCTGCAAAACAACTTCTGCTCGGGTCTGCCTCGTGGTAAGCCCCCACCCTCGCGCTAATTCAAACCGGTATTTTCCCACAAGTCGCGGCGAAACCAGATGTGACGTCATCGCATGCCGATATATTTTACATGCAATGAATATACTTTAAACACTTCTAATTCTAACTAGAAAATACTATCGAATGAATTACTAAGCAAAAATATTATAAACTAAATAACTGTCGTAAAGACAGCACACTTTCCTTGCAAATTATTCTATTTTAATTTGTAAACAATTTACTGATTGTTTTATTCTACTTTAGACAGTAATATATTTATTTTCTTTTCCAGGTTCTCTATGTTCAAATCAAGTGTTTTCATGAAATTATCACAATTGGTTACAGAGTGTATCGTTCTTATGAATTGCCTTGGTTCAGAACCTTGAGCTGGTGAGTTTGACCAATTTTTTTTTCAAGAATTTTAACTGAATAGTGCTTAGGGGTAAAAGGATGATTTGTTAAATATTCTTCTAAAACGGGAAAGAACTAATTTCATTAATATTGGGGAAACCAGTGTAACCAGAGAGCCGTGCCTGTCACGTGACAGCACTGCCCTCACCTGGTCGGAGCTCACACCACCTGCTAGTCAACATTTTGCCCCTCCCAACTAATCAATGCACACTTAACCATTGGCCACTTTAATTGGATTAACCTGTCTAGCACCAAGCCATTGGCCCCCTGACCTATAAAGGGTGCTACATGTGCTTGGCTCGCTCTCTTTTGCCATCCTCGAGGGACCACCCTGCTTCACTCCAGGCTGAAGACTGCAGAACAACACTGGAGACATGTGGTAAGGTGTGAGTTGAATAGGGTTGTGGGAGTGTTTATTGTTGTCCCTTTAGCAAAGAGCCATGCTTGCCCATAGCTGGGGGGCAGATATTGTAGTTACTTTTCCCTTGCTTGTATGTGTACCTGTACTCCATCCCCACACCGTTTTCCCATGTATTGTACTGCAGAGCCGACTTTTCTCACGCTCCTCTATTCTAAGCGTGTTTGTGCGAATATTGTAGCTGCTTGTGTTCTTCCCAAGCTTTTTCTCCCCTTATAAATAAACTCCTCATTATTAAAACTGTGTGTCCAGAGCTCTTGCCTTTGAGACCCAAAGAATCTTTCTCATTTCCATCACAACAACCAGGAACTTAACATTCATAATGGTAATATGTATGCAGTCCTGTACAAGTAGTTCTTCTGTATCATTGTGTCATCCATTTTCACTAAAAATAAATTTTGTCTGCCTTTGCATCTGAGCTCTTGCTCTAGAATTGGATAAAACCTTAGCCTTTCGAAGGGAATTGGTTTTAATAGACAGATATAGTTGTATATGCAGCAGGCTGTGTTTATTTGTTTAAAAACTATTTTCATCTTTTCAAATTTAATCTTTTTAATAACCATCAGTTTGCATAATGTCTCTTTCTGAATGTTTAATGGTAGAGATGTACTTGTCAGGTTATATAAAACTATACATCAATCTCAAACTCTTTATTTTTATCGTTATATTTTAGTGACTTGAAGGGGATTGGAAAAGTTTGCAGAGGATCCAACAAATTTGTGTGATTGGCAGTAAGCCTTTACATTGCACAATGTTCTAGGTCATGTCAGTTAGGCAGTAAGGTAGTAAATGGAAGTGAATTTACAAAAATTTGAGGTGGTGCTGTGTGGCCAGGGAAAGTGTGGAGGAACGATGAGTGAAAGGGCATGACCATAGACCTTTAAAAATAGCAGCACAGTTCAATGAGCTGATGGTAAAGGCATCCTTTATTTGTGAAGACATTGAATGTAAGTGTAGGGAGGTTATGTTACCACTATGTACAATGTTAATAGATGACTCAGTGCTGCATGCAGTTTTGGTCATCATGCCAAAGGAAAGATGTCATTGAACTGGAAAAGACAGAGGAGAGTTATCAAGACATTTTCAGTACCAAAATGCTGTTTCATGAAGAGAGACAGAATCATTTTGTTTAGAACAGGAAGATGGGGGAAGACTGAATTAATATTTGTAAAATTTAAGAGGGGACAAGGGGACTTTCAAGGAAGTTGGTTTCCAAGCGAAGTAGATAAGGATGACCCATTTCTCAGGGAAGGGTCAAAACTAGGGATGTAGATTTGGTGTAATTAATTGTGGGGAGGGATGTTTGTTTTTATGCAGAGGGTAATGAGGGTCTGGAACTCGGAGAAGATGGCCGAGGCAGAACTTGGATGGAAACTTGTCCTTCAAAAGTACGGACCCAGAGCTTGAGGTGGGGCCGGGCCTGTAACTTGCCCTTCAGATGACATTAGCAAGATGGGTCAAATGGTCTTCTAAGTTGTAAATTCTGAATCTTTAGTGAAGAAAATACCTCTGAGCTGGCACCTTGCTCTGTTAGCCTCATGAGGGGCATTTTAATAGTCAAATCACATATTCTTCATCCTCCAAGGAAAAGGTTCAGCAAGTTCACGGAAGCTTAGCTGTTGCTGTGAAAAGGTACTTCTAAAGTGCAGTGCTATAGGAAATGGCTCTAATGCCATTGTTATCACTTATCTTGGAAATGTCAGTATGTTGGAGGATACCCGTAGAAATTCATTCCTCAGGGAAAATATATTAGTAACTAACACTCCTCAATAATCTAGTTATGGTTTTCTTGATTTCCCATATGGTTTGTAATGTAGCTTGTTTGAACATTTTCTAATAAATATTTGGAAGCCACAGTAAGACCAGATTCAAATAGGAAACGCAGAAGGACCTGATGATAGCACCGCTGAGGGTATTTAAATTCTTGTGAGACTATAATATAGGACCATGTATATGCTAAATATTCATTTGAAAACCAGAAATCTCCATTTAGCTATACTTCTGATCCAATTGTTCAAACATGAGCAGTCATTTAAAATAAACGAGAGTAAGACTGCTCAGGTAAACTATCACCATATCAGTTCACATTTCAACATCGGCAAAGTGATGAAAGTTGACCGTGTTATCAAGAATCATTAATTCACCGGTAATATGATCAATGATGCTTGATTTGGCTTTTGTGTAATTACTTGACTCCAGAACCAAGTTATCTTCAGAAAATTAAGGATAGGTATTAAATGTTCACCTTGCTCGTGATTCCTAATCATTTCATAATTGCGGGGTGGGGAAGCGGTTATAGGGAAACTGCTTGAAATCAACTTGTATACTTGGTGCTTGTGAATAGGGGAAATATATTTGAAAGTGAGAGGGGGAAATGATGACCTTAGAAAAGCTGGAGGGCATCTTGTCTTTCCAAGTATTACAAAAAAATTTATTACAGTACTCATTGGCAGTGATCCCAGTCCTGAATTAGGTGCTGTTTCAGCTAGCAGCTTTTGTGACGTGCTCACTTTCCTATGGGTTGTCATCGAAAATCTCAGGTGACTATTTTTGAACAGTACCTCATTTGTAAAAATGAGACTCCTGACACGAAATCCATATCTGAACTCCATATCCTGTCTAACATCATCTAACAGTTTGGGGGAATTAAGGAAATATTCAAAATGCATAGTCTTGCAAATGTTGGGATATATTTTGTTGCACATGTTTATAAAATTTTATTGGCTAATTTAATTGTATTAATTACAGGATTTCCAACTGAGTTTGACAAATTGCTAGCATCACATAAAGTTCAACTCTGGAAAAAGAGTGACTTTTTTTCACCAAAAGAGCCTCTCATGCAAACTAAGAATAGTGATCAGTTCCTCTGGGTTTCAGATTATTCAAATAATACATATAGTTTGGTTCTTTACCACATCTCAAAGATGCTTAAGTTTGTACCTTGCAGGGCTGTTACTGAAGGTTTACACAAAGTACACTGCAGATGCTGTGGTCAAATCAATACATACAACAAGCTGGAGGAACTCAGCAGGTCGGGCAGCATCCGGGGAAACGAGCAGTCAACGTTTCGGGCCGAGACCCTTCGTCAGGACTGAAGAGGGAGGGGGCAGGGGCTCTATAAAGAAGGTGGAGGGGTGGGAAGGGGAAGGCTGGTAGGTGCTCTGAAAAACCAATCAGAGGAAAGATCAAGGGGTGGGGGAGGGGATAGGCAGGAAAAGTGAAGAAGGAATGTAAGGGGAAAGCACTATGGGTAGTAGAAGAAGGCAGAAACTGAAGGTTTATGTAGTTTACCTTAAGTTGGGCAACCTAGGTCTTATTTAGTATTTTATTTAGACAGAGTGCAGAACAGGCCCATCTGGCCCAACAAACGATGCTGCCCAGCAGCCTACCTACTTAACCTGAGCCCAATCACAGGACAATTCACAATGACCAATTAATCTACTCATCTACATTTTTGGACTGTGGGAGAAAACTCATGTGGTCACAAAGAGAATGAGTTTGGTGCCAGAATTGAACTCTGAAGTCCAATGCCCCAGGGTTTGACTTAAATGTCTGATTTTTGCCATGCATGTCAGCATCATCTCCTTTCTACGCTTAATATTTTCATAATGTTTTAATGATATTAAGAAGCAGGCCATTTCGCTTATCAAGCCTAGGCCAATTCTCAGAGCAATCCTGTGAATCCTCTTCCCTCATTTGGTTCCCTATTCTCTTTCAATTCCACTCTGATTCTCTTACCACCCACTCTAAGTAAAGTAGGAGTAGTTTGCAGTAACTAGTTACCCTACCAATCTGCACCTGCTTCTTTGGGATGTGGGAGGAAACAAGAACAGTTGAGAGGGGTGGGGCTTGAGGAGTGAAATTAACGCAGTCAGTAGGGGGTCAGGATTGAAGCTAGATGGTGAGGTTGCACACGTGACCTTGCTGTGTTTCTTTGTTTATTTTATCAGTAAATATTGCCTTCTGGTAAGTTGCAGACACAATTATTTAGTTTCATTTGTAAATTGTAGATATTGAAGATTTGTCAAATCCTCCCTTATCTAGTGGAGGGCATTTGTAGGTTTTCTTCATAATTGACTAGAAACTAGAAATTAGAAAAACCGATCAACCAACCATGCACTGTGGTTACAGAAGAAAATCAGAGGTTGGGTATTCTGTGAGCAGCGACTTTGTTCCTAAGTTCTCATAGCCTTCAGTTATATGCAGATACTCTTCATTTGTACAGCTGTGTACAGCTCAGAATAAAATTTGACATTATCCAGGATTTTGTGGTCTACCTAACTGGTATTCAGTTCATCATCCTAAATATCTATGCCATCCATTACTAGAACACTGTTGCTATACTAAGTGCCATCTGCCAAGTATACAGTAGCAACTTGCCATGGCTTCTTTGCATTTTCTGGGTGTTTGTACCATTCTAAAGATCAAGGACAGCAGGTACATGGAAACACTGTCTTCAAATTGACTTCCAAGGCAGGGTCATTCTGGTTTGGAACTGTATTGGGCATTTGTGATCTTCTGTCCATTCATTGTAGGCTAATTAGCTACCCTAATGCATTTTTTTTTTTTGCAATTGACCAGAGAGACCCAGTGTAGTGTAAATGTCAATTTGTAACCATAGAATGGTTTGACAGCTGATAAGCCGCTGCTCTTGGATTCAGACTATCATATTTGTTATTTATTTTTTAAAAATATATAATCAAGAGCACTTAAGCACTTATGAGGTGGGGGGAGGGTAGTGTCTTTGGAAGTGAGTCCATAGCTTATGGGAATATTTCAATGAGGGGGCATCTGAAGTTATCCCCTTTGGTTCAAGAGCCTGATGGTTGAGGGGTAATAACTGTTCCTGAACCTGGTGGTGTGAGTCCTGAGGCTTCAGTACCTTCCTGATGGCAGCAGCAAAAAGAGAGCGTGTCCTGGGTGGTAGGGGTCCCTGATGATGGATGCTGCTTTTCTGCGATGACACTTCATGTAGATGTGCTTAGTGGTGGGGAGGGCTTTACCAGGATGTTCTGGGCCATTTCCACTACTACTTGATCTTTTATTTGACCTACAACAATGGTGTCATTAGCAAACCTGAATATGGCACTGTAGAGCTGTGATCAGCAATACAGTGTTAAGTGTAAAGCGGGTAGATCGTGGAGGTGATAATGTTGCCAATCCTAATTGACTTGGGTCTGCAAATAAGGAAATTGAGGGTCTAATTGCTCAAGGACGTATTGAGGCCCGTGTCTACAACAGGAGTTCCCAACCTGGGGTCCACCTTCCTCTCAGTTAATTGGAAGGCTCCATAGCATTTTTTTTTAAAAAAAAGGTTGGGAACCCCGTGGTCTAGAAGCGTATTGATCAGTTTTGAGGGGATAATAGTATTGAATGCTGAGCAGTAGTCGATTAAAGAGCATCCTGATAGATGCACCTTTGCTGTCTAGATGTTCCAGAGTTGATTGAAAAGCCAATGAGAAGGCATCTGTTGTGGGCATATTGCTCCAGTAGGCAAATTAGAGCAGATTCAAGATGCTGCTCAGGCAAGAGTTATGTGTTTCATCAACAACCTCTCAAAACGCTTCTTCATTGTGGATACAAATGCTACTGGATGATAGTCATTGAGGCAAATTACTACTTTCTTCTTAGGCACCAGTATAATTGAAACATGCTTGGAGCATGTGGGTACCTCAGATTGCTGAAGTGAGAAGTTAAAGATCTTAGTCCAGTTATTTGATCAGCACAGGTCTTTTGTACTCAACCAGGCACCCTGTCTGGTCCAGATGCTTTTCATGGGTTCACCTTCCTGATGGCTACTTGCTCATCGCCCTCTGAGACTAAAATCACAGGGTTATTGGGGGTGATGGTTTCTCCATGTTTTGATAGTCAAGGGAGTATAGAAGGCATTGAGCTTATCTGGAAGCGAAGCCCTATTGTTGCCTGTGTCACTTGATTTAACTTTATAAGAGATTATAGTAAATGTTGCTACTTAGATGGGGGAAGCTAACTAATATTGTTACTTAAAATTCTAGCTATTGAGTTTTCTTTACCAGTGTAGATGCCTGCTCCAAAGGATGTAATTTGTGCCCATCTTGCCTGAACTCTTTGAATTCTCCAAATAATACTGAAACACTGATCAGGTCAATAATGAATCTTTCTTTAGTCTTTGGCATGATTAACCTCAACATCATCTAATCATCACCAGCATCGTCCAGTTAGTCTCAATTACACTAACCTTATCTGTCTAGTTGTATCCAGGGAATCACCAGCAATAGTTTGTCTTCCCCTGCCCAGAGCATTGATTTCCTGCGTTGCTTAGTGCTCTACGCTTAGCCAAACCCTGTTTCTTCAATCATTCCTGTCCTTAGACAACATAATTCAAAATTATGGTTACATTTTGTCTTCATAGATATGCTTTCAGTTGCCAAGACCTATGCTCTATATTTTTCTCCAAGTCGCTTTACTTCTCCACACTTCTCTTTAACTCATTCATCCACTTTTGTAGAAAGCATCTTTATGACCATTGCCACATTATCTCCATAACTGGAGTGCCATTAATATTTATTTGATAATGTTCCTGTAAAGTAAAATTGCAAGCACAGTTCTTGCCTCTCTCAATTCTTAAACTATTTCCCCCCAAAAATAATACTAGATCAAACTTCCTCTGTAAGTATTGGGAAGATGAAAAGCCTGGTCACCATCAGAAATTCCACTCTGTCTTCTGTTCCTGGTGACTGTCTGAAACTGGCTCTGATAGTCAGCAACCTTTGTTGTCACACTTTATTTAGCTCTTTCACATTGTATGTGAGAGGTTCTGCCCAAAATATATTTGCTGTCTACTAGACATTGCAGTAGTTTCATATGTTTAATAAAATGTACTGAAGCAATAGAAAATTAACTTGAAAATATTGGCAAGTTAAAGTGATAAGAAGCAATTTTGATTCTTTTGATAAATGTTTTGTTTGTAATTCTGGTGTCTAATTATTATTTCTTCCTGGTAGGTACATTCTTCTGTGTGTAAATTATTTCTTTTATGGGGAAACAGTTGCTGATTACTTTGGTGGCCTAGTGAGAAAGGAAGTGCCACTTCAATTCCTAGCCCGTTATCATCGCTTCATCTCGTTTGCTATGTACCTAGCAGGTGAGTAAATGTTCAGTAGCTATTTAGATAGACCCTTCATTACTTTAATTATAAGTTTAACAATGTTACTGCATTTGTTTCTTGTGAAGGCAAGTCTCTGGGGAACGATTTCCTACAGTTGTAACAGTTTATTTCCCTTCAATTATCCAAACACTTGTGAGAGTACCAGTGAGAATACTTAGACTTAGAAGGTGATCGTCTTGGATCTACATTGGCTACTAAGGGAGAAATCCAGTAGTCCCGCTTGGCCTTCCTCTAACATTCCTAGATCTCTATAACCTACTTTTTCTCAAGTACCCATCAAATGGCCTTTTATTCTTATTTGCCCAGAACCCTAAGAGGTAATCTGCAATAAATAGTTAACAATTTAGTACATCTTTGGAATGTACACTCTCGGCTAAGCAAGGATGCACCATTGTTTGGCAATTTTCCTTTATATCACAACTGGTCTATAATAAATTGCAGTACTGAGGTATTCTATAAGACCATCAGGATGTAAGACATAGGAGCAGAATTGAGTCTGCTCTGCTATCCCAGCATGGATGATTTATCATCCTCCTCAACCTCATTCTCTTGCCTTCTCCCCATAACCTTTAATGAATAACTGAATAATCAACCTCCACTGTAAAAATACCAATGACCCGTCCTCCACAGCCAGCTGTGGCAATAACTTCCACAGATTCACCATCCTCAGACTGAAGAAATCCCACCTCATCTTTGTTATAAATGGACATCTGTATTCTGAGGCTGTGCTCTCTGGTCCCGCATTCCCCCACTATAGGAAATACCTTCTCCACATCCACTCTATCTATGCTTTACAGTGTTTGATAGGTTTCTATAAGATCACCCCCTCATTCCTCTAAACTTCAGCCCAGAGCCATCAAAAGTTCCTCATACATTAACCCTTTCATATCCTGGATCGTGAACCTCACCTGGACCTTGTTGAGTGGCAGCACACCTTTTCTTGGAAAGGGGCTCAAAACTGGTGACGATACTCCATGTGGTCTGATCAGTCCCCTATAAAGCCTCAGCATTACAGTACAAACTTGCTTTTATGATCTAATCGTCTCAGAATTGATGCTAACATTGCATTTGCCTTCCTTACCACCAAATCAATCTGCAAGTTAACCTTTTAGGGAATCCTGCACAAGGACACCCAAGTCCCTCAGCATCTCTGAATTTTGAATTTATAAGTTAGTCTATGCCTTGACTCCTTCTACCAAAGTGCATGACCATACACTTCCCTACGCTACAAAAAGAAGCCAGGTCTGATATTTCCTACAATAAAAGGGAACTTGTATAATTTACTGCAGTGTAAATCTGCGTATTTCTTACAGAAGTATTCATATTCCTAGCTTTTTAAAGAATTCTGTGGTGTCAATCACACCCCATAGAAAAGTACACAAATGTAGCTTAAAAATTTCAGTGTATGTTCCTTAAAATGGTATACGTTAAAAGGACATAGTCTTCCTTTTTCCACTTAGTTTTACAAATTTGCATTAGTTTTAGTGAATTGGACAATGAATCCTTGTGTTATCTTGGAAGGTTAAAACTGCTTAATTAAAAAATGAACTATTTGGATAACGTTTTTGTTTTTATTACTGTTTTGCTAGATTAAATAAGATGAGTGTTGTATTTTTCGGAAGTACCGTACTCCAATTCTCAGTTGTTTTGCTGATTGGTTATGCTTTCCATAGAATACATAGAGTTTAAATGCAAACTCACCTGAAACAAACTTACTGATTTTATTGCGTGTAATGCAGGAATAAAAAAGTTCTTGCTAAAAGTAGTTTATTTCAGTATCTATAATCCGGAATAAGCAGTTGGCATTTTATTTGATTTAACCTTTTGACTTATGTTTTCTTATTCCTGGACTAATTCAATCATTTGTTCAATCTTGAGTGAAATCTATGAACTGCTACTCATATTAATCTGTCTTGGCTTTTGGCATATATGTATGTGCATCTGATTACCAAGTTGTGTATTTTTAAAAAGTCCATGACACAATACAGCATGTACACTTTCCAGAAGAGTGATATTAGAGGAAATGCTCTCAAATAAACATTAAAATCCATAAATTATTAAAATGCCAGAAACGATAACTAAAGGATTTAATTTCCTTTGAAGGTTAACTGTTAATAGTTTCTTTGGGAAACCTTTGTGCTTATCTACTTTATTAATACCATAGGATATAGGAGCAGTATTAGGCTATTTGCCCATCGAGTCTGCTCCACCATTTCATCAGGATTATCCAGTTTTCATCTCAGCCCTAATCTCCTGCTTTCGCCCCTTATCCCCTCATGCTCTGACCAATAAAGAATCTGTCAACCTCTGCCTTAAATATACATACAGATGTGACATCCACAGTTGCCTGTGGCACAGAATTCTGCAGATTCATCAGCTCCTTATCTCTGTTCTGTGTCTGTGTCCCTTGGTCTTGGACTCTTCCACCATAGGAAGCATCCTCTCCACATCCACTCTCAAAGCCTTTCACCATTCGGTAGGTTTCAATGAGGTCACTCCTCATTCTTCTGAATTCTAGAAGATACAGGTCCAGAGCCATCAAACGCTCTTTATATGGCAAGCTGTTCAATCCTGGAATAATTTTCGTGAAACTCCTTTGAACCCTCTCTAGCTTCAGCGTGTCCTTTCTAAGATGAGGGGTCCAAATCTGCCCACAGTACTCCAAGTGAGGCTTCAACAGTGGTTTATAAAATTTCAACATGACATCCTTGTTTTTATACTCTAGTCCTCTTGAAATGAATGCGAACATTGCATTTGCCTTCCTCACCACACACTCAGCCTACAAATTAATCTTTAGGGAATCCTGCACAACGACTCCCAAGGCCCTTTGCACCTCTGTTTTTTTGTATTTTCACTCCATTTAGAAAATGGTTAGCCCTTTCTTTTCTTCTACCAAAGTGTATGACCTTACACTTCCCGACATTGTATTCCATGCCATTTCTTTGCCCATTCTCCTAATCTGTTTGTCCTTCTGTACCCTGTCTACTTCCTCAAAATTCCCTGCCCCTCCACCTATCTTCGTATCATCTGCAAGCTTTGTCACAAAACCATCAATTCCATCATTCAAATTATTGACATATAACGTAAAAAGAATCTGTCCCAATACAAACACCTGTAGAGCACCACTAGTCACCGGCAACCAACCACAAAAGGCTCCCTTCATTCCTACTCTTTGCCTCTTGCCAATTAGCCACTACTTTACTCATGCTGACATCTTACCTTGTAGCTTGTTAATCAGCCTCATGTGGCACCTTGTTAAAGGCCTTCTAAAAATCTGAGTAGACAATATCAACTGATTCTCAAGGCAACACGAGTGAATCTGCAGTTGCTGGAACTGATTCTCCTTTGTTAATCCTGCTTCTTATTTCTTCAAAGAATTCCAACAGATTTTTCAAGCAAGATTTTCCCTTGAGGAAACCATCAGCCTATTTTATCATGTGTCCCCAAGTACCCTGAGACCTCATCCTTAATAATCAACTCCAAAATCTTCCCAACAACTGAGGTCAGACTTTCTGGCTTATCATTTCCTTTATTCTGCCTCTCTACAGAGTGGAGAGTGATACTTGCAATTTTCCAGTCTTCTGGAACCGTTCCCGAAAGATCATTACTAATGCCTCCACGATCTCTTCAGCCTACTCTTTCAGAACTCTGTCGTGTACACCATCTGGTCCAGGTGACTTACCTACTTTCAGATTTTTCAGTTTCCTAAGAGCCTTCTCTCTCGTTATGGTAACTTCACACACTTCATGACCCCTGATACCTGGAACTTCCACCATATTGCTAGTGCCTTCCACAGTGAAGAATGATGCAACATATTCAGTTCATCTGCTATTTCACTGTCCCACATACTATCTCTTCAGCATTGTTTTCCAGTGGTCCGATATCCACTCTCGCCTCTCTTTTATCTGAGGAAACTTTGTATTTGAAGAAACTTTTAATATTATTAGCTAGATTACTTTAATATTCCATCTTTGCCTTAATGACATTTCAATTACCTTCTGATGGTTTTTTATAAGCTTCCCAATCCGCTAACTCAATCCCAATAATTTTTGCTCTATTGTATGGCCCCTCTTTGGCTTTTATGTTGGCTCTGACTTTTTCTGTTAGCCATGGTTGTCCTCTTCGGGCAGTATATATACTGTGCCTTCATCATTGCTTGCAGTAATTCCAGCCGTCACTGCTCTGCCAGTTTTCTTTTCCAACCAATTGTGGCCAACTCGTCTCTCATGCTTCTGCAATTCCCTTTACTTCACTGTAATGCTGATACATCTGAATTTTGCTTTTCACTACTGAATATTTAAGACCATAAGACAGAGGAGCAAAATTGAGCCATTCAGCCCATCTGGTTTGCTCCACCATTCCATCATGAATAATCCCAGATCCCACTCAACCCTGTGCACTTGCCTTCTCGTCATAACCTTTGATCAGGAAATGATAAACTTCCGCCTTAAATATATGCATGGACTCAGCCCCCACCGCAGTCAGTGGCGGAACATTTGACTGGATTTTTTAAAGAAATTTTGAATGATATTATTTTAAAATAAGTATCAAAATATTCAAACAATATTTAAAAAAATAAATGTATACTATGTTGCAAGACAGTTACAGTTTAAATGGAAGGTACTGTAATTTTTGTCATTAATTCTGTGCCAAACCAAATTCCTAAACTTCTGCTAAAAATTCAACACCCAGATTGTTCATCTAATCTTCCAAGGCAATCTGTTGATTTTACAGGTTTTAAATTTTCTTTTATTTTCATTTTCTATTTCTGTATTATGGCCACTAGAAAGTTAAATTACCTTTTAAATCTTTCAGTATTTTTTTGAAACTCGCAGTAGGTAGCTGGGGAATCAAATTTATTTTATGAAAGTTTTATTTCCTCTACATTTCCTTCTTCATGGTAAAGAAAACAATACGTCTCTGATTTTCACATTAAGGTACAACTGAAGTCATGTGCCATGTAAAGAATTAAGGACATAATTTCCTGTACCGAGGCTGCAGCCCAGAAATGAGGAGGTTTAAATTTACAGATTCACTCTTTTGCTCACATTTCTTTGTATGATGGATTAAAGTTGGGTCACATTACTAGAACAATTATGTTTATAAATTACTTAAATTTTGAAAGTGTTCAGTTATTCAGCTGTCTTTTCATTCTATGACATTCAGTTACAATAATGACTAACGAAGTTGTGGAATTTTGCAAGCACTCAGGAAGATTGCGAGAGCCCGAACATTAGATTGGTTTCACCATAACTCGTTTGCAATTTGTGTTAAGAAGTCTAATACACTCCCTGCTATCACTTTTCAGGCTTCTGCATGTTTGTACTGAGTTTAGTGAAGAAACATTACCGACTGCAGTTTTACATGGTGTGTATCCAAATTTACTTTGTAGTTATTAATGTAAGTGAAAGGATGTACCATATGACTGCCAACTTTGCAAACGTTTCTTGCAGTAAATAGTGGACCAAATTTAGATTTAGTTGATGTGGTGGTAAATTACTTAAATAGTGGGATTACCAATTCTGAAAACTTAACTTAAAGGAGAGAGGTGTTTACATCTCTTTAATTCAATCGTGTAAATATCTGGATTTAAATGACTTGTGTCAGTAACAGTGCCAATAAAACTACTAGGAGGTCTGAAAAGCACATTTGGCTCACCAGTGCCTTTTAAACGAGGGATGTTGCTGTCTTTACCTGGTCTGGCTCATACCACTTTGGGTCCCTGACAATATAATTGATTTTTACTTCTCCATTGGGTGGGGGAAGAAAGAAATAGAAATATATTAAGCTTGGCTACACTCAATAGTCTGCAAAAGCTGACATTGCCAATAGTGTTCATATCCTATATTTTAAAATATACCTGGCAGTGTTCCATGAAAGAAGAACTGCCTTCAGTTTAATTTTATCAGATAGAGAAATTTTGTTACATCAAGCTAAGAATTACCTAGATCTCAATAGATGCAGGCTTACTCCTTGAGCATAGTGCTGGTTCTCACAGAAGTGAGCTACCCTACCACTTTCCCGTAATCAGTGATTGGACTTCTACACAGTATTAAGAGGAATAAATGCTTGAATACTTGCACAACAATTTTACATAACTGCATATGTTCCTTATTTTGTATCTAAATCTGTTGCAGACTAATATGACTGAAATCATTTCTGCTGCAGTATATCAGGAGAAATGCTGGGGAAACTCAGCAGACCAGGCAACATCTGTGGAAGGAATTTGTTTCAGTTTTAAGACCCTTTGTCAGAATTGAGAATGAGGATATAGTCATTAAATGTTAAGCTCTTTTGCTTGTGAATTTTCTTGCAAATGTTGTGAAAAGAGTATTGTCTGGGTGTCTGAGATGTGCCCAGGAAGCCAGAATGTATAAATGTAAGAAGTAAGGAACAGAAAAATGATAGGCAAAATTGGGCAATCCTGCTAAAAAAAATAAAGGCAATTTATCTAAATTTGGAGAGTTCAATATTATACTCTGCAACATACCCAAATGAAAGATGCTGTTCTTTGATTTGTATTGGGCTTCATTGTAACATTTTAGGAACCCACAAAGCAGAGGTAAGAGAGGAACAGTGATTTTTTTAAAAAATAGCATTACCGTACTGAGTCGGTCCTTCCAACCTTCAAGCCATGTCACCGCAGCAACCCCTGACAAACCAGATTAACCCAAACAAGACAATTTACAATGACTAATTAACCTACCCGTTATGTCTTTGTACTGTGGTAGGAAACCAGAGGACATACAAAGACACCTTACAGATCAGTGCTGGAATTGATCTCAAAACCCCAGAATGCCATGCACTATAATAGTGTCACACTAACCACTGTGCTACCTTGGTGGCCACAGAATTAAAGTGGTGGGGAGCTAGAAACTCATTTACTTTTCTCTAGGACCATCAGCGATGGATGAACACCCAAAGTCTTGGGCCTCCTTCCATCTTGTTATTCTATTACATGCTTTGTAATATGATTGGTTGGGAAGTTGCTGCATCTGGCACTAAAAATTTTTTAAATACTGTCACAATCTTTTAATTATATCATTATTTCCAATAGTTCAGATGTGTAAATCATGTTTGTAATATTTGGTTCTTCTGATTATAGTTTGCTTTCCAATTAAAAGTAATCCAACATTTTTTATTTTAATGTATTTGCACTTATTGATTAAAGTGTGCATAGAGAGGTTGCTTCAAGCAGAAATAAAGTAAATAGGTCAGAAGATAAGATCAGAATGTCAGTGCAGAAAATATTTTCCCTTTTGCTTATTTCTTTATTATATTTTAGAATCCGTCAGTGTAATGTATTTCTATGCAGAAAGTGTTCAGTCTTTCATGCTTACTTATAAGCCTTTGTTACTCTTTCCTCAATTGTATAGAGGTGCAGACCCAGATTTTTCCATGTGTACTAGGTGGGTACAGCACTGTTCTATGTCCCCCATTCACTCTGAAATTACAGCCTCAAAACAATGGAGATTATGAAAATGCTGGAAATCTTGTACAATACACACAAGAGGCTGGAGGAACCCAGCAGGTCAGGCAGCAGAGAAAGGTATTGAGCAGGCATGAGAATGGGGAAGAATATGAGGAGGACTGAGAGGACCAGCAGAATGGGGGAGAAGATAGATAGAAGAAAGAAGGGGATGGGAAATGAGGAAGGTTACTGGAAGTTAGAGACATTGATGTTCACACAATCAGGTTGGAGACTACCCAGGTAGAATATGAGGTGGTGTTCCTCCAACCTGAGTTTGGTCTCATCATCATGACAGTAAAGGTGTTGCTGTAGGAATGGGAAGCCAACTTGAAATGAGTGACCATCATGAGATCCTGGCTATTGTGGTGGACAGAGGAAGGTTTTGACGAAGCCCCAGTCTGCTTTGGGCCTAACTGATGTACAGGAGGCTGCACCAGATATAATATGTTACAGGAAAGACTTGCAGATGAAGTGCCACTGCCTCACTTAGAAGTATTGTTCAGGGCCCTGAATGATAGTAAAGTACTGGTCACAGTTGCAGGGATAAGCACCAGGAAGGAGATCACTGGAGAGAGACTAGTGGACAAGGGGATGGGAGAGAGAGCAATCCCTGCAGAAACCAAAGAGCGATGGTGGGGGGGGAGGGAAAGATATCCTATTGGATCCTACCACCACATGATCCAGCAGGTCATTCTCTGCAATTTCTGTTGTCTTCAACTCTCTCTGGTGTTCAGAATTGTATAAAACTTTAAAATGAAATTGCTGTTAATTAAAGCATAAATATGTTCTAAACCCTTTAGGTAATTAAATATCAAACGAAATGCATAATTAAATATATAACTGTATTTGCATATTTATCTATGTGTATCCTTTCCCACATCCCTAAAATCATCAATCAAATAAATGGGAATTCAGGTGCACTCCCCACAAGTGCTAATGAGTTGTATTAAACTTCTGCTAACTGGAGAATCCAACTGTAGGGCTGAGCTGGGAAATCAACAATGGAATTTGGTCAGCAAATTTGGACCCAGTGTTTGCCTGGGAGTCTTAAAACTTAATGAATTTTTCATTGAGGGTTGCAAACACTTCTGTGCAGAATTGTCGTCGAGTCTTGGCTTGGTGGGGAGGGGGGGAATAAAAGCATTAGCAGGGATCATCTGAGCACATCAGTCACAATTTCCTTTACCAAACTTAAAATTTTTACACACTATCACTAAAATCCCCAACTTTCTGTTTCAGTGAAGAAACTCCTAATTCTACAAGACTTTTCATAGTACTGCACTTAACATTTTTATTTGTTGCACATATTCTACCTTATACTTACTCATAGTTGTCCAGCTGTTGCCATCTCTCAATTATTCACTTTTTAAAAAGATTTATGTACTCTGTTTTGTTTATTATATACCCAATCTCTGTGTTTCAAAATAAAACTTTCTGTAGTGGTAAGCCCCACTATTTCTTCACTGAAAAGTTTATTTTTCAAAGTAGGTATCCTTAAATCACTCACTGAATTTTACAGTTGATTACAAACATTAATAAACATCACTAGCAGAAAAGGATAAGCTGATCTATTGACTGTCTCCCCTTCATTCATATTGTGGCTATAGACTTCAGCAACTATATAATAATTTGACTAAAATAAGTTGCGGCACAGGGTGAAGGAGGGTTAGCATCCAGTTCTTCTGGCTGTTAAGTATATCACTTGTACTTAACATACACAAATACTGTACGTTACTCTTTGTAATACAGTGATATGTGTCAGCTAAAAACCTATCCAGCTCCTTTTAATTGTTGTCTGCACTTGCAACATAAGCAGCAGGTAATGGCACCTGTAGCGTATGAGGAACAAAAACAAATCTGACATCAAGTTTAGTTTGTGCTTACAAGTAGCAGTATTACTTGTGATCCTTTGCTTGTTTTCCCTGATCTCTCTAAATTTAATGTCTCAGTCTAACACCTTCCCGTAAGGGTTTTCCTGTACCTTCATCATTTTGTGTAAAGTTTTTGCTTTGTTTTCCAAAGAGTTGGTGGACCCAGCTTTTTTAAGTTGTGGAAGCTTAAACCTTAATTCAGATATTTTCACGGGTCCTCACATAACCACCATGAACCTTTTCCTATGATTTTGTACCAAAACTAGATACTTCTTTATAAATGAAAGCTAAGAATGCTTCTGTACATAGACTACTTTCCTTATTTTAGACCATCTGCATAATGTATTGAGGTACTTTTATGGTATAGTGGACTTTAATTGAAAAGTCCTTTGGTTACATAAAAGTTAAATTAATATTCACATTTTAAAGTGAATTTATAAGTTCAGGGAAAAATGCCATGAAATGCAGGTACCTCTTTCAAAGGCCAGCAGAGTTGCTTCTTAAGATAAAGGAAATGTAGGAAAAATAATTTAATGGAGTCTTTCTTTATTTTTTTTGTTGTCTTTTGTGTAGAAAAGTAACTCCATAGTCCTTTGTGGGCAGTAAGAATAATTAGCCTTAAGTAAAGTTATTCAAGAAAAGACAACTATATAAGGAATACTGAAAAATAGTAATGACATTAACCGTAGAGCATATGAAAATATGAGAGCTATAGTCAGGAGGGAAATTTGGATTGCCAAAAGGAAGGTTGAAAAGGATCTTGCTCATAATGCTAAGATTAACCCCCAGAGATTTTTTTCAGTACTTAAGTTGTAAAAGAAAATTCGAAGAGGAAGTTAAGTGTATTAGGAATGCTGATGGAGTAATAAGTTATGCAGAGAAGAACATAGCAGATACTCTTAACTCATATTTTGCTGAAGTATTTACCTGCGAAGATGTTAGCAATATGCCACTAAGTGTAGAGAAAATTAATGGTGTTTTCAGTGACTTAGATTTCTGAGAAAGTGAGGTCCGCTTCAGATGAAAGTTAATTTCCAGGGCCAGACAACATGTGCCCAATCATACTTAGAAAAGGTCTGTGATTGTTTATTGCAACCCCTAACATATTTTTCACAATTTAGTGAAGAGGGGTGAAATCTCTTAGGACTGGAAATGGGCTGATGTTATCCCAATATATAAGAAAGGTGACAGCTTTGACCCTGGTAACTATAGACCAGTGAGCTTAATGTCCATCATAAGTAAAATACTGGAAACAATAATAAAGAATGAGTTGGAAAAGCAGATGATAAGAACAGGCATGTTAGCAGAAAGCCAGCTTAGGTTCAGAAAGGGGAAATCATATTTTACTAATATACTGGAGTTCCATGAAGAAACAACTAAAATTTATGAAAACTATAGAGCAGTTGATATAATTTACTCGGACTTTCAGAAGTTTTTTGATAAGGTACCCTACAAGAGGTTAATAATCAAATCACAGGAGGTAGAGGTTCAGGGTAAGAGGTGCAAATGTGTGCAGAATTGGCTCAAAAACAGAAAGCAACGAATTATGGTGAGAGGATTATTTTAACACCTAGATGTTAAAAGTGGGGTTTCACAGGGATCAGTTTTGGGCTGCTGATTTGGATAAGGGCATAACAAACTATTAAAGTTTGAAGATGACACAAAATTAGGGAGACGGGCTAATAACATTCAGGAGCAGAATCAATACGGTGAGATCTAAACATAATCCAGATGTGGGGGGATAAATGGCAGATGAAATTTGAGAAACCGTGAAGTATTACATATAGGAAGAAGAAATACCAGATAGAAATATACAATCAGGGTGGGGGGGGGGGGGGAGATTCTTGAGTTAGGAAGTTCACTGTAGGATCCAGCTTCTGGTAGGCTCATTAATGTCAGTGTCTAGACAATGCACTGAAGTGATTTGGAAGGATAATAGAATGTTGGGCTTCATAATGCACTCAGTGGAGTTCAAGTTTAGAGATGTTCTCCATAAGTTATATAATGCACTTGTGAGGTCACACCTTGAGTACTGTGTTCATTTTGGTCTCCGTATTTTGTGAGGAATGTGAATACACTGGATAGACTTCAGAGAAGGGCAACTAGACTCTACAGGTCATGAGGTATGAAGAAAGCTTGAAAGAATTAAATCTTTTTAGCCTAAATAGATGTAGAATGACAGGAGACATGATAGAAGTGTTCAAAATCGTTAGCAGTATAAGTAAGTTGGATGCCAGCTGCTACATCAAAATTAATCCATCAACAAGGACATGGGTCATAGGTTGGAGACTAGTTAAAGGGAGGTTTCAGACTAACATCAGGAAGTATTTCTTCACACAGTAAGCTGTGGACTCGTGGGACAAACTACCTAGTCGTGTAGATGAAAGTCGTACCTTATAAACTTGATAGTTATTTTAAGATACTGTGTGAATAGGAATTTGATAAGCTTTATTGGGTCAAATGGCCTGTTCTTGTCAAAAGATTTTATAATGTTCTAAAAAGCCAAGAGATCCATGTTTGGTGTTTAAAGGGATTTTTGGAGATTGGAATTTAGGCAATTCATTCATCACAGAGCAAAGGTTGTTGGACAAGAGGAGGGATCCAGTGATTGGGGAATTCTTAAAGATGTTTTTGTAGCATGGAAGAAAGATAGAAGTAATATTAAGTTATTGTGCTCCAGAAAAAAAACTATCAAATGTGAGACAGTGAAGGACCAGATGCTCATGTGGGTCAGTAAAAGGGTTGGAATGGAGATGTTATATACCTGTGGCTAGGAAATTAACAGTATAATTTTTGATGAACTGTCATTTGATGTTGAATGAAGGACTATTATACAGAATTCTATGCAGGTGACAAAGGAATTTGAGGATTTCATCAACAAAATGATCATACTAGAAATAGAGGTTGATGGTTGATATGAAGATATAGAATCATAACTGTTGCTTGTGATTCAGCAGTCTACAGATGAATCCATTTTTGGTACATCTGTAGACTGACTGGAGGAAATTGGGATCATGGGCAGAAATTAAACCTTGAGGATGATACACTTGTTCACTCCCCTTTCGCAACTTTTTTAATAGTTGCTTATATTAAATAGAAAGTGCAGGAAACAGTGTCAGAAGGCATATGTGGAAAGAGAAATACAATTAATATTTCAGACTGGTGACCTTTCAGGAAGTTCTTCCTGATGAAAGATTACATTTTCTATATCCCTATTATTGCAAATTTCAGTAATGATCTCTTTTTTACATGCAAATCACTTTCCATATGAAAACTGAAGGGATACATCACTGGGTTTGCAAAGTTAAAATAAATAAACAAGAAAGTAAATAGTTTATCAGAGAAAGATAACTTCCTAAATTATGAACTGAAACATCACTAGATTATGTGGTAAATTTTGACCAGCATTTTGTTACCTTCCATGTGGATTGCATTAATTAGTCAACTGGGAAAAGGATTAATAAACTGTAATATGATTAAAGACACATTTTACAAAACAAGTAATTGTGGTTTGATTATACCTAACAGTTTGGCTGGACTCATGTAACACTACTAATCATTGTTACCCAGTCTCATCTGGTGATCCAAAATTTATTTGAAGGCATGATCTGGTAAGTTTTAAATTTACTTGTTTTTCATTTCTGAATAAATTGTGCATTTTTAAAGGGATTATGGTATGTGTTTTCATGTCCTTTTTCTTTGCCTTTTCCCTCCTTTCTCTGCCCTCCCTCACACCTCATAATTCACTGAATTGACCTGAAGTCATCTACTGTGTCATTTCCACATACATCATCAAACAATTGATTGGTGTCGTTTTAGCAATATAATCATGGTTATCTGGGAAATAGGCAATCCTCCCTTGTGCCCTAGAATTGTGCAACCATTTGTTTTTGTTAAATAAGTGCAAATTGTGAAGATTTTAAGTTGCTTTGCATTCAATGAATAATTCAATTTTTGTATTTGTTTTCAGGTTCATTGTACCAATTTCAATCGTAATTTGTAATGATATAATGGCGTATCTATTTGGATTCTTCTTTGGAAGAACTCCATTAATTAAGGTAAGTTATCCATTGAAAAGCTATCCAATTTACTCTGATAATTTATGAATATGACTAATTGTATGCTGGACTAAAGTAAAAGCAAACATTATTTATGCAAACATGAGGAAATCTGCAGATGCTGGAAATTCAAGCAACACACACAAAATGCTGGTGGAATGCAGCAGGCCAGGCAGCATCTATAGGAAGAAGCACTGTCGACATGTCGGGCTGAGACCCTTCGTCAGGACTAACCGAAAGGAAAGATAGTAAGAGATTTGAAAGTAGGAGGGGGAGGGGGAAATGCGAAATGATAGAAGACAGGAGGGGAAGCTAAGAGCTGGAAAGGGAAAGGATCATGGGATGGGATGGGAGGCCTAGGGAGAAAGAAAAGGGAAGGGGAGCACCAGAGGGAGATGGAGAACAGGCAAGGAGTGATTGTGAGAGGGGCAGAAAGAGAAAATAAAAAGAAAAAAGGAGGGGGGAATAAATAAATAAGGGATGGGGTGAGGAGGGGCATATTGTTTAAATTGTTTGATAGAATGGGTTTGGCCAGATGGTAAAGAGGGTATGCCTAGAATTGGCTCTAAAGGAGCAGAGGAGTGCCAGTACATTTCCATTTTAGGATGGCATGTGATTTGGAGGGGAATCTGTAGGTAATAAGTTTCCTTTGTATCTAGCGTTTTTGTCATCAGTGGTAGAGACTGCCACTTTGTAAAGTGTTTATAGCAGGAGCATAGATGAGTAATTACCATGCGTTTTGTAAATGAAACACATTCCACCTTGGTATACTGGTGGTGTAGTGAGTGTTTCGTGGTTGTTGAGTGTTAAGTACATGGGCTACCCAGGATGAGTTCAAGCTGCTTGTGTTGTTGGCAAGCTGAGTGCATTTGTTCACATTTGCAACTGATGCCTTGTAAATATTGCAACCCCACACCCCTCCCCATGCCCATCTGGTTGACTGAAGAATTGATTGCACTACAATGTAATTTTTTTCAATATATTGTAAGTGTTAGTAGCATCCGATAGTACATAAAGCCTGCTTACTGGGCACTAGCAAAATCCCAGTGGCGCCAGATTATCAGAGTTTTAAGTGGCATGTCCACTTGAATTTCTGTAAAATGTTAACCCAAGAATGGTGCTGATGGTAATGTCATTGAATGTCAAATGTAGTTACAGTATTCCTTGGGACTTTGCTTGTGCCAGATTGGTCAGTAGATTTTCTAAACTATTGGATTTTAGTCTGTTAACAATTTTATTTCACTTACGTGTTGTACAATAGTGTAATAACCTTTCCAGTGAATTTAAAGGTATCTTGAAATGAACAGACATTCTGACTGCAGACCTACCTATGTTTCTGACTTCTGGTGCTCCAGACTCCAACCTTGTCTCTTGTATCATTTTCCACTCACACTTTGGGTACTCACATTCTGCATTAATGAGTGAGCCAGATTCCTGGGTTCCTGGATTTCTGAACACTTAGATGCCAGATTATCGGAGCTTTACTCAATGAGAACTTTCCTTCTAGGAAATGGTTATTACCTAACACTTTGACACAAATGTTACTTGCCACAGTGAACACAGTGAATAAATATGTGAATGGAAAATGGTCTTCCATGTGGTGGTTCTATCTTGCCTCTTAATCATAGAGTCATAGAAAACTACAGCATAGGGACAGGCCCTTTGGCCCATCTAGTCCATGCTGAACAAATTAGACTCCCTGATCCCATCAACCTGCACCTGGACCATAGCTCTCCATACCCCTCCCATCCATGTACCTATCCAAACCTCTCTTAAAATGTTGAAATTGAGCTTACATGTGCCACTTGCACTGGCAGCTTGTTCTACACTCTCAAGACCTTCTGAGTGAAGAAGTTGCCCCTCATGTTCCCCTTAAATTTTTCCCCATTCGCCCTTAACGCATGACCTCTAGTTGTAATCTCACCCAATCTCAGTGGAAAAAGCATTCTTGCACTTACCCTATCTATACCCCTCAATTTTGTATACCTCTATCAAATCTCCATTCCATCTTCTACATTCCAGGGAATAAAATTCTAACCTATTCAAACTTTCCTTATAACTCAGGTCCTCCAGTCCCAGCAATATCCTTGTAAGTTTTTGCTGTGCTCTTTCAATCTTACTTGCATCTTTCAGATAAGGCAGTTGACCAAAACTGTACACAATACTCCAAATTAGGCCACACCAACATTTTATACAATTTCATCATAAGTTGAAGTTATGTTGAATTCCTGTACTCAATATATGATCAAAGAAGTCTAATGTGCCAGAAGCTTTCTTTATGACCCTATCTACCTGTGACGTTGCTATGGATTGGTATACCTAGATTCCTTTGTTCTACCACACTTAACAGTGCCCTACCGTTCACTGTGTAAGACCTACCCTGAGTGGTTTCCCAACAAGTGCAACACCTTACACTTGTCTGCATTGAATTCCCTCTGTCATTTTTCAACCCATTTTACCAGCTGTCCAGAACCCACTGCAAGCTTTGATAGTCTTCCTCGCTGTATACCTCCAATCTGGTATTATCCATAAATTTGCTGATCCACTTAACCACACTATCATCCAGATCATTGATATAGATGACAAACAACAACAGACCCAGTACTAATCCCTGCGGCACTCCACTAGTCACAGGCCTCCTGTCAGAGAGGCAATGATCTGCCACCACTCTCTGAGTTCTCCCGCAAGGCCATTGTCTAATCCGATGTACTACCTCATCTTGAACGCCAAGCAACTGAACTTTCTTGACTAACCTTACTCCTCAAACTTTCCTTGTCAAATACCTTGCTGAAGTCCATGTAGTCAACATCCACTGTCTTGCCTTCATCAACTATCCTGGTAGCTTTCTCAAGAAACTCTATAAGATTGGTTAGAAGTGACCTACCACACGCAAAGCCATGCTGACTATCTCTAAATCAACCCTGTCTATCCAAATACTCACATATATGGTCCCTCAGGATGTCTTCCAGTAACTTTCCCACTACTGATGTCGGGCTCATCGGCCTATAATTTCCTGGTTTATTTTTAGAGACTCTCTTAACAATGGAGCAACATTAGCTATCGTTCAATCCTCCCTTTCCTCATCAGTTGCTAAGGATGATTTAAATATCTCTGCTAGGACCCCTGCAATTTCTGCACTTGCCTCCCACAGGGTCTGAAGGAACACCTTGTCAGGCCTTAGGGATTTGTTCACCCTAATTTGCCTTAAGACAGAAAACATCTCTGTAATCTGTACAGGATCCCTGACCTTGCTGCTGCATTGCCTCACATCTATAGACCCTTTGTCTGGCTCCCAAATAAACACAGATGCAAAAGATCCATTTAAGATCAACCCCATCTTTTATGGCTCCATACTTAGATTACGATTCTGATCTTCCAGAGGATCAATTTTGTCCCTTACAGTCCTTTTGCTCGTAATGTAGCGGTGTGCTACACGCAGCGTTGAAATAACGACATGGAGTCGATGAACTGCAGTTACAAAAAGATTTTATTCGAACTTCGCAGCCTCGCTTTAAAGCCTTCCTGATCCCGCCCTCCCCGGGCACGGATGCTGTAGGGAGCACGTATTCACAGTACTGTCCTGCGCGCGGATGCTATGGGGGGCACATACTCACAGTCCTGTCCCGCGCGTAGATGCATGTATTCACAGTCCCGTGCGTAGATGCATGTATTCACAGTCCCGCGCGGGCTTTTCCCCTTGCTGGTGAAGCAGACTTGGCGCCCTTTTGGGACTGGCCTTTATGCTGGTGCGCAGGCTATTTGTGAGCCGGTTCGAGTGCGCTAGGAAGTGGGTCACCACATAAGCCCCCCCCCCCCCCCCCCCCCCCCCCCCGGAACCGGCGATACACCCCGCAATGTCCACAGTCTGGGCCGGACTCTGTTTGGGAGGTCGGCCTCGGCGCCGCGGTGCCGGAAACTCGACCGGTTGTGCCACGTCCACATGGGCTGGTTTGAATTGGTCCACCGTGAAAACCTCCTCTCTCCCCCCAACGTCCAGCACGAACGTGGACCCGTTGTTCCTGATCACCGTAAATGGGCTCTCGTAGGGCCACTGTAGCGGTGGCCGACGCCTGCCCCTTCGTACAAACACAAACTTACAGTTCTGCAGGTGTTTGGGTACGCAGGTCGGGTTCTGTCCGTGCTGCGAAGTGGGTATGGGGGCCAGGTCACCGAGCGGCTCGCGTAGTCTGCCCAGGACTGCTGTGGGTTCTTCCTCTTGCCCCCTTGGGGCTGGTATGAACACCACTGGGATGACCAGGGGTGCACCGTACACCAACTCGGCCGACGAGGTGTGCAGATCGTCTTTGGGCGCTGTGCGGATGCCGAGCAGGACCCAGGGAAGCTCACCTACCCAATTAGCTCCTCTCAGGCGGGCCATGAGGGCCGACTTCAGGTGACGGTGGAAACGCTCCACCAGGCCAGGCCGTTGGACTGAGGGTGGTAGGCAGTTGTGTGGTGCAGCTGTGTCCCCAAAAGGCTGGCCATAGCTGACCACAGGCTGGAGGTGAACTGGGCGCCTCTGTTGGAGGTAATGTGGGCCGGTACACCAAGGCGGGACACCCAGATGGCGATCAGTGCCCGTGCGCAAGATTCGGAGGTGGTGTCGGTGAGCGGGATCGCCTCTGGCCATCTTGTGAACCAGTTCACAATAGTGAGGAGGTGCCGCGCTCCGCGTGACATTGGGAAGTGGCCCACGATGTCCACATTAATATGTTCGAAACGCCGGTGGGTGGGGTGGAACTGCTGTGGCAGAGCTTTGGTGTGCCACTGCACCTTGGCTGTCTGGCAGTGCATGCACGCTCTGGCCCATTCACTGACCTGCTTGCGGAGTCCATGCCAAACGAACCTGCTGGAGACCATCCGGACAGTTGTCCTGATGGAGAGGTGTGCTAAGTTATGAATGGAGTCGAAAACACGGCGCTGCCGGGATGACGGGACGGGGTTGACCGGTGGTGACGTCACAGAGTAGGGTTCTCTCACCTGGGCCTACGGGGAGGTCCTGGAGCTGCAAACCAGAGACTGCGGTTCTGTAACTAGAGATCCCCTTGTCTGCCTGCTGCGCCTCTGCCAGCGCCTCAAAATCTACCCCTTGGGAAAGGACATGAATGTTAGGGCGAGAGAGTGCGTCCGCCATGACATTGTCCTTACCTGAGACGTGCCGGACATCCGTCGTGTATTCAGAGATGTAGGACAGATGGCGCTGCTGGCGGGACGACCAGGGATCGGACACCTTCATCAACGCAAAGGTAAGCGGCTTGTGGTCCGTGAACGCGGTGAAGGGCCGACCTTCTAAGAAGTACCTGAAATGCCGGATTGCCAGGTATAGCACCAACAGTTCCCGGTCAAAAGCACTGTATTTGAGCTCGGGTGGTCGCAGGTGTTTGCTGAAAAACGCCAGGGGTTGCCAGCGACCCTCGATGAGTTGCTCCAGTACCCCACCGACTGCTGTGTTAGATGCGTCCACTGTGAGGGCGGTAGGGACGTCCATTCTGGGGTGCACTAGCATCGCGGCGTTTGCCAAGGCTTCTTTCATTTTAATGAAAGTGGCAGTGGACTCCTCGTCCCAGGTAATGTCCTTGCCCGGACCTGACATCAGGGCGAACAGGGGGTACATGATTCGGGCAGCTGAAGGGAAGAAGCGATGGTAGAAATTTACCATACCCACGAATTCCTGAAGGCCTTTGATTATGGTGGGTCGGGGGAAATGGCGGACTGCGTCTACCTTAGCGGACAGGGGGTTGCCCCGTCTGTAGTGATCCTGTGGCGCAGGAAGTCGATGGTGTCGAGCCCGAACTGGCATGTGGCCGGGTTGATTGTCAGGCCGTATTCACTCAGTCGGGCATAGAGTTGACAGAGGGGGAACAGATGCTCCTGACGACTGCTTCTGGCTATGAGGATGTCATCCAAATAGATGAAAGCGAAGTCCAGGTCGCGTCCCACCGCGTCCATTAACCGCTGAAACGTCTGTGCAGCACTCTTCAGGCCGAACGGCATGCAGAGGAACTCGAAAAGGCCGAACGGGGTGATGAGTGCCGTTCTGGGGACGTCGTCCGGATGCATCGGGATTTGATGGTATCCCCGGACGAGGCCTACCTTGGAGAAGATCCGTCCGCCGTGCAGGTTTGCTGCAAAGTCCTGAATGTGCTGCACAGGGTAGCGGTCCGGTGTGGTAGCCTCGTTCAGCCTGCGGTAGTCGCCACATGGTCTCCAGCCCCCTGTCGCTTTGGGAACCATGTGCAGGGGGGAGGCCCATGGGCTGTCGGAGCGCCGTATGATCCCCAATTCTTCCATCCTCTTGAACTCCTCCTTCGCCAGTTGAAGCTTGTCCGAGGGAAGCCTTCGAGCACAGGCGTGGAGGGATGGTCCCTGGGTCGGGATGTGGTGCTGTACGCCGTGTCTGGGCATGGCTGCCGTGAACTGTGGTGAAGTCGTTGTCGGACAGCGTGATGGAGTCGAGGTGTGGGGCTGGCAACTGGGCTTCGCCCAGGGAGAACGTCTGAAAGGTCTCGGCGTGGACCAGTCTCTGCATCGACAGGTCGACCAGTAGGCTATGAGACCACAAAAAATCCGCACCCAGAAGTGGTTGGACTACGGCGGCCAGTGTGAACCGGCTGGAGTCGAACTGTAGCTGCACCGTATGGGTGCCGTAGGTCCTTACTGTGCTGCCATTCGCGGCCCTCAGGGTGGGACCCGGTCACCTGTTGCGGGTGTCGTAACTCGTCGGAGGTAAGACGCTGATCTCGGCACCGGCGTCAACCAAAAAACAGCGTCCCGACTGCTTGTCCCACACATACAGGAGGCTATCCCGATGGCCAGCCGCCGTAGCCATCAACGGCGGCTGGCCCTGGCGTTCCCCAGGAACTTGCAGGGCGGGCGACAGCGGCGGGCTTCTGTGCCCCACCGCTGGTGGTAGAAGCACCATTGTTCATTGGTCTCCTCACCCCTCCCTCTGGGGCTAGTGGACTCTGCTACCGGGCTCGGTCTGGTCTGCTGCTGTGAGCGTGGCCTGGTGATCTGTGGGACGGACGCCCCACTCTCCTTCTTGGCTTTCCACAGCAAGTCCACCTGGGCTGCCACCTTCCGGGGGTCGCTGAAATCCGCGTCGGACAGCAGCAGGCGTATGTCCTTGGGCAGCTGCTCCAGGAATGCCTGCTCAAACATGAGGCAGGGCTTGTGTCCTCTGGCCAGAGACAACATCTCATTCATTAAAGCCGATGGAGGTCTGTCTCCCAAACCATCCAGGTGCAGTAAGCGGGCAGCTCGCTCGCGCCGTGAGAGTCCGAAAGTCCTTATGAGCAGGGTTTTGAATTCCGTGTATTTGCTGTCCGCTGGGGGAGACTGTATGAACTCCTCAACCTGGGCCGCTGTGTCCTGGTCGAGGGAGCTCACCACGTAGTTGTAACGTGTCCTCCGAGGTTATCTGCCAAACGTGGCATTGAGCTTCTGCTTGCTGGAACCATAAGTGAGGTCGCAGCGTCCAGAAGCTTGGCAGTTTTAACGAAACTGCATGAACAGATGTGGTTGCGGTCATCTTCGGCCCAAATATCATTTGGGCCGTCGGGGTCACCAATTGTAGCGGTGTGCTACATGCAGCGCTGAAATAACGACACGGAGTCTGTGAACTGCAGTTACAAAAAGATTTTATTCAAACTTCGCGGCCTCACTTTAAAGCCTTCCTGATCCCGCCCTCCCCGGGCGCGGATGCTGTAGGGGGCACGTATTCACAGTCCTGTCCCGCGCGCAGATGCTGTAGGAGGCACATATTCACAGTCCCGTACGGGCTTTTCCTCTTGCTGGTGAAGCAGACTTGGCGCCTTTATGCCGGCGCGCTGGCTATTTATGAGCCAGTTCGAGTGCGCTAGGAAGTGGGTCACCACAGTAACATATTTGCAGAAGCAATATATTCTTCTTCACCTTGTCTGTAAGAGCAGCATTATGCCACATCTTAGCCCTCCTGATTTCTTTCTTAAGTGTTGTCTTGAATTTCTTATACTGGTCGAGTACCTCATTTGTTCTTGCCTACCTATAACTGCTATGCATCTCCTATTTTTTCTAAACCTGTTATCCTTGCCTTTTGTTCTGCAGGTACATTAGGAGCTTATTTACACTCAAAATTTTACTTTTGAAGGCCTCTCACTTTCCAAGTACACCTTTGCCAGAGCTTTCTGTTAATTGATTGATATTGAATAAAACCGACATTTCTTTGAGTTGGAATTTGAAGGCTCTATTCACAACTGCAGATTCCTCGGGATGAGAGCAGATTGTACATTGATAGGCTGCGCAACTCAGTCATAGATAATTAAAGAATTGTGCACTATTGTAATTTAATTGGTGCTTGATAGGGATTAGTAAACCAGAAGAAGAAGGAATAGTTAACAAAAATTGCTTGGGTACTCTGAGCAGAAGTCAAATTGACATGTCCATAATGAAGCCCTGTTGTAGTCATTATAAATGAAATAATGTATTTGTAGCTGGTGGTCTAACATGTTGAATTTTTACTGCTTTACAGTTGTCTCCAAAGAAGACCTGGGAGGGTTTCATTGGTGGTTTCTTTGCAACAGTTGTGTTTGGATTTCTGGTAGGTTGAGGTTCCAACTTTCTATAAATACTTCATTATTGATACATTAGAAAGATTATAGAATTGTATTTAAGAATCTACATGTCAATTGTTGGAGACATCTGATTCACTGAAAATTGCTTTGTCATGAATAAAAGCCTAGGAATGGTATTCCAGGGCACCTACTGGCAGTTTTGCATAGCTATTTTAGCTGAGGCTTCGTCGTCAAATGTCAGCCTAAGATTTCCACTGAGCAGTGGTGTGGAACTGTGAACTGTTCAAAATCAGCAGATGAATCTGTTTATTCCTTGATATTATACAAATTGAATTATAACTCAAATATATATGAGCATAGTACATCTGATCAATATCGTTCCTACCTCAGACTGAAGAAGTTTGTGACTATTCAGCCACCTTCAAAATTCAGCAATCTTCTTACTACCCAGTAAATGATTATTCTTCAGCTAGGCAAGCAAATCTCAAAGTTCAAAGTAAGTTTATTATCGAAGTATATATATGTCACCATATAACATCATGAATCTCAAGGTAGTATATGGTGACATATACATACCTTGATAATAAATTTACTTTGAAATTTGGTTTCTTTATTCAGATTTCTTTTGTCTGTTTATTGCTTTGGACAAGTGATCTGGATGGTGTTTCTGCAAGTAGAAGATGATAATTGTTGATTTGACATGATTTATTGCTCACCAGTTTGCATTAGCATAGAAGCAAGGTCTTGTCTAATGTAATATTTTAATATTTTTCCTGAAGAAAATTACTGCTTTTTAGTTTTGGTGTGCTTATCATAATTGAAAATAATTCATCAGTATTGATTTTCTCTGCACCCGAGTACCTTTTTTTTAAATATATATTTTAAGGGTTTTTCTACATCCACAACATTATTTTGGAGATAATTTGATTTCACAAATTGAATCTGTGTCATTTCAAATTTGAATATAGAGAGTTTTGCAAAGCAGTTTTATGCACATTTTAAAGGGTTTGTCATTTTTAACTTCCCAATTATTTTTTTTCTAGTTTGCCTATGCATTGTCAAACTACAATTATTTTGTATGCCCAGTGGATTACAGCAGTGAAACCAATAGCTTCATTATTGACTGTGAGCCTTCACAACTGTTCCACCTGCAGGAATACACACTTCCATCTTTACTGCAATCAGTCTTTGGATGGGTATGTTATAATGTTTAAGAATAACACAGCATTCTACCCCATGCAACAAATTAAATTTATTTGGTGCTTTTCATAAAAAATTCAGACTGCTTTGTAATGAGGTATAAATATTAGTAGTTTTAAACAGAGACCTTCAACCTGAGGTGAGCAAAACAGGATCTAAATGCAAAATATGGTGTGAACAGTTGGCTGCAGATTATGTAGATAAACAGCTGATCAGTACTAAGCAAGTAGTCAGGATTAGACTGCCCCAAATTTATAGTGGTCAAGCATTTAGAAATTTGATGGAATGAAGCTCAGAAGCATGAAATATGTAGTAGAGGCAGAAACTGAATTGGATAATTTTGTTCTGTTGAATAAGAAGAAATTTAGACTTAATCAATATTTGATATTGAAAAGCCTACTAAATTTAATTTGAAATTTAATGATGAAGTTAATGTTTTTTTGTAATGGCATATTTTGAGTAAAATATTTAAATAATCTAGTACAATCAACCTCAATCTTACTGCTTGGTTAGTTTAAAATGTTCGACTGACAATTTCACGTTTTATTTTTCTAACTGTTCTTATTCCACACAGAAAACAGTGCAGTTATTCCCATTCCAGATACACAGCATTGCCCTTTCCACCTTTGCATCATTAATTGGGCCTTTTGGAGGCTTTTTTGCCAGTGGATTTAAAAGAGCTTTCAAGATTAAAGTAAGTATCAGAATTATGTTGGTAATTTACATGTAGCTCAGGAATGATGCATACTTTACAACAAATAATTTGAGGAACGCAAGTGAGGTATCAACTTATTCATGCATATAGGCCATTACTGAACACTGCTTTGAAGATTACAGTAGCTTGTTTAGAGAAGCTATTTGTAGGTCTGGGAGGTATGATATCTCATTCTGTCAGTTTTTCATAAAGCCCAGAGCTGTGTAGATATTGTGTGGTTGTCAGTAGTAAACTTTTCCTGGTTGTCTTTATTTCCTTTTTTTTTATCTTGTGATTGGTGTTTTTTTTCAATAAGTTGTACTCTTTTAAGGTATGTTTACAGTTTCAGTTATGATAGTTTCTTAAAATGTATCAATGAACCAGTATCTTGTAACATTCCAATGCTTGATACTGTGATGTGTGATACTTGAAATTTACAGGAGTGATAGAATTAAAAACTATGCTGAATAAAAGGGAAGGGAAAAGATACTGAGCTTTTTGTACGCTATTGATTGAAGCTTGCAGCTGTGCACTTTCTTCTTTAATCTCAAGATATTGCTTAGTGTGGAGGAAGGTAGGGAGTTCAGAGGACGAATTGGGTAGGTGGGAGAGAGGGCATAGGTGTTTTATAAATTGACATAGAATCTGTTCTCTATATGGTCACTTGTTAAAAAGGGAGAAATACATTTTCAGACCTTACAAATTTGAAATGCTACTTTTCTTCGTCTGATAAATACAACTTTTTTTTATTTCCTTAAGGATTTTGCTGACACAATTCCAGGACACGGTGGGATTATGGACCGCTTTGACTGTCAATACCTCATGGCCACCTTTGTGCATGTTTATATCACTAGTTTTATCAGGTGAATCTTCCTTTTCACTATCATGTGGGGTTATTTACATTTGCAAATTGTGTTAATTATGTGTTTGAACAAAAGCAGTTGTGGCACTTAAATTTAGTACAGCCTGGTGGTTTTGGCCAACAGCTTAACGTGGTGTATGACTTCACTTAAGGCAAATGCATCCAGTTTAGTAAAATTGATTTGAATTGAAGGGTGGCAAGTAGATGGAGTACAATCTGGGAAAGGAGGGATTGCTGCAAAAAAAATGGTATGAGACTAGATTCCAAATCACACTGCTGAAAATATTTATCATTTGTAATGTGTACACTAAATTATAATCAACATTTTTGTTTTGAGTTAGTAATGCTACCAGTGTAGTTTGATTGTTTACAAGGAAGTGTATTCTGGAAAAGTCACTTGAAGCCTGGAGTGCAGATGTAACAGGCCATTACTAAGTACAGGCAAACAGGTGGAAAAATCTCCCCAGAATTCAAATATATCAAGTTTTATACTTGTAGATATAATGAATGGTGATTTAACAGCCATCAAATATGACCACGTGCAACTACGTGGGGAATTGGGCAGTGTAGAACCTCCCGTTGTTCATGCGTGTTTTGGAGACTGAGCCCATTTATTATTTGCGTTTCCCTTTGTTTCATTCATGTAAAATGCCACAACCAAGATGTCTAAAGTTAATGCCTGGTACCAAATATCTTTATTCCAGATGTCTTATGGTTCAAATGTTTAGATCATTTATTTGTTGTTTCCCTGAATTGATTAATGTTAATAGCTACCTGGTAAAATTTACCCCTCTCTGTGGTACATTGGTCTCTAGCGAAAGGTCTCTGACTTCTTTTTCTGTAAATGGTGCCAGGCCTGCAGAGTGTTTCCAGCATTTCTTTTTACATTTCTGATTTCCAACATCTGCATCTTAAATTTTCTCCAATCCTGAAATCATCCATGTGATGTTAGAAGGTCTCTCAAACATTGAAAAATAATTAACATCGCTATTTGATCAGCTATCTAATGTGATTTATTTTGAACCCCTCCACACGTGGCCAGAGCAAATCATTAATAAACATAGGACTTGGTGAAGGATCTCAGCCCAAAATGTCCACTGTTTATTCATTTCTATAAATGCTGCCTGACCTGTTGAGTTCTTCCAGCATTTTGTGTGTGTTGCTCTGAATTTCCAGCATCTGCAGAATCTCTTTTGTTCATCGATAAACATGTAATGTTTTGTGTTTACACACTTGCACCTTGTAATTTTTGAAAGAATTACCGCTTTTAAGGTGCATTTAGAAATTTGAAGGCTGATTCTTGCTGATATCAGTGGTTCTTACATGAATTATATACTTTATGACTCTATCAAATTGCTGCACTAATCAAAATCTATTAATTACAATTTTGAGGTTTTAGATATGTAAACAGTCTTAAGAAAGTTAATATAAAAGCAGTACAAGGAGAATACTGGATTGTTCAATCAGGTGCAAAGAATAATGATTGAGGTTACTTTAGCTGCGGTTAAGTATGGTGTTCCCTGGAGGTTACTTTGAGTTCCTTGGGGAAATGTCATAGTCTGTCCTTCTTTCCATCTTAGAATGTTTACTGTTAATTGGACCATGAATAGTTCCATTTGCAGCTGCACCTGCATTGTATTGAAGGAAAATCTGAATAGGCTGAAAGTGACAGCAACATCTTTAAATGTTGCTTGTTTCTTTCAGCCCATTTTTGAGATGCTAAGCTGAGACTTGTGATTTCTTGGTGGTGGTTGAAGAAAACTTTTTTTTGGACAATCAGAGTTTTTTTTTCTCTTAACCAACATAAATTGCCATTTATTTCATAGCCTCTGTAGATCTTTGCTGTGTACAGATTGACTTCCATGGTGCCCACATTTCAGCAGTATTCATTATCTGTAAAGAGTTTTGGAAATTCTAAGTTCATGAAAGGACCTTTATAAATGTACATGCGTATCTTTTTGGAGATACTCAATTTTAGAATGGAGTAATACATTAAACCATCCTTGAAAGAAATTGAAAAAATAGATAATAAAGGATGCTTTTCATTGTATTGAGGATGTTACTATAATTTATACACTGCAGTCAGCGATGGTTTCTGGTTTGTCCTAGCAGCATAGAGGTCTGTGCACTGCTTAGGGATCGGGGGATAAGATGACTCTGAGGTCAGTCAGAGCTATCCTCTCCTGTGCCATCAGGAAGGCAAAGCAAGTGTACCCACAGAAAATTCAGACACCTTTGTGACAACAGGACTATGTGATGCATTTGGCAAGGTT